>NC_041404.2:164582586-164916336 GCF_900747795.2 Erpetoichthys calabaricus | reverse complement strand
TGAGGCGGGCGTGCTCTTTGTCCGCTTCGTGCAGACAAGCCTCTGCAAACAGAGAAAAAGAAGCTCCCGGCGGTGCGTGTGCATTCCCAGCACTTACCTCGGAACGTAGGCGGTCTTTCTACAACTCCCTGTAATAGTCCTCGGGAGTTGCCATGCGGCAACATTCCGGCTGCTGCCCCGCTCGAGTTTGCTCTGCTTTGAGCTGCGCCCGGTCCTCCTCACTGCCGGTCAGGTAAGACCATAGCGTCTCCAGCCCGTCTGGGACCGAAGTCTTCTGGCTAGCTCCAGTCTTCTTCCCAGATTTTTTCCCCATAGTCTGTCTTAAAGGACGGCTCACAACTGCAGCGCTCTTTCTCGCGGGTGGGATTTTCACCTCCGCGGTTACTAGAGGGACCTTCGTAGGGTTCTCTGCCACAACGAATTTAATATTTAAAACAGATCCTCTGCCTCCAGACGGCCAGAGAATCCTGCCGACTACGCCAGTGTAGCAGATAAGCGTGTTGTCCACCTCTCGAACCCTCAGGTACCACTCTTGAGACCAGGTGAAAGTACAATAACTATTTTTATTATTGTACAGTGCACAAAGCACTCCACACACCACACTCATATATTCAATAAACAATTCTCTAATAAACAATACTCCTCCTCTCCCAGACACGTCGCCACCCTACCTCCCAGCTCAGCTCAGGGTCTGGGCTTACCCAGAGTTCTTTTATAGCCCCTGACCTGGAAGTGGCTCCAAGCCAAACCCACAAGTCCGTTTTCCTTCCGGGTCAGGGCAAAGTCCTTTTCTTCATCCCGGGAGCACATCGCTTCTTCCAGTCACGTGACTGGGATGCACTCCTGGGTTAAATGGCATGCCAGAGCCCACTAGCCCCCCTACAGCGACTCCTGGCGGCCCCCAAGGTATCCAGCAGGGCTGTGTCAAAACACCACAAAGTCCATGAGGCCATGCTGGAACTCAGGGCACAAATATGCTGTCCGGAGGGCTCCTCCTAGCGGCCTGGGGGTGATGACCGGAGTCCATAGCCGGTCGTCTGTCACAATATATATATACATATATACATATCTACATATACACACATATATATACATACACACACATATATATATACACATATATATATATATATATATATATATATATATATATTTGCAGCTAGAGATCCACGAAGGGAGAAAAAACGAATCACGTATCATAAAATAGTTTTTTATTCCTGAGCTTTCAACCCTAAGTGCCAGAGAGTTGGCCGAGTCTTGGCTATCAGATGAAAACACCATCAACAGACACTTGGACATAAATCCAGCATATGCCAACTTAAGAAGGACAGGTACACAATAATTAAACTATACAACCCCCTCCTTGATCATACTGACTTAGTCAACCCCACCCACCCCCACTGAATGTGTTGCTATATATTGCCTTTGATTCTTGTAAGTCTAAGCATTATCCTCTGATGAAGATCCCTGATAGGGGTTGAAAGCTCAGGAATAAAAAACTATTTTATGATACGTGATTCGTTTTTTCTCCCTTCGTGGATCTCCAGCTGCAAATATGCAAACCGTATCACAGACCTTCTCTTCCATATATATATATATATATATATATATATATATATATATATATATATATATATATATATATATATATATATACATATATATACACATACCTACATATATATGCACATATCTACATATATATATCAAAATACCCGCGCTTCGCAGCGGCGAAGTACTGCTTTAAAATTTTTATTAAGAAGAAAAGTAAACCTTTTTAAACCAAGGGAAAATGTATCAATAATTATTTGTTAAGGATCTCTTTGTATACCACGTTGTCAGTTCGCCCCTCTGCTTGTAATATGACCAAGCTGTGTGGTAGCTTGCTGTTGAGTACGCAACTTACAGTTGGCCATGTGAAAAGCAGTCCTGCCTCAAATCAATGCCAACCTTTTGTAGGGTCTGTCCCTGAGACTTATTAATTGTCATTGCGAAGCAGAGCCTTAGTGGAAATTGTAGGCGTTTGAATTGAAATGGGAGATCAGAGGGTATAACGGGGATGCGAGGAATAAAAACTCTCTCCCCTGAGCCACCGCCAGTAAAAATATTTGCCTTAATGAGGTTGTTTTGCAGACACGTGACCTGAAGTCTCGTGCCATCACAAAGTTTCAGTGGCTGTACGCAAATCCACAATCGGTTTCATATTCTGTTCGTACCTTATCAATTGTGTTACTGTATTTGTTTTTTGAACAGGTTTGATTCATCGAAGTGATCACTCCTGCTGCATTCAGTCACTTCACGTGATCCGCTCTCTTGTGTGATGTTGCGATGTCCACGGGTTTATTTAATGTTAGCTAAGACCCGGCAGTTAAAAGTGTCTTCTCATTAAACTTGTATCTCGCGAATATGGCATTGCAAACGGCAGCGGGTCAGTTCACGTGCTTACGTGGGAGGCGTGATGACACAATATATTTTGATATATATCAAAATACCCGCGCTTCGCAGCGGCGAAGTACTGCTTTAAAAATTTTATTAAGAAGAAAAGTAAACCTTTTTAAACTGAGGAAAATGAACCAGTTGTAATATGACCAAGCTGTGTGCTGAGTTTACTCTTGAGCATGAAATCTAACGTGGTTTGTGCCCTTCAGAATGAAAACAGTTTGCATTTATCTCTTTAATAAAAGGCGAGCTTTTAAGCCTGAGAAATCACCCCGTAAATGCACACGTTTAATTGCACATGTGTTAATATGTATGCTTACACAGTATTAAAAGACACTCAAAAATTAACGTCATTTACCTTCGTTCCCGCGTTTGACTCGTGCTGTAAATCTCTTCCTTGTTTTTAGTTCACGTGATTATGTAGGAGCCGTGATGACGCGATACGTGACTCCGCCTCCTCCATTAGAGTATATGGACAAAAAACAGGTTCCAGTTATGACCATTACGCGTAGAATTTCGAAATGAAACCTGCCTAATTTTTGTAAGTAAGCTGTAAGGAATGAGCCTGCCAAATTTCAGCCTTCTACCTACACGGGAAGTTGGAGAATTAGTGATGAGTGAGTCAGTCAGTCAGTCAGTCAGTGAGGGCTTTGCCTTTTATTAGTATAGATATATATATATATATATATATATATATATATATATATATATATATATATATATATATATATATATAAATCCATCCATTTTCCAACCCGCTGAATCCGAATACAGGGTCACAGGGGTCTGCTGGAGCCAATCCCAGGCAACACAGGGCATAAGGCAGGGAACCAACCCCGGGCAGGGCGTCAACCCACCGCAGGACACACACACACACCACCAAGCACATACATATATATATATATATATATATATATATATATATATATATATATATATATATATATATATTGTGGGAAGCAAGCCCCCGGACACAGACAGACAGACACCAGAATGTCCAAACGCACACTCCTTTATTATGTTAAGCACCACAATGCCTTATCCCAACATCTCTTCTTTTTCTTTCTCTCTCTCTCTCTCTCTCTTTCTTTCTCTTCCTTGGACCTCCACTCCCCTCCTCACAAGCTCTGTCTCCTTCCTCTCAACTCTGGCTCGTGTACTTGAGGGAGGCGGCCCCTTTTATAATGACCCCGATGGGCTCCAGGCACTCCGAAACAACTACTGCGATTGAATATTTTGATGATAATGACAATTGGAAGATGTGGAACCTGTAGGCTATGGTGCTGATGCTAATGTTTGCCTCATCAGGAGAACATAGTATGGATATTCTGCTAACCACCAAGTTCAAACAGTCACCAACTACCCAATGTGTTGTGTGCAACAAGTGTGGACAATGGGAAAAAACGCATTATACTTAGGACACATGTGCTTCTAAGCCTGCATGCTGCCATCCTTCTAGGACTCTCCATCCAGTGCACACTTTTAGTTGTGTCGCTGGTCAAAATAAAGTAATTAAAAGTTTCTTGACATTTTTGATAGAGATACTGCTGATCATAGAACTGTCTCTTTCTAACATATGTCTTTACACTTTTTAGAGTTTTCATAGAGTTCATTATTTATCATGTACGCTGTAATCAGTAGGGGGTGTCACTAAGCCCCAAACCCCAGACATAGATGCCCAAAGCATTTTCAGGGTCAGATATAGATAGCCCTTTGTTATTAACCAATATTATCTTCATTGAAAGAATAAGACAACCAAAGTACAAACAGTCCAGAATACAATCATCTTCCTTCACACTCCTCTCGTCAAGCCTCATCCACCTCCTCCCAACTCTGACTGCTTGGTCAAGATGATGCGGCTCATTATATTGTTGACCCGGCTGTAGAACATGGTCCATCGGTTGCACGTCTGGGTCAGAGAAGACTCCCACAAAGTAAGGACAATATGTTCCCACAGTGTCCCCTAGTGGAACCCATAGAAACCCAACAGGGCTGTGTTTCAGAACTCCAGTTCCCATGATACCGTGTGGGTACCCGAATCCCAGGGACTCTTCCTTTTAGCATGGGCCATAGTACCCAGATGCTGATGTCTCTCCTGATCTTCCCTGCCAGGTATGTTTGTTTTCTTGCTCTCATCTGGTCAGAGAGCCTGTCCTTCTGCTTTCTTTTTTCATGGTGTCCCTTCCTGACAAGGAAACACTCTCTGGATTGCCTGTTCATCACCTGTGGCACTCACAATGCATAGACTTATACTGCAGTGTCCTGGTTAGGCTGGCGGGTCATGCTAAAAGCCATCAAAATTACTATAAATAAATTCATTATAACACCCCCCTCCCCACTCCCCCATCACCGGACTCATCTCCCCACTGTGACACGTCCACTGTGGTTCCTTAGCCGTTTCCATCAGTTGCACTTTCAAGTTACTCTATTCTGACAGATAACACCCCCGTGTAAAGACCAGTAGCATAGTTTTGTGTTGTTTGTTAACAAGTGGATTTATTTGTCTCACTTACAACAGGATTTTAAAGGGTCATGGCCCCCGAAACAATTGTTTTGATAGAAAAATCAATTTTTGAAGCACTAACAGTTTTTCTTTTTTACAAGAAGTCTGCATCTTCACCAATGCCCGTTGGGCGTAACTGGACAATCCAGTATTTTGTGGCATACTGACGGGCACATTAGGGGCACTGTAAAGCTCTTGGTGACATACACAGTTCAGTAATCCACCCTGCAAACACAGAAGACTTAACTTCTGAGCGAGAGCTTCAAAATGGTTTGATTGTGACTGCTTTTTAAATAGAAATTCCAAATTGTTAAAGCAGTAACTGTTCTGCCTCTGTCTCTCTCTTCTTTAAAACATCAGTTTTCATTAATAAACTCCCTGTGGGTCATCTTTGATGCTTTAGTGAAATACAGATTAGCTGCAGGGAAATTACACTGCTGCCTTATGAAGATTTACAGTACAGAAGTGTCACTCGTCAGGTGGCTGTGATGAATGTCTGCGAATGACAGTTAGGAGAGGAAGGGGGGCTTGTAGCGGTTTTTAATCTAAAGCCAATGGGCTCTCAATTTTTTGAAGACAAAATGTATTTTTTTTAGCAAGTCCGAGCGCCCACTAAACTCTTTTTTATGTCAACGTTCTCCATCCTGTCAAGTGATGGCCGTTTTGAGTGCGATGTGTGGAAACAATAGAATTTTACCTCTATGTATTTCTAAGCTCTGTCACTTCCTTCAATTTGATGAGTGTGCCAGTTGAAATTGTGCAATTTTGGGGACCCAGATGGAGGAAGTGATGCTGAGGGGTGAAGAAAGAAAAAAAGACAGAAGGAAACACTCCAGCGGACGTGCATGACTGGAGTGATGGAGGCTCTGGATGGCTCCATTGGATACCCAGGCTGGTGAAAGATATGAATGTGTCCTCCAGCCTAGAAGTTTGTACTGCCTTTTAGGGAGTAGACATAGCAGATGACCTTAATGTGCTGCCTGCCTCAAGTTCAGAGTCACTGGTGTCTCCAAAATGTACTTGACTGGTTCACAATCGTGTGCCACACTCTTCAGGACATTAGCCCACTCACCATAGGACTGCCTTTTTATTAACAAAATACAAAAAGGGACTGAAAACCAAAGGTCAAAGCAAACTAAACACAATGCCCTGCTGCCTTTCTGGACCCACTGGAACTGTTCTCAAACACCAGTGCAACCAGTAGGGCGATTCCTCCACTTTCCCACCTTAAAAATACTTTTTGCCACCACTTGAGGTTTCTTCCCAATACCTTCTCATAGCTAAAAGGAATACTCCATCCAAAAGTTGGAACAATAACCATAAGATTCTTACCCTGTGTGTTTTGTAGTGATGACAAAAACATTTCTAATCTCAGGAAAACAAGACAGGACTCTTGACCAATGAATAAGGGAGGTGGGTTGGGACAGATCTATTTATGATGTGTGCTGATTTTTCTGGAAGTACTTATCTACTGTATATATTTAAAATGTGAAGGTCTGTCTGTCTGTCATGAGATAACTGGGGAACTACTGGGGCTGAAACCTTAACCTTGGTCCTAATCTGAAGCTTATGACCTGATACATTCTGGAAATTTGAGGTAGCACCAAATTTGAGGTAACACCAACCTTGGGGATGTGACCCGAGCTTGTGTGTTTATTACAGCAAAAGTGATCACAAAAACAAGTGACATGTCAGAAAGAAAAAGAAGAGCAGTGACATCTGCTGAGCATCAAGCAATTCACAAAGGTTGAGTAAATGACAAGGAACCCCATAATAGGAAGAAGAAGAAGACAAACAGCGGCATCTGCTGTGTGTCAAGCAAATCACAGAGGTTGATTATGTGACAAAGAACTGCATAATAGAATCAGAATCAGAATCAGAATCAGCTTTATTGGCCAAGTATATGTACACATACAAGGAATTGGACTCCGGTTTTACCTAGTATTGTCCCTGATGCTGTGAGATTGACTTAAGTGTTCATGAGAGTGATGGCCTGAGGAAAGAAACTGTTCACATGTCTGGTAGTTTTGGCGTACAGTGCTCTGTAGCGCCTACCAGAGGGAAGAAGTTGAAAAAGGTTGTAACCAGGGTGTGATGGGTCTGCAATGATGTTTTCTGCCCGTTTCCTGACTCGAGATCTGTATAAGTCTTGAATGGAGGGCAGATCAACACCAATGATTTTTTCTGCAATCCTGACTGTCCGTTGAAGTCTGTTCCTGTCCTGTTTTGTGGCTGAGCCAAACCAGACTGTGATAGATGAACAGAGAACAGACTGGATTACTGCAGAGTAAAATTGGATGAGCAGCTCCTGAGGCAGGTTGAATTTCCTGTGCTGGCGCAGGAAGTACAACCTCTGCTGGGCCTTTTTAACAATTGTGTTTATGTTTAGTTCCCACTTTAGGTCCTGGGAAATTGTGGATCCCAGAAACCTAAAGTTTTCCACAGCAGACACAATGCTGTGGAGTAGTGTGAGAGGGGGCAGCACTAGGGGGCTCCTCCTGAAGTCCACTGTCATCTTCACAGTTTTAAGCTTGTTCAGCTCCAGGTTGTTTTGACCGCACCAGAGGGCCAGCTGTTCGACCTCTCGTCTGTATACAGACTCGTCACTGTCCTTGATGAGGAAGAAGCATAAGAACAGTGACATCTGCTCAGCGTCAAGCAAATCACAAAGGCCAATTACATGACAAAGAACTCTTAATAGGTAGAAGAAAAAGAAGAAAAACAGCAGCATCTGCATAGCATCAAGAATATTACAGAGGTCTATTATGTAACAGATCTGTTCAGCTCAGGAAGGCAAGGCATTCCAAAAAGTGGTGAAGATGTTCTGCTCAAAGTATTACTGTCAGAGCGCTCTCTTCTCTCCAGGGCGTTTATAACATGCAGTGACTTAGAAAGTCACCTCAGCCATCCAGCAGCCATCCTGAACAGTTACTTTTCTTCCTCTGCCATTCTGGACCACTAGTATTCACTCCATGAGATTTTCCTCTGCTACTCAACAGCCATTAATACTGACAACTGTATGACTGTTTCATGGATATATCATCTGATGTTGTATTAAATGTACGTGTCCGGTATTCATTGCTGTTGTTTGTAGTATACTACTATCACCAGTCGGTGGAATTCATACAAATAAGAAAGTATTGGTACTGTGTACACATGACGCTTAACTCGAAGTTGACATTGTATAGTCTGCTATCAACCAGGAGGTGGTCTATATAAAGAGCAGGAGCCACACTCCATCATCTCCTGGGTCTCCTATGCTGTGGTGAGTTTGAGGAACATTGTTTACAGAACCTCCACCAAGGTTGTACATCTCTCTAGATTATTCTAGTTCTCGCTGCCTATATTTGACTTTTTATTTTGATTTGTTATATTCTTTATTAACCCCTGTAAGGAAGTTATCTTTTCACTTGACCTCTGGAGGTCAGAGTGCAGGGTCAGACATTGAACAACTCCCCTGGAGCAATTTTTAGGTTAACGGAGTAGGATACCTTCTGGCAGTAACGGGATTTGAAATGGCAATCTTCTAGATACCAGCGCAGATCCTTAAGCCTCTGAGCCATTATATGGGCCTATAGTCCACATAGAGGGCAGCAACATCTACATTTCTACAGTCTGTTGTGAGCTCTCAGCTCCAGTGGTCTTCTGTTGGACTCAAGGCCATCCTTTTCCAATCAAATAGTTGATGGCTTAGTAATGGTTTAATATAAAAACAGTGTATGTTCAACTAATAACCCAAAATAGCTTTCTACGCTTCCATAATTCTCAAAAGATAAGTAGCATATGGACAAAGAGTAATAAATTGAATAAGCTATAATAATGTTCTAATTCTAAGCAGGTACCAGATTCTCATTTCTTGTTGGATTCTTTAATAATGGTCTAACAAAAAGCAGCTTATTCATAGTGCTGAACAAATGCACATTGTGGTATATTCTTGACTCATACTTCACCTTCTATTGCTATTTCTTTATAACAGCGTGATGTATACAGGTATAGTCCCTTTTTCATATGATAATATCAAAGTCTCATGCAGACGCCACAGTGAGCCACTTTCAGTTTGTTTTTTTGTTTTTTTTTTTTGGCAACTTGGGGTCAGACAAAGCAACTCCCTGTCTCCACACACACACACATACACACACACACACACACACACACACACACACACACACCACTCAGCGACATGCTGAATCCTACAAGGGAACGATTTTATCTGAGAAGAAACAATCTTGAAAACAGACAGGTTCACTTGAGGTAGGTCCATTTGGTTTATTGGTTTTTAAAGTGGTCTGGCAGTGCATTCTGCAGTAAACAGTTTAAGTTTAATTCCAGAGGAGTGAGCTAACCTCATTGGCAGCCTGCTAAATAAAATATATTACTTAAGAAAAGCAGTTGCTTATTTCCTGTAGCCCAGGTCAAATTAGGGGACAAATTCAATCTGTCATCACTTCAGCGATTGTAAACACCAATGCCAAAAAAATCAAACTAAAAAAGTCAACAATAAATGCTTTACAGGGAACAAACAAATGCAAGTAGATTTCCCACCTTCCCCCATGATGCATTGCATATGGGCACACAATGGAAGTTGTCCTGTTTCATCTGCGCAAACCAGATAAAGTCTAATGAATAAGTTCTTTTTAATACTTGCTTGTTCATAAATGTCTATTCATCCAAGTGGCAGGCTGTCACAGTGGAAATCACAAATGCGGTGACTCATGTTATTGACTTGAGTCGGGCGAGGCATTTTAAAAGCTGAATTCATTTAATTAGAAAATGTAGAGCTGAGCACTCTTCTACGAGTTAAGCACATGTGTAAGTACACCTGACTGTCTGTCAAGGGGGCTCCCCCTGCTCTGTTGTGGAGAACATCTAAGGATAATAGACAGCAGATGTCCCAGGAGATTTGTGACGCTAGCAATCTCCACCAGGATGGCACAGTGGCTAATGCAACCAGCTCTTAGACACAGCTTCCTGGGTTCACATGCCATTCCTAATTGATGCCCATGTGGAGTTTGACTATTCTCCCTGTGTCAGCGGGAGCTTCCCTTGGGTACTCCAGTTTTCCTCCTACATCCTAAACTTTATCTATCTATCTATCTATCTATCTATCTATCTATCTATCTATCTATCTATCTATCTATCTATCTATCTATCTATCTATCTATCTATCTATCTATCTATCTATCTATCTATCTATCTATCTATCTATCTATCTATCTATCTATTTTGCACAGCACTCTTCACTGAGTGCAGGAGCAGAGAGCACTGTAAACAATTCTCAACCAAAATACAAGTATAGATTTTACTAATTACTAAATACAGAACTGGAATACATACAAATACAGATTTGTTAAAACACATAGAGAAGAAGGTAGAAACTGATTAAACATAAATGGAAACCAAAAATAACTATCCATTATTTAATTGGCCAGTTGACAACGGAGGAGATTAAAATTGTGAGAGAGAAAGTCAAAGACAAAGTCAGAGTCCTGATGTCGTGTTCCATCCAGCATGTCTCCCGTACCTGGGGTTCAAAGTGTTTTTTCTTGTTTGTTTTGTGTTATTTTATGCCATTTTGTTGTATTAATATTTATTATGTGCATTTTTCTTTGTGTTCATTGATAAGTGAATGTGGCCTTGATTATGTCCCTTGTGTTTTGTGGGTGGCTCCACAAGGGGCGGGGCCACCTGCCAATCACCTCCAGGAAAAAGACTTCCATGCTATTAAAGAGAGGGCCTCCCGTAGTTCCTGGCAGTTCTTTGAATGCGCTGGTAGTGGAGAGTGTTTTTGGTGAGTTTATGTGCGATTGCTTTGCTTTGTGTTTTCTGGAATTTCGACCATGTGCTCTGCTTCTGACTACACCTCTTGGATTCTGTTTTTGGTACTGAGCTTATTGATATTTTTGACCCTTTGCTCTATCGACAACCACGATTTCTGGATTCTGGATTGGGACTTTGTTTACTGTGTATTGCCTAGTCGTTCAGGTGTCTCCTTGTGCTCTTTGAAGCTTTGGGGCACTGACAGCCTTTAGTAAAAATATAACCTTTTTTTTATCAAAATTCGTCTCAGCCCTTTTTCTAGTCAGGGTATTTTGACAATGTTTCTCCTCTCTAGTGGGCAACCGTGCAATTGTTTTTGATACCTGTGCTTTCGGGACTGTCAGTCCATGACACCTGGAGACCTCAGCTAACTGGCAGCCTAACCCCCTTCTGGGTTTTCTATAGTGGAGTCTGAGCTGGCCATCCAATCTGATGAGAGAATCTTTCCATCCAGTGATTCCAACACTCCTTTATCTGAGATGAATTTTCAGTATGCAGGAGATTAACCACACTGAATGACACATCCAGATACTGAGAAGTGAAACAGAATAGAGGAGGGTTATTAAGAGTTTAAAAATATTGTATTACGTATAATTCTGTACAAATGACCAATAGACAGAAATGTAGCATGCACAGCTAGTCAGCAGCTCTAGTCAGGGTAGGCTACACTAAAGCTGTGAGTCTTTAGCCTGGAGTTAAAAGCTGAGACCAAAGGGATGTCTCTTATATTATTCCACAGATTCAGGGCCCTGTAAGTAAAAGCTCAACCTCACACTGCTATTTTATTAATCCTTGGAATCATAAACAGATGGACATCTTGAGATCTTAATGTACTCTCTGGTTTGTAAGTAATGATAAGCTCAGATATGTAGGCAGAGCCTTGACCATTTAAGGCTTTATAAATTAAAAGAGGTTTTTGAAATCAGCTCTAAGCTTACCTGGGAGCCAGTGTAAGGACTTGAGAGCTGGAGATATGTGTTCATATTTCTTGGTATTGTAATAATTCTTGAAGAAGTGTTTTGAATTCACTGAAAGCTGCATAAAGAACGATTTGAACAGCCAGTGAGCACCGCATTGCAGTTGTCAATTCTACTAGAAAGAAATACATGAATTAATTGCCTTCAAATATATACCTCAGCAAAAACATAGAATACACAGATACCAACCCAAATTACAACATAGACAATAGAATAAAACGTTATAATAAATATAATGGTAAAATAACCATAGTAGATGAGTCTGTATAGTATCTTCCTGAAGCTTCTGGCTGTAGGTAGAAAAGATCCCCATGGGTGAATGGACCAGTGATTAAAAGTACTCCAAGAAAGCACCCCATGAAAGGGGCAAGAAGAATTGTTCATGTGGCATCCAATTTTCCCACCATCCTCTTTTCCACAACAGCCTCCAGAGTGTCCAGGGTGAGTCCAGTAATACAGATGACTTTTCTGATAAGTTTGTTCTGGTGTTTTGCATTGCCTGAACTCAAATTACTGACCCAGGAGACCACCACATAGAACTGTACACTGGCTGTACTGGACTTGTTAAACATTTTCAGTTAGCTTGCTGCACACATCAAAAGACCCGAGTCTCCTCAGAAAGTACAGTCTGCTCTTGCCCTTCGGATACAGCGCCATTGTTTTGCCATATCAGCCCAGTGTGTACATGAACCTCCAGGTACTTATAGCTCTGCACCACATCCTCTTCTTCTGTCAGGATGATGACTGGTCTCAAGAGCTTCTTGACATGCCAGAAGTCCACCACCAACTCTTTTGTCTTATTGATGTCGAGCTCCCGGTGGTTTTCCCTGTACTGCAAGACGAAGTCCCCCAACAGCCTCCTGTTCTCCTACTCATCTCCATTGTCAATACAACTTATGATGAAGAAATCATCTGGGAACTTCTGTAGTTGACAAGAACTGGCATTATACTCTAAGTACGATGGACGTTCAAAAAGTTTCCACACCTGTTTTAATTCTATTTATTAATAATTTCATAAACAAATGACATCATTTTTCTACATAGTCACATTCCTTTGCAATACGATTTTCCCAGTGTTGTATCAACTTTTTAATTCCATCAGCAAAAAATGTTATTCTTCTGTTTTCACGAATCAGTTTCAGGGTTCTTTATTCATTCCTCATGGTTGTGGCTGTAGCTGGACATCCGGAGCGCTCTGCATCCGTCACACTAGCACGGCCATATTTGAACATTTCAATCCACTCATAGATGACTCTATGAGACAGAACTTCATCCCCATACTGAGCACACATGCGGAGATGAATTGGTGCTCTCGGTACACCAGCTATACAGTAATCTAATTACAGTTATTTATTTCTTTTGTATTTATATTAGTTTACTGATTGATGCCTCCTTTATCTCAGAAGTCATTTTATTTGCATACAATGAGAAAGAAAATCAATTTCTCATTAAAGCTTGTCAATTACGCCATTGGCCCTGCGTTCTCCTTTTGACTCAGTCATGGAGATTAGAGCGGATCACCTTCATTGATAATGAGGGGAAAGCAACAGCTTGGAAGGTGAACTGTGATGATCCTGAAAAAGCAAATTAAGATGTCGGGTAGCTGTTTACTATGAGAAAACCCTTGGGTGAGCTGGAGGTTAAAAGAGAAACGAAAGCTTCTGAATATGAACATAAAGTCTAAATGTGTCAATTAGGATAAACAGCACTCACAAGTAAGGTCCGTGTGGCCATGGAGTAAAATCTTAAAGCACTTGTGCAAAACTGCGCCTTGAGACTCCCAAACTAATTCCATAGGAATGAAATATCAGAAAGGCGATCTCCTTGCTTTCTTTTTGGTTTCTTCTAGACAACAATGAGATCATAAAGAAATCAAATGGAAACGCATAAGACCTGGTCGCTGCAGATAGGTGGTCATTTCTGGAGGGCGTCAGTTACAGAACTACTGCCATGTGGCGTGATTCTCCAAGGGTGATCCGACTCACAGGATTCTCATAGCTGAGGACTTGAGCGGCTGGACTAGGCCAAGGGGATGCCCACATAACACCAGATAGATGGTCATTTCTGGAGGGTGGGGCTGGGCTGCATGTTTTCTTGGGGGGTTGCCAGCGAGGATCCCGAGGTGTTTCTTGGTGTGGTGGGTGCGGCAACGCGCTGTACTGGTGCTGGTACCCCAACCTGACCTGACCTGATGTTCTTTTGTCTCCTGCTTCTTAGATTTTTCTCCTGAGACAAAATACACCAGTATTCTCACAAGTATTTCCTCTTGAGTTCCACCAGAGATCTCTGCAAAGTCACACAATGGGTTCATATTTTTCAAACAATGTCTTAACATTTTTTTGCAATTTGAAAGCGCATGCAGTAATTTATGGTGAAATGTATGGAGAGCTTTTTGTGGCAATGAAACACTTCACTGTGATTACAAAGCTGTAGTCCTTGCCTCGGATTCATGCTATTAGTGGCTCTAATTTATATTGCTGTGCTCCAATTAGATAATTCTAGAAGAAAAGGTAGGCAGTGTGGCACAGGGGTTAAGATTTTGGATGTCAAGCCATGAGGTTGTGGGCTCAGATCCCACTACTGACACCATTGTGTGATCGTGAGCAAGTCATTTCATCTGCCTGTACTTCAATTGGGGATACAAAAGAAATGTAACCAATCTTATCTCAAATGTTGTAAGCCACCTTGAATAAAAACATCGGTCCAAGAATAAGTAGAAATGTGAAGTCTTGAAAGAGATTCTAACAAAACTTGAAAGAGATCTCACAGAATACGGCATGCTTTTTCAATCCAAATTCTCCATTCTGACTCCTTTTACCTTGTATCTCATGTCTCCTTTCTGCATAAAAGCTATTTATCCTAAGGAACTTTAGGAGAAACATCAGTGACAAAGTTAATTTTTAAATGAAACATAAATGAGAATCTCCTTTAAGTCTCTTGAGCACTTGAAAGATCAACCTTTAAACAGTGAAATGCCCTGTGGGCCTGTTGTGCAACACAGGCACTCAATGCTGTCCTCATTACTCCTTGGTATGTGCAGAACGGTAACCTTATTGGGGGTACTATGTCATGATTGGGACTAGTGACCCTGTTCTCCCCTTTATCCTCTTTATTATGTAGACCTTAAGAGAATGTCTCAAATCCCTTACTCTTACCACACTGTATTGGCTTTAACTGCTATTGTAGATCAACCCCCCCCCCCCCCCATTTTCTTTTACATCTATAACCCCATGCAACTAATTAATGTACTAATTAGAGTACCAGAACAGGCAGAAAAGAAGGTTACACATTTATTCATGCATCATAGATAATAAGCCCAAGATACAATCAAGCAGAGTACACAATAAATGTTGGCAAAATAATAACATTACAGCCTGGTTCATGTTAAGCATCCAATATGCATAGATTACCAGGTGGCTATCTGAGTTTGATATGTTGATTTGTGTCTGGTCTGACGTGGTCAGGCACTGATGGCCCTTAATGATCCAAAATGCTGTCTGCAAAGGGCAGAAGAAACACGGCCTGTCCTCAAGATGAAGAATTGCAGCAAGAAAGAGATAAACAGAGACAGATTAAGCATCTGTATAACCTGTAATTTAAAGGAATCCTGTGGCTTCTTGACACATCTTCTTATATCAATGTCGGGGTACATTCACCGATGAAGCAGCTCAGGCTCAACTCAGCCCCCATAGTAGCCCTGTCCAGTTTGTTGTCGATGTTACATAAGATGCACAAATGTAGTTTCAAACCAACAAGAAAGATAGGATATACAGACGATTAAGTTGTAAACTGCCTTCTTAACCTCCTTAGTGTTAGACCCAAGCATTACTTGGGCTGTAAAAACAGTGCTAAATGCGTTAGTCCCGAGTGTCACTTGGGCAATGGCATAGATGCGTTTCGCGTAAGCCCTGTGGTTTACTGTATTTGGGATGTAAAAATGCCAACAGTATTACTGCTGACTGTTACTTTGGCAATGGTTTTGGTGTGTCTTACGTAAACATCGGGCAACGGTGCAGGTGCATCTTCTCCTAGGCTCATAATGGCATCTCATAAGAAACGCTTCTCATCAGCAGTGATGACAAAGTGTATCTGTCTTCAGTTTGTGAAATTGACACAGTCAGCGAAATCAAAAGTGAGTCTGGGAATATGAAATTGCCCGCATATGTGCAGTGTGCTGTTCATATTGTTATTATTACCAGTAACATTGAGCATTCCTAGTTTTCATCCTCTTTCTCTGTTTGCTTAGCATTCGTTTGCTCAGAGGTTGATGCGCTTGCTACTTCCTGAGCAGCTCTTTTTTTCTCCACCCTACCGGCCCGCTTCTTCTTGTGTAACGCTGAGGAGGTTAAAAAACCTGCCTTCCAGTCTAGGCTTTCTTCCTGGAGGAAGGGGTCATGAAGTCTAAACTATATTAGAAGACACTGGGCCACTATGGTCAATTCTCCCCCTTCTTGCCGCAGATGTCTCAAAGCAGAAGTTGTTATCAGATCTAGCAGGATCATGAATGTGCCGCAGGCTTATCTAGCTTCCTTCCATTTTAAAATTATATGTTGTTAGATGTTATAATCACAAGGGGGTGACACTGAGCCCTAAACCACAGACATAGTGTCACCCAACACAGTCCCGGGTTCAAATATAGGATTTAATTTTTTTCCCAACATGTTTTTTAGTGAACACAGCCCAAATACACGTTTGCAAAACATAAGATTTTTTTTCTCTTTCTTTCCTTCCTCCAAGTGAGTGTTGCCCGCTACCTCCCAATTGTGACTTCTCCAGGAGATGTGGCAGGCTCCTTTTAAACTGGACCCTTGGAATGCTTCTTGTGTCACAGCAGTGGTTCTTCAGAGCACTTCTGGGTCATACAGAACCAGGGCAGTCTTCCTCCAACAGCAACCTCTTGCATCACAAAAGGACTCCGACAGGGCTGCTATTCTAAAATCCAATCCCCATGCAACCCTACGAGAGTCCTAACCGAGACCAACCTAGAGGGTCACTGCCACATGTCATGTAGGGGAAATGAACTGCTTCAGGCATCTACTGTATATGGGCCTTGACTGAGATATGGATCAACAAACATGCCAGCCGGGCTGCAGTACCTTCCATACTGTCCTATCACTCTGGCCTGTTGGCTGGGTAAATGGTTCACTCTCCATCCCAATCGGTATGCCAGTCCATCTACATTGTTAGCTTTATACTGTTAAATAATAACATGTAAGTATTATCAACCTATTGATTAGATAAGACCCTATAGCCAAATTTTAGATTTCTACTTCTATGTTTACTTCTGTGTCTGACTAACATGCAACACTTCACCACTCTCTGGTGCCATTTTTAGCAGGTACTCGTAGTCAGATGAGAACCTTACCTTGAAACCTTGGGATTCCTCCATTCTTAAAAGTGATTTGTTCAGCAGGTCAGGTCAAGTCAGGTCAGGTTGGGGAGCATGCACTGGTACAGCATGTTGCCACACCCACCACACAACGAAATAGCTTGAGATCCTGTTTGGCAACCCCTCAGGCAGACATGTGGTCCAGTCCCACCCCCAGAAATGACCACCTATCTGCCACAGCCAGGTGTTACATGGGGATCCCCTTGGCCTGGTCCAGCTGCTTGGGACCTCAACAATAAGGATCCTGTGAGCCGTTTCACTCTTGGGGGAATTGCACCACATGGCTATAGTGCCGTAACTGACGCTCCCTCACAATGCAGGTAATGTGCCTCATTTGGGACTCCGTGAGCAACCGCTCATTCAACACAAAGTCAAAGCAAAGGTACCCAAGGACTCTCTGAAGAGACACAGTACCAAAGGAGTCCAGTCTTCATCTCAGGTTACTGGATGTAATGTTCTCCCAATCCATCTACTGACTTCATAGGAAGAGTCACCAGAGACATGAAAGTCATGGCCAAACTACCTGAAAACCTCAGACCTTCAGTTTGTTCCCTTTAGTTGGTATTTAAAGATCTTCAGCTGAGGTGCAAAAGCCATGGTGGTGTGGGGTACCTAGCATTTGCCATGTAATCTGTAGACAAAGCTGACCACATCTCTAAGATTTAGCAGCACAACTTCATTGTAGGGGATGGGCTGTCGTCTCTGTTCAGTCCTCCTGGTTTGGCAGTATATGTCTTGTCAATTTGATAGATTGACATCATTTTAACATTTTTTTGACTGTGTGGTTTTCATTTTAAAGAGAAATTCAGCCCCCCAACCACAATTATCATTAAGTCATGCCCAGTTTTCAAACCACTCATGATAAAATGCCTCTTCAATAGATGAGCTTCCATTTAAACAGTTCAGTTCACTTGATTTTATCCTTCTGTGTACACATTTTTAATTTTAAAATCACCATATGCCAACAATTCTCAATCTATGTGCAGTGGGGTGCCATAGAGCAGGGATGTCACACTTAGTTCCTGGAGGTGTTTATTTGGCTGCAGGTTTTCATTTCAGCCACTTTCTCCATTACTAACCAATTAATTTACCAATGTTGCCTTGATAAATAATTGACTTCCATTGCATTGTTAATGAGCAGCTAAACAACTGTAAGGTGCAAAGTGAACCAGAACATGACCAGGCTAACATAGACCTCAAAAATGAAGGTCTGAGAAATACCAATCTCCTCTTGTCCACAAAATAGTTGGTGGTCTCAGAAAAGAGAAAATCAGTTTTGGAAATGAACGGTGTGGCAGTCGGAGAGCAGCAGCAAGCCATAGAATGAAATGATGTGTTTCACTGACGGTTTTCTGTGGTGGCGATCTGTGCCACCACCACCTGATCAGGGCACTGTGCAGTCCCTGCATTGATGGATTGAAGGCCAGACATTCACATGACCATTATCATCTAATTCTTCCATGTGAAGCCTGAAAACCATGAGGACTGATTGAGATTATTGATGTTAGGTAGAATGCCCAGTAGAGGCTGGATGGTCTCGTGGCCTTGGCACCCCTGCAGATTTTGTTTTTTTTTTTTTTCTCCAGTCCTCTGGAGTTTTTTTTTTTTTGTTTGTTTTTCTGTTCTCCTGGCCATCGGACCTTATTTTGTTCTTTCTAACTTAGTATTGCCTAGTCTTATTTTTATATATATTTTTTCTTTCTTCATCTTATAAAGCACTTTGAGCTACATCATTTGTATAAAAATGTGCTATAGAAATAAATGTGTTGTTGTTGTCATTAACAAATTGGTTGGAGTGAAAATGGTGGCTCTCAAGACCCGTTTGGGTCAGTTGCAGTGTGCTATCAGCTGGTCTTAGTCTGTATTTACGATAACAAGACTAACATTTCATCTCGTTATTTCCAGGTCAGGCTTCTGAACTTTACGTTATTTGTTTTTTTTATTCACATCCACTTTTTGTTTGCATGTGTGTCGTGCGCTTGTAAGATTTCATTTATACACTAAGGGTTTATATCTTTATATCTCTCCTGTTTGGTTCTGGGGGTCAGTATAGCATATTGAAGTGTTTCATATAAAAAAAACACGCACACATACTAATGCAAATTTTGGTCTTTTGAGAACCTGCAGAAGGCGTACTTCAAAGGGTACTTTCAAGGTCATTAGTGAAAAAATGGCCAATTAAAAAAGGTAACTTTCTTGTGCTCAAAGCCCTGTAGAGAATATGAATCAGAATCCGAGGAAGAAGCCAATTTAGCTCAATGAAAATTGTGACATTTAGCATTTATGTGGTACTCTAAATGCAAGCAAAATGTCTTCTGGATAATGTGCTCCAGAGTACCAGGCATTGCTTCCACCTTCAGGTGTCCCAGTTGAAATGGGAGATTACCACTAGGAAGCATTTTAGACATCTGCTCTTCTGCAGTCCTCTGCCCCTTATGGCTGACTTGTCAATATTATCAAGAAAAGAGTGAGTGGGGTACGTTTAGATGTCCAGTGCCCGGGATTATCAAACATCACGGAATTACACTAAAAGTCTGACTAGGATAAGAATTCGTCCTGCTCCATAGTAGGACGTGCAAAGTGGTTATGAAGTGTCCTATACCCGATCCCAGCAAGGAGTAGGAAATCTTGTTTGAGAAAGAATGATGTCAAGGTACTGCGACTTCCTAAGCCACAAATTGGCCTTGTGTAGGGTTCTTGGAAATCATGATGACGTTTTTTCAGTTTTCCACTACTAACACTAAAGCTGCTTCACAAAGATAGTAATAATAATCATCATCATCTTCTAAGTACTAGGAGAAGCAGAAGAAGAAGAAGAAGAAGAAGAAGAAGAAGAAGAAGAAGAAGAAGAAGAAGAAGAAGGAAAATATAATAAGGTAGGATGTTGTGATCCTAACACTAAAGCTTCTCCACAAAGACAGTCATAATAATCATCATCATCATCTAAGTACTAGGAGAAGCAGAAGAAGAAGATAAAGAAGAAAAAGAAGAAGAAGGAAAATATAATAAGTAGGATATTGTGCTAAGCTTCATGTAATCGTTTCCACTTGGCTACAACATCAAGAATAACTCAGTTAGCATCCATGGGTGGCAGTGTGTTGATACACTTGGAGCAACAATCTTTATGTGCATTCCATCGATCACGCCGACAACTCCAGGAAAGCCAACGACATTACCTCATTGACTTTAACATGACATCACATGGAATGGTGGGGAAATGTAGAAATCTGAATTACACGTTGTAATGGCATTCAAAGTTTGGTGCAGAATTCAAGAAATCCTTAATTATGAAATTCTCAGATCATCACGATTGCAAACCTGCACTTTCATTTCAGCTGACAGCTTGTGGCTTCTTCGTGTTGATGGAGCAATCACATGATGTACAGTACAAGAATTTTCAATTCCATCTCTATCAAATTGATATCTTTTTTCGAGTTTGTTGTTGTCCAGCATTTCCAAAACATTCCTCCTTTCCAAGAATGTTTGTGCCAAACTCTGTCTGAACTTCATCTTCTGGCAGCTCCATGTGAGTTAGGACAGCGCACAATCTTGCCTAAACTTTAGTGAAATTAGCAATTCCCTAAGTTAGGAAAACTTATAAAATACTACTACTGCTTGTCCGAAGAGTAGGGCCAAATGTATGTCACTTTGGAGACTTTCGAGCCAGTTAGGATCATTCACCTACTCTGAGAGACTTGATAAATACAGGCACTGGTCTCAGTTTCACCCTTATGTGGCATCAGTTTAACAAAACTGCACAATTTATATAGCGCTCTTTATACAAGTAGTGGATTGATTCAAGTGGTCATTCAGTCTCATTTTACAGCCCTGGTGAACTGGCTTGGTACTACTAGGCTACTGCTGTGCACCACCAACATTTGCAACACAAATCCTGCTGTTTTCATGATGTTCTTTCACCTCTGGAGTAATGAGGCCAAACTATGTCAAGCTGGCAGGCTCCAATATTTTGCGGTCTCATCCATTATATAACTAATAAATCTAGTTTACCTCAAACCACTTGGCTTTTTTACAGTATGGAATCACTTTTTTAATGTTTGAAGTGTATCCCATGGACCTGCTAGGTTCACCCATTCAGTGAAACAAGTACATCTTTGACAAGTTTCATGATTGATAATGAGATGTGTAAGAACTCCATCACCACTCATGGAACAGTCAGGGTTTAGACCCCCAAGTGCTACAGTATAATTTGCGCCCTGGAAAGACCCTAACCCTCCTGAGATCTGAGCTGTAGTCTGACTAAGTTTGAAAAGTAAGTTCATGACTGATACTGAGACTGATCTGAATCACTGCTAGCTTCATTAACACATACTGTAGCTAGAAAGCCACCAGCTATGAATCCTTGAGGACTTATGGTGTGATTCTCATTCTCATTTTCATTTGCACATCATGAGAACTGAAGTTTACAAATGTCTCAGCTGTAGTATCCAGGGGAATCATGTTTTTTTGGCCTTGGGGGTTTCCCAGGAAATTTGCTCAAATTTATTGAAAAAAGTCCCATGCACACTTTTACTCGCTATAGAGAATTTCCTTGAGAAGTTCTCATATCGTGCTTGAAACTTTTCTCATAGGTAGCAGAAGCCCTGTTCTCTCTCAGATGATATTTTCTGTAGCTCAAAAACTAGAGGTAACCGTTAGTGTTCATGGTTAGATTCATGTTCTGTGCGATCAAAATTAGTGGAAATGAGCTATTTTGGTCAAGGAAACATTTTTGCTTGTTGACCAGTGTTATTAGAAACAGCAGTCTGTGTAGTAGTAATGAATCAGAGTAATTATTATTACTAGTAATGGAGTTATAGAATTATAGCATAAAAATGGCAGTTATTATTACTATCACTAATAACAGTAGCAATTCTAACATGAAAGCATTCTAATAAACAATCATTTTATTAGTAATAGTAGTAAACAAATTATTATGGACGTTTAGCATTGTGGATGCTAGTCAATGCACTAGAACCCCTTGAAACCTGTTTTTCCCCCCATCCACCCACTATTGGGTCATCCCAACTGGGACAGAACTCAAGAACCATCAAAGATGGGTTGCGCCTCCATCTCTCCTCTCCATCCATAGTGGCCCCTCGGCCACATAGGATATCATCCCTGACCAAACTCGAGATGCCAGTCCATCCAGTCTGACACTTACAACAAATGTACATATTTCCAATCTACTTAATCCATGCTACTTGTCGAAGAGTAGAATAATTATAAATATTTGCTATCTCTTGCACTCTGGTACTCGCATGTGTGTGAGTGTTTCTTCACCGGCGCTCCATCTCTCGAGCACGTTCCCATGAAGCCTGCTTCTCACACTCTGTCATTATTTTTGAGGTGGCTTCCTCTCACTTTTATACTTGCCGTCTTTGAGGGTTGACTCTCTGCATGCCTCCCACGCCATTTCTCCTCCTCGTGCCTCTCACACTTGCACTTCCACTTTCACTGCGTCATCAAAGTCAAACTGACCAATCACATCAAATCAAACTAACCAGTCAGAGGGACTGGACACACAGACGTCAATATTTTATTATATAGTTGATTATTCAAGTTTGAGTTTATTGTGTAGGGAGTGTAATGAAGTTCTTATCTGCACATCTGACCAACAAGCAGCACGTCATCAGTCTGTCATAATCAGATGAAACTGTCTTAAAACTGGCTTGGTATCTCTGCCCAGTCTCTGTCTGTGTGGAGTGCACACGTTCTTCGCTTCTTGTTGTGACTTTTCATCAGCTACTTTGAATTCATCCAACATCTAAAAACTGTTCTCTTTGAAAACTCAGAATTGACCAGAAATGAGATGGTGTGAACCCTAGAAATGATGCCAATAGATATTCTGATCAGTGTACTCAGGGACAGTCTATTCCAGCCTTGGTTTCCTCCACGATAACCCTGGGCCAGCTGAGAGTTGGTGATCGTCTGATGGAGAGATATTCCAAACCCCTGAGGAGACTTCAGAGCCCATGTTCACTCAATTATGCACTCTTCTAAACAAACCGTTTGCCATTCTTTGACAGGTCCGCCTGCTTGATTTATTCTGTGGTTGAGATTTCTCGGTTCTTTTTGTTTCTTCAAATTTATTTGAGTTAATTTGGAATTTTATTTGATACAACACTCTTATAAAGTAAGTTGGAATTTCCCTTTAGCCTATTTAAGAAACAAATAGAATTTAGCTTGGACTATTTTCAGACAAATAAAGAAGAAATTCTTCAGGGACAATTCCTTTTCCAGCACACTTGTTGTTATTTATTTATTTGCTGAGGTCAGGCCGCTGTTATTCTTCATTCCTGGCTTGGGGAAATAAAGAAACAAACTTTATTCTGATAAGTTAAACATCTCCAAATAGGGCAGTGCCATAGTAGAGTCATCTTCCAATATCAGCTAGAGACAGAAGGCGGCTGAGGAAATGTAAAAAAAGAGAAAACAAAATCAAAAACACAATGGCACTTGGGAAAGTCGCATTGTGAGGGGCTTCCCTTAATATACCCATCAAGAAATTCTCTTATTAAAGGAGTGATACATTAGGAGCTCCCCACAACAGTGCTCAGTTTTAGAAAATGGTATGATATGCTGAGTAGCGATGAGTGAACCCCGCTGGATTCACTTCACTTTGATTCTGACGAAATTGCAGCAATGGTCAGAAACTTCGCCGAACTGCACGAAATGAATTGAAGTCAATGGGGGTGGAGAGTTGGAAATAATTCAGAGTGGATTTTAATGCTGCAGTGGTGTCCTAAACATCCCTGAGGGATAAGGAGGTGTTTAATAACTATGCTGGCCAAAACTTTGACCTGAGCTGTGAGGCTGCGATGCCAACCACTGCTCCATCATACCTCCCTGAGATCCAATCAGGTCAGGTCAGATCATGTTGGGGAGCATGCACTGGTACAGTGTGTCTCAGTACCCACTATACAACGAAACAGCTTGGGATCCTGGTTGGCAGCCCCCAAGGCAGACACGTGGTCCAGTCCCACCGACCGGAAATGACCATCTATCTACCACAGCCAGTTGTTACGTGGGCATCCTCTTGGCCTGGTCCAGCCACTTGCATCCCCAACAATGAGAATCTTACGAGCCGGATCACCCTCGGAGAATCGGGTCACATGGCCTTAGTGCCGTAACTGACGCTCCTTCACAATGCAGGTAATGTGCCTCATTTGGGACTCCATCAGCAACACAAAGTCAAACCAGCGATACCCATGGATTCTCCAGAGAGACACAGTGCCAAAGGAGTCCAGTCTTCGTCTCATTGATCCAATGAATGAACTGAATTAAATCTCACAACAGTGCAATTTCTTGCAGATAGGAAACCTGAATTCTCTGAGGCTTGCCCCCCATAGATTTGATCACAGCTATACACATCTTTCAAACGAAAAAGTACATTTTGCTTTTTATTCCCTGATGGTTTTGCTCATTCACTGCTGCATCTTCTAGACCCTTAGACTTAAAGCTTACTGGTAAGATGAATTTTTATGCAGTTACAGAAACACTTGAACATGTGTGTGCCCAGGTGCCAGGCACCACTCTGGTATCTTGGTGCAGTGAAGGTGAAATGACAGATAAAGCACTCTACCTTAAAGATTGTGTTCATGACCACATTTTGACTGTCAAGACCTCCAAGCCCAACTAGGCCAGCCATGTTTGCATCTTTGTCTGTGAATGTAGTAAAAATCTAAAGCATCATCTCTAGGGAGGATTACCCACAGTGCCCCACTCCAGTCTCACCTCTGAGAGCTGACAGGCAGTAATGAACCATTAGGGAATCTGACCGTCAGGAAAGCAACTTTTCTTGGCTGAATCCAAGCCCCCTAACTCACCTACTTTCCATCTGTGTGTCAGTTTTAAAGTAAAGCTCCTGGTTTCAGTCATGATTGTCGTTGGCATTTGTGGCCAGCAGCGCACAGGTATATGTTATGCAGGGATGTCTCAAGGTGGGCCTACCGTTGTTTACCATTTATTTTCTTGAATACATTCCCATATTTTGGTCAAGGCCGGTAACTAATATGCCACTATCCCTTATGTGCATGCCAGCATGCTTGACAGTCTCGCTCATTTGGGTCACGTTTCGCTGTGGATGCTTTTGTCGGAGTCGCACACTATTAAACCATAACCGATTTCTGGCAGCTGTCACAGGATGAGATCGGCTGTGTCACATTTTCATTGTCATCGGCTGACATGGCCTTTTCTAGATGTCGTTTTGTCCTGCGGGCCTAGTCTCTCTTTTCAAAACCCTGAAATCAAACCAGAAGAAGGCAATGCCCTTTAAAATTAAAGGAAAAAAAACTACTTTATTTGAACTTTCTGTGTTTCTCAAATATAAAAACAGCACATTCTTCTATTGATCTTCCTTTTTATTGTAAACCCATTGTTATGGAATTGGGCATCTCAGAAGGTTTTCAGTATAAGATGGTGCTCAGTTTGAAGCCTCCAGTTAATTTAGGCTACATTTTATAAAGCACCTTTTATCTGAAAGAAAAGTACAAACCTGTCAGCAGCAATAAAACTGAGCAGAGCCTGAAATTCAAAATAAAGAGCAGAACACAAGGTGAGGTGAGTCAACCCTTTGGGATGCTGGTTGGCATGTAGACGTCTTACAACATACAGTGGACATAGCAGGCTTCAATTTCCATGAAGTTACAAGGACAATTAGTGGTCAGAATTCACCCCCAAGTCAGAAGTGCCCACTTTCAGTCTGAGCGAGCTGCGAGTTGATGAAATTCAACGTAAAGAGAATTACATCTTTAACAGTCTTCTGATCAGTGGGTAGACAAACACAGTCACTGTGATGCTGCCGTCTCCTTAAATCTGATGAAAGGTTTTACCAATTGATTTACGTGCTTTCAGTGGCTTTATGAAGTTAATACTATAAAATTAGACTTGTCCATGTCACGGCTGTTGAAACATCCTCTTTGGGGAAGCTGATAGAACATACTGGACAAGATGTAGAGGATTTCATCAAAAGGGAAACATATGAAGGTCTCCCAGCTGAATGCTCCACGTGAAGTGAGGTCATCAGTGGAGTCCCTCAGGGGTCTTTGTTGGACTGTCACTTTTTCTGATTTGTATTAGTGACACATGTTTTGATATAGTTGTTAGCAAGTTTAAAATGACTAAAATTAGAGGAATAGCAGACACTGATGAAACAGCAAAAACAATTCAGAAAAACGTGAACAACACAACTAAGAAAAATGCAGTTTAATGTAGAAAACTGCAAAGGGCTACATGTAGGCTGAAGAAACATCAATTATAAATATAAGATCAGAGAGAGAGTCTGAAATGAAATGACCTCAGGAAAAGAGTTAGGCGTTTATGTTGACACAACAATTTGTTCATGTAGGCAATATGCAGAAGCAATTTTAAAAGGCAAATAAAATGTTAAGTTACATCATAAAAACTGTTGAATGTAAATCAAGAGACATTGTGCTCATTGTTGCCTGGGATTTGTAGTATGGAAGGGAAACCCTGTCGAGATCCTTGGGTGCCACCAGGGGGCCCATGAGAGGACCTTCCTGTTATGGGCAGTTCCCATGTGACATGGAAATACACCCTGTGTGTGTCCAAACCGGGACCTGGTCAGAGGAGCACTGCCACCTCTAGTTCTGGGGGACAAACTGCTCATTCATTAATTGTTCTTCCTAAATGTGATTGAAACATAGGATCTTCCTGGATGGGTAGTGCCTCCATTTGATGCACTCCTTCCATTATGGCCTATCTATCTATCTATCTATCTATCTATCTATCTATCTATCTATCTATCTATCTATCTATCTATCTATCTATCTATCTATCTATCTATCTATCTATCTATCTATCTATCTATCTATCTATCCTGCCTAATATGCTAAAATAATATCTAGGGTAAAGCAATTATCTAAGAATTAGCAAAAATTCTATCTGTAATCAACACCAATAATAGCTTGGAATGTTTTAGTCCATGACTGGTAAACATGTGCTAGTTTTATATTCATTGCTTTAAATAATTTGCCCTTTTTCATCTTCCTGTACCAAATTAATTTTGTGACTTAATTTAAAAAAATACATAAATACAAAGACTGATCGTGATGGTTTTTAGCTTTTGCAGAGCTGGATTCTCACTCATTATATATTATGTGACCTTTAGTTTTATGTCCATTATCTGTGCCAAACTGAACAATAATTGGCTCAAGTTGTGTGAGGTTCAGCAGTAGGTGTCATGGTATCATCATGGCATATGTAAATACTATTTATATTGTGAACATCTCTCTGTTTTCCCCAAGGACATGGTGGTTATTGCTCCTTCCTCGTAGATGCAGCACCCTGAGAGAGCAGCCTCCCTCCTAACACATCACGTAGCACGCGCTCCTTTGCGTGCTTGGGGTCGGGAAAAAGCATAAGGTGCCGGCGTCTGAGTAGCCACTGATGATTGCTGTTATAGCGAATAGTTTAGACATTAAAGAAAAACTGAGAATTAAGCAAGTTACCTTACCAACAATCCACCCACCATGTACAGCACCATCAAGGCTACCAAAGCTATTTTGCCTCCAAATAAATGAATCGTGTGTTGACCCAGGCCATCGAGTCACAATGTTTGTCAGTCTCATCTTAGCATCACAGATGACTTGCATATTAATAGAATGTCATTGCTCACGGGTAACAAAAGCATCCTCATGCTTGCTAGCTGCCCTTATTGCAATATGAGGGAAGTAAATTGTACCGACTACATTAGGAGAACCGGACACTGCTGCAAATTACCTATTTTATGTGGGGAAAAAACAGTTATGTTTTATGTGTGTGCACCCACACCAAACAAAAAATAAATTTATCGCCTTGTCGGTTGGTTAATGGCTTTCAGCATAATAGGCATGACGGAGTGAAGCTTGACTGAGATATTCCTGACCTGTCAGCCTGAGAAGTGACAACAGGTAGTCGATTTAAACTGGCGAATAACCAAAACAGTTCTTCAGTGCCAATACGCAGCATTGGCCCTCTTACTGGGAACTAAAATCGAGTCTGTACATGATATTCATCACTTTTGAGTTTTTATATGTTTGCCACATCAACGCACATTATACTAGCGGCTCGGTGATATGAATTATGATACACGTGAGCCATCATTTAGCTGGTTTAGCCTCATTTCCCTACTTTATCAAAGGTGCTATGATTTCCCAGTTTCTCTGCAATGTTGCTTATGCATGGGTCAGAGAGTGGTTAGGAGCACACGCTGATACAGTGCATTGCCGCACCCACCACAAGACAAACCACCTCAGGATCCCAGATTAGGACCTGAGTGCAGCCATGCAACGGGTGACACCTCAGCACCACACTAGTTCAGATGGAATGGAACAGTGGGAGGTTTATTATGGTGGCTGGAGTGCTGGGAGGCTGGGTCAGAGTTGTCGTAAATATTCCTTTCAAATTTTCTTTTGTAAATGCTGATTTTGCTGTTTGGGGCCTCTTTTCTTGTGTACACAAGTTTTATAAGTCTAACCCCAGGTGAGTACAAGGATCAGAGAACAAGAATAGGGATGGAGGACATCTAGAACGTTAGAACATGAGAACAATCGAGACAAGAACAGGCCATTCAGCCCAACAAAGCTTGCCAGTCCTATCCACTCAATACTTCTAAAAAAAAAGAACTGGAGCTACATATCAAAATTAGCGTAGGGTCACGCCAAAAAGACATGCAAGTAAGAATTCCTATATGCTCTGAAGATGGGACTCTTCATCTGAACATGTTGGAAATGGGTTAAAATATTTTAAATGGTGATTCCAGGCTTACCGTTGCTGTCATGTCTTCTTCAGCATTCTTTTGACCGCTGCTTCAGAGCGAAAACGTGGACATGTCGCCGTGGGGCAGATAAATAAACTTTATGGAAGCTGAAGTGAGCTGGCTGTGAGTGACACGTATCAAGCTTCAAGGGTCAAACCATTCATGGCTTCTCAGATGTTTCCCAGTCTTTCTCAGCTGGTGATCTTTCCATTCAAGAAACGTAATTTCAAGGTCAGGTAATTTGACACATTTGTGATGGTTCACGTTAAATAATAAATTAAAGCGAGAGCTTTGTCATCCCTGTCAGAATGTCTGATCACCTGAGACTGTAGTTGTGGCTGCGAAGTGATAGGTGACCGAGAGGTGTTTTGCAGCCACTTTCACCCGGATAGGATTTAACAGCCATTAAAAAAAACAAATCCGCTTTTCGTCAGTCTTTTGCAATGCCGCTCTCAGGGAGACGGACTCAAGTGAACAATCTGCATGAAGACTTACCTCTTTGAACTGTTCCAGATAAGGGGGCAAGAGCACGGGCGGCATGGGGGAATAAATCTTTAAGGCATCCTGTGGGAACAAGAACAACTGCACATATAATAAAATATTTAGGGGCAAAAAAAAATACAATAGTAAACCTAAATAGATAGTGTGTGGGGATGGGATGGGGGGGGGGGTCTGCTCATGATCCCTCCATCTATCCATCTACTCAACTAGCGCATCAAATTTAAAGTCATGGAAGAATCTCATAATGGAAAACTGAATTTGAATCAAAACAAATACTTTCAAAAAGAAAACACATTCTGTACATCTTTGGGAAGAAAGCCGTTCTGCCCAGAGGAACAGCCACACGGACAACGGAGAGAAGACACAAAGTCAAGATTCAAACCCAGGGTGCTGCATTGTCCATTAGTGACGAACGAACGCCGCTCACTTCACTTTGAGTTCGGTGAAATCAAGGAAATGTTCGTGAACTTCGGCAAATTCCACAAAATGCAATGAAGTCAATGGGGAAGGAGGAACTGAACTACAGTAGTTTTGAGTGGATTGTAATGGTGCAGTGGTATGTTAAGTGTCCCTGATGGCTAAGGAAATGTCTGCCAGCAATTCTGGACTGATTCTTGTAGCCAAATATGTGATTTGAGCTGTAGAGTGTCAGTGCTAAGAACTGTGCCATAAAAGATCCACAAACACAATACAACAAACAGTCAGACTCATGATACGTAAATAAAAAAATCAGGTCATTGTGCTGAGAGAGTGCCAGTCTTGGGGCACACGTTAGCCAAACCCCAAAGCCATGGGCCTGGGAACAACTTTGTTAAACTTGAAGAAATAGAAACAATCTGATTATTCCAGATAAAACCTTTGCCAAGTGCTACCTACCCTTCATATCGTATACAGTAATTCACTTTACAGACATTTCTGAACTTAGTGCACTTCCAGCAAATCATTATTGTTATTATTATAAGAGATCTCTTTTGGCGCCCTTGTCCAGACAATCTAGTTCAGTTAAAAATGAATGTCTGCAGTATACAGTCCCTGGAATGAGCAAACTGTGTAAGTTATGATATTTTAGTGCTCAACCTGTGATATTGAACCTGAGGACGTTCTCTTTACACCACGAGTACATGTGGCTGCTGCAGCTCCACTCATTACATTACATTACATAAACTTTATTAAGCCAAGGAGCAAATTCAGTTGCATACAGCAACAGAAACATAAAAAAACAAGAATACAGACTCACAGGACAGATAATGCAGCCAAGCAATCAATTGATAAGTGAAGAAATGACAATAAACGTAATGAGTATCGGGTGGAAGCGTTGAATTTCTTGAAAACAGTGAACAGATAAGACCCCCAGAGGCACTTCTTAGCACACCGTGGTAACAACGAGCCTGTGGCTAAAAGTTCTCCAAGACAGCGCATCCTGGAGGGGATTTTTCATGGCATCCAATTTTGCCACCATCCTCTTGTCCACAACAGCTTCCAGCGTGTCCAGAGTTCGGCCTGTGATGGGGCCACTTTTCTTGATAAGTTTGTTCAGGTATTGTTCTTATTTTGAGCTCAGGTTGCTTCCCCAGGAGACTGAGGCGTAGAACACCACACTGGCTACTATGGACTGGTAGAACATTTCCAGTAATTTGCTGCACACATTAAACGACCTGAGTGTCTTCAGCAAGTCCAGTCTGCTGTTGGCCCTTCTTGAACAGTGCCAGTCCAGTTTATTGTTCATGTGAATCCCCAGTTGCTTGTAGTTCTGCACCACTTCCATGCCCGCCCCCATGAATAATAACTGGTCTCAGAGGTTTCTTGGCATGTTGGATGTCCGCCACCAGTTCTTTTGTCATGCAGACGTTAAGTTGCAAGTTGTTGTCCCAGCACCACAGGACAAAAGTTGTCCACAACCTTCTTGTACTCCGATTCATCTCCATTGTTAATGCAGCCTATGACAGATGAGTCATCTGAAAATTCCTGTAGATGGCATGCACTGGCATTGTATGTGAAGTCTGCTGTGTCACAGGTATACAGGAAGGGAGACAAGACAGTTCCTTGAAAGCTTCATTATCCTGTTCCTATGCTCAGAAGCTTGCTGTTTATCTTTACATGGCTTCTCCATACCATGACCAAGGGGTTTTCACGTCTAGTGCTGAACTGTTCACATACCCCTGCTCATCCTTTTTAATAGCACATATATAGTGTGGAGTTTCAGCTCTTTAACACAGACAGACACGACTACAGATGTCCATAAAACACACACATTTAATCTTCCTTTTGGTATACAGCACCACACAATGTACAAATCAGCTCAATTGCTCACAATTCCTTTTTTCCTTTAGTCTCTCTCAATTCTTGTGCTGCCACCTCCTCTCCTCTCCTCTTCCTCCCGACTCCGGCTCATCTAATGGAGCAAGGCAGCCCTTTTAATAATGCCCTGGATGTGCTCCAGGTGTTCCGTGATGTTCTTCCTGCAACACTTCCTGCTGTGGACGGAAGTGCTACATGGGCACTCCAGGTGTTCTCAGTTCCTATTCCGGAAGCACTTCCTGGTGTGGCGGAAGTGCTGCAGTCCAAGGTCTGTAATCCTTCAGATGCCCCTGGTGGTTGACATGGGCCCCAACAGGGTTGAGCTTCTGAGCTCTGATCCCGTGGCCACGATGCAGACCAGGGTGGCTGCCCTCTTATGACCCATGAATGGTATTGTCCTTCTCCCGGTCTTTCCACTTTCCAGGCGTCCCGGCTGGGGATCCTGCCCACAATAGTCATAATAAACGTTGTCCGTTTATTCCCTGGATGAGGTATTTGCACTCAAGATACTAGCCTGGGTGCTGGGGAACAAATGTGGAAATGTGGAAGAAAACTCCAACTGAGAGGTATAATTTGAGAAAAAGAAGGCAAAGAAAATGTAAAAGATATCATTTCATTATCTGTCTGTGTCAAATGAGTGTGTGGATGTGTGTGAGTTAAGCTGTCATCCAGTCCTGTCTGCGTTCCCACCTGACACGATAAAACGATGAACGGCATATTGAACTTTCCGAGGAGCTTCAGTCCAGTAAAATTTTTAAACGTCCTTAGCACACGCTGGGCTCTCTTTCATTTTATCCAGTGTTGCCTTCTTACAGATAAAGCAAGCTTATGATTAATACTTTTGAAACATGAAATGTGCATGCGGTGGGCTGGTGCCCTGCCCGGGGTTTGTTTCCTGCCTTGTGCCCTGTGTTGGCTAGGATTGGCTCCAGCAGACCCCCGTGACCCTGTAGTTAGGATATAGTGGGTTGGATAATGGATGGATGGATGAAATGTGCATCTGTGCACTAAACATTCGGACCCTCACACCCCACATCTACATGTAGGAGAAGCGAGAGGTGCACAGTGCTGAGTTCCTCCATCAGCAAAGTCACCCTCACTGCTCTTTGTGCGCTCGTCAAGTCAGCCGAGGCTTCCGATGAATGCTAATTTTGACTTTTTATCTTTAAGCCTCCTCCATGGACAAGTGCCTCTCGACACAAAAAGCATCTTATCTGAAATGACAAACCTGCTTTCCTTTTGAAAATTTTCTCCGATTACCAAAACTTGCAAATCATTCCCAAGAATTTAGGCAATCATGGCTTTAAAGTGTCCCTATCAATTTAGATTTTGTTTATTTCATTTTTTTTTTTTCCATGACAGTTGACTTGATAACGAAAGCGCAATTTGAACGCCATTCTTAATCAACAAATCCAATATCTCATGCCGTTTAAAATGTGTGACATTCCAGTTAACTGCGGCTGTTTAAATAATTTATGTACAGAAGAGCGTCTGAGGCAGATTAATCAGGATCGAAGGGATGTATAATTCTCTGTGTCCAGATCACTGATTAGTCACGCTAGACACCCGGCACAGCTTTCTTCTGATAGGAGGACTAGGGAGTGAAATGCACTAAAATGAAAGTGCCATATGCACCCTAAGTTTTTTTGTTTCTGCACCTTGACATGGGCTGCAATACAGTGTTATGGACAGTGAACCATTTATATTGTGGCTGAGTTTGAGGGGTCACGTCATGCTTTACATATATTTATACCCGTAATACTAATTTTATTACATAATTTTAAGAGTTGTGCCAATAAAAACTATTCACCCCTTGGAAGTTTTCACGTTTTCTTGTTATACAACATTGAAACAGAGTGGATTGAATTTGGATTGTCGATCGACAGAAAGACTCTTTAATGTCAATGTGAAATCAGATCTCTGCAAAGTGATAATTACAGATATGAAACACAAAGTCTGTTTCTCTCTCTGTCTCTGACCTGGAAGTGGTGGTTGACCAGGCAAACGATACGCTGCTGTAGGTGCCATAGGATGTTGCTCAAGATGCCTTTCCATGCTTTACGGTCCATGACAACTGTCCTCTCCAAATCAAGGTGTTGGCTCATCAAGTCTTACAGCACATGCATGATCCAAGATTTCCTGAGTGCAGTTTGTTGTATTCTCCATTTGGTGGAGGACCTCCTCCACTTGAGTTGATGAGGTATGTGGTCTGGGCCCATTCGGCAGACATGACCAAACCATCGGAGCCGCCATGGGTAGATTTGCTCGTCTACAGTTGGTTCTAGTGCACGTTGTCTGGAAATTGAGCCCCCCTTTACAAATTGAGATGTGGAGAATCTGTCATAGGCATTGCATTTGAAATACCTCGAGTTGGTTCAGGTCTGACTGAAGTAGTGTCCATGTTTGCAATCCACAGAGCAGAATTGGCAGGATGAGCATGTAGAAGAGACGGAATTTAGTGTTTAGGGTGATGGTGGTCTTCTTCCACAGGCACCACCTGAGTGAGGCAAATGCTGCAGAGGCCTGTCCGATCCTACTGCAGATTTACATGGTTTATGATACTTTCTTCTCTTGGACCAGTGACCCCAGGTACTTGAATTCCTGGACTTGTTCAATCTGTAGTCCCTCAAGGTGGACAATGGACTGTGACCCATCTGTCACTAGAACCTTGGTCTTGTTGGCGTTGATCTTTAGGCCATATGACCAGACAAATATGGGGCTATTGTCAATGAACATCAGGTCTGTCAGAAAGTAATTCTCATAATATTGCACTCTACACCTACCCTCAAGTGCCTTCCTCATGATTGCAAGGAGGACACTATATCTCCCTGATGAACTCTGGTCTGGATAGAAAACTCTTCAGATAGTTCAGATAGATTCGTACATGGCTGGTCAAGCTGTTGTATGACACCTGGAGGATCCTGATGACTTCAGGCCGCACTAGTTCTGCCTCCAATGTCTTCCACAGTGCGGGCCAGTGGATGCAGTCACATACTCTTCAATGTGACACACCCAAGTCATCACTGGTGCATCCAATTGGTTTAGAAGTTTGGAGTTTCCAAACCTTACCTGAAAGGTTCAGTATGTGGTAAATCAGTATGGTGGCCTAAGCCACACAATGAAGACAACAGAACACTCCAAACAGCTCCAAGAACAAGGTGACTGGAAAGCACAAGTCAAGGGAAGGATACAAGAAAGTATGCAAGTCATGAAGTACACCATGCATTTCACTGGCATTCCTTATAATTTTGAATCTGTGACCGTCCTGCCCAGAAACCTCTCTGTCATACATTTAGTTGATACAGTAATATGCCACATTGTTGACATGAATGAGATTAAAAGAAAAATGACAGAGGAATGATTAGAGTGATAAAGATTTAACCATCAGTTGAGCATCTTATTCCATTAGACCTAAGAAACGAAGACAATTAGTTAGGAGGAACCATCTGTAGATGCAAGAATTTGATGGCTCTTGTGAGAGTCTAACAGCAAAGGTGGAGAGGAGCCTGTGGCTGTGATGGTGTTGTGGTGCAAGGCCAACAGGTACAAACGGTTTGAATCTAGGTGTATGGACAAGATGTCTGATGTGACAGGAAGTAAAGGCTTACCGATTCATAGCACCTCTCCTTGTTTGTCAGGATGAGGGGAGCGCTTGACTACCTCTTCCTTGTAAATGTCACTGATCACCGTGTCTCTTCCAGCTGAATGATCTGCTGCCTGCTTTCTGTTGCTACTTCATGCAGAAATTAAAATCCCTGGGGCCGAGCGACATGGTTAGTGGGGTGGGGGCTGATGGGTTATGACATTAAAGCATCTGAGCATTATCCTGTGCTGAAACAACTCAATGGCCGCCTGAAAACTGCACTGCACTGCACTATATTAAAAACAACAAATATTAAAGTAGCGCGAATCATTATCACTTACTTGCTAATGCACCAAATAGTGAGGCTCCCCAGTGGTTTACATGATATGTGCTCACTTTCTTAAAAGCCTAGATGGCATGAGAAACATTACCAGGACCGTGGTGTTCATTTGGAGACACTTCACACCTGATGGGGAAAAAAAACACAAAATTTACTTAATAATCAGCAGACGCCACTCATTTAAATACAGGGAGCCTTGTAAATATTTTATATTGAGCTCATCTTAGAGACGGCGTATTTAGTGCCTTTTATTATCGTGGTGTACGATCAGTCAGCTATCTATCTATCTATCTATCTATCTATCTATCTATCTATCTATCTATCTATCTATCTATCTATCTATCTATCTATCTATCTATCTATCTATCTATCTATCTATCTATCTATCTATCTATCTATCTATCTATCTATCGTGAAGATTCAGCCCAGACACAAACAGACCACTAGCACAAATGGCTCACAGTCCTTTCTTTCCTTTTCCCTTCTTCTCTCCTCCAGCCACTTTGACTCCTCTCTCTGTCTTCTACCTCCCGACTCCGGCTCCCCGAATGGAATGAGGCGGCCCCTTTTATAATGCCCCTCTGGATGTATTGCGGAAGTGCTGCAGTCCAAGGCTCTGGGATTGTCCAAGTGCCCCCTGGCGGTGGCCCCGGTCCCCTACAGGATTGAGCTTCCAAGCTTTAGTCCTGTGGCCCTGATGCTGCCCTCTCGTGTCCCAGGGAAGGTATTGCCCCTCTCCCGGTCCTTCCACTCTCCAGGCGTCCTGGTGGGGCCAGGTCCCAGGTCGTCTGCCACACTATCTATCTAACTATCTATGTGTTAGAAATTAAATTTCTTTCTTTCTTTCTTTCTTTCTTTCTTTCTTTCTTTCTTTCTTTCTTTCTTTCTTTCTTTCTTTCTTTCTTTCTTTTGTAATATCTCCTATCTATTTCACATCAATCCTTTTTTTTCTTTTTTTAACATGGTCACAGTTACTTAAAAGAGTCCTTGCAAATTTGTAGTCAGAAATCAACTATGCTGAAACCACTAGGGGGCGCACTGAGCCCCAAACCACAGGCATGCCAATATTTCACACAATGCCTACCACATACAATTAACAGCAAAATCAGCTATTCACATATCCTTCTTCCTCTTCCAAAAGAGCGTAGCCCACTTGATCTAAGTGAGACAGCAGGCTCTTTTTTAAATTTGACAAGGGAACATCTTCCAGATTTCTGCCCGAGTCCTCTGAAGCACTTTCAAGTCGTATGTAAACTGGGGCCGTCCTCCCCCGGTAGCATTCACTGGTGGTCCCCAAAGTTCAGGTTTTCTTGATTTGTTATTGTCCTGCTAGTTAGCCTACCCTACATAAAAGATTGCATTTGGTTTTTCAAAGCACAAAGAACCAAAGTCTTATGCAAGGAACCCTTCCCAGAATGACATGGTGCTCTGTCAAACCATAGTCATATGAGGAAACATGAAACCCAGTAAAGAGCCATAAAATTCAATTTTAAGAGTATGGAAGCCTAAACTGACACATTGACTCCATACTCATGATAAAGGTAGCAGTTGCTGCTGGTTTACAGTAAACATAGATAGATAGATAGATAGATAGATAGATAGATAGATAGATAGATAGATAGATAGATAGATAGATAGATAGATAGATAGATAGATAGATAGATAGATAGATAGATAGATAGATAGATAGATAGATAGATAGATAGATAGATAGATAGATAGATAGATAGATAGATGTTCTATCAGACTTTTGTGGCGAGCGCCCTCTTCTATGTTGTGGTGTGCTGGGGAGGCAGCATTAAGAAGAAGGACGCCTCATGCCTGGACAAACTGGTGAGGAAGGCAGGCTCTATTGTAGGCACAGAGCTGGACAGTTTGACATCCATGGCAGAGTGACGGGCGCTCAGCAGGCTCCTGTCAATCATGGAGAATCCACTGCATCCACTAAACAGTATCATCTCCAGACAGAGGAGCAGCTTCAGCAACAGACTGCTGTCACTGTCCTGCTCCACTGACAGACTGAGGAGATCGTTCCTCCCCCAAACTATGCGACTCTTCAATTCCACCCGGGGAGTAAACGTTAACATTATTCAAAGTTATTGTCTGTTTTTAAATGCATTTTTATTACTCTTTAATTTAATATTGTTTTTTGTATCAGTATGCTGCTGCTGGAGTATGTGAATTTCCCCTTGGGATTAATAAAGTATCTATCTATCTATCTATCTATCTATCTATCTATCTATCTATCTATCTATCTATCTATCTATCTATCTATCTATCTATCTATCTATCTATCTATCTATCTATCTATCTATCTATCTATCTATCTATCTATCTATCTATCTATCTATCTATCTATCAGATTTTGGAAAGCACACAGCATACCCACGGACATGCGGATCAACTTCTTTCTGCTCAACTCCACACATTATATTGATACTGGAGAGCAGACTCACATTTTCTTGCTGAAAGTGTCTCCTGGTGTTCAGAACAAGGGACATGTGTTTGAATAAATAGTTAATTGTCTACAAAGACAACGTTTTCAGCCAGCCTGTACTCAAACATGATGCATTCTCCACTGCAAAAAATGAACTTGGACAGACGTCAGCTCACTCTTAAGAATTACCCAGGGCAGTGGACGTGGACCCACCTGCCCCACTGGCTTTTGTAAGAAGACCCTGGCAGTACCATATCTTAGCCGTATCGCTGGCGTATGAGTCTTTGTCTTGAGAAAATACCTCCAGATAGACAATATTTTTAGTGAAAACTTCAAGCCTTGCCCCCCATTGCTGAGGTGTTTCACTTGTGTGTTGTTGAGCCGTGGTGTTTGCTTCATTTTGACGATTTGTCTCTTCATCTGTGTCATCAGCATGACGTCTTGTTGCATTGCGGTGGCGTTTGCTGCACACACATGCAGGTCTTTCATAGTGAGAAGTGATATGCATGCAAGTGCTTAAAAAATGTCAAAGTGCATGCATGCGCCATCTAGTGGCTGAGGTTGAGCGTGAGCAGAGCGGACTGCTCCATACAAACATACAGATGTCTTTTGTTTCTATATGTTATAAAACCAACAGGGGGTGTACCAGCCACCCTACCTGACACAGACAGGCGTAGGACGCAAGTTCAAAGCACACGTGATTTTATTTTTCTTCTTTGCTTGTGGACAACGTCTTCCCCGTTCCCCACAAGGCACAACACAGTCCCAAACCACAAGCACACCTCTACACAATACTCTTCTTCTTTTCTTCATACTCTTTTCCTATCTCTTCTCCTCCACTCCTCCTCAGCAAGCTTCATCTCCCTCCTCCCGACTCTGGTTCCCCAAGTAGTGGATGCTGGCTCCTTTTATAACGTACCCAGTGTGGTGGAAGAGCTGCTCTGTAGGGCTCAGCAGCAGCTGCAGCACCCCCTGGCGGCACCCACAGATCCCAACAGGGATGCACCAAACTCCAACTCCCATGAAGTCCTGCGGGAGTTCAGAGGCACCTCTGCAAGCCAGGGGTGCTGCCATCTAGCGCCCCGGGCGAGGTAACACTCTGGATAGGCCGGCTCCCCGGTTCTCCCAGCGTGGAGGCATCCCAGCCAGGCAAGGGCCCCGACCGCACGCCACAATGTCTAATAAGAGGATTCTGATTTATTCCAAGTCAAGCTGACCACCCCTCCACTCACTGGCCATGCCACAGCCAGCACATGTAAGAACACCCGACTTGTACAAATTAAAGACACGGGAGTTTTCTGCAGTACACCTTTCTACCATGATGGCATGAAGGTGTGTCTCATGGGGAAGCTGACGCGGCTACAAGTTGAGGAGCTTGGTGACATCTCTCATCTTGGATGTTCGTTTTGTTAGTTCAACTGGCGTTTTTGAATGGGACTTGTACTTTTTGTTTTACAGGGCCGTGTCAACGGCTAATACTGTAAGTGACAGCAGTGGTGGCCATGGTGGCCTCGGGTGACAAATCAAATAAACTGAGCACTGAGGAGTGCTGGTCTGACTCTCAAGTTAGCTTTTGTTCTTTCATTGCTAAACACTGGATGAGGAAAATGAAAGAAAAACACGTAAATTCTACTTGAAATTCCACTTGTGATCAATGCATATAACATAAAAAAATGAATAAACGCTTACCATTTTTTAATAAAAGCCCTAACTTGTTTTCTATCGACTAGCCTGGTTATTCATTTATTTATTCTTTTAAAATTCTTGTTTATTTGACTTTTATCATTCGGAGTGCATGCTCAGCGTTATTCCCTGCAAGCTGGGGCAACCGTGAAGGCCCCTCCGTGACTACAGTCACCATTATTAGCAAAATGAAATTGCGGACATCTTGTATGCCGACGTTCTGTACGTGTGCCTGTTGTCAACAAGTTTGTGGAGCTTTTTAAGTTGAATGCCACTTCGGTGTTTATTTGCCTCCCTTTTATAAATTTGCTTTGTGCGCTGAGGTCTCCTGATGTGCAAATTCAATAGAGTCCCTGCCTTCAGTAAATAATAAAGGGTTTGAAACTCCACATTTCCACGTTTTAATTTTATCTATCACTAGTGAAACACACAAACCTATTGTCCTAAAATCAAATCCAAATAAAAACCAAGTTGAAGTATTTCCTATGTTGTGTAAATGGTTACTTCTTTCAGCTCCTCTAAAAGTCATCATTTATTTTATTTTATTGCGTCTGGTGGCTCGTATGGAGCAAGTTGAACTTTTCTATGATGGCAACACATTCTTTTATTTTCAACATTAAAAAAATATAGCTTGATATCGATCACATCACAGACGAAACTTTGTTAAATAGTGGACTTCAAAAAAAAAAATGACAGAAGGATGTTCAAGCAGTGCTTTCATATGGTCGGAAATTTCAAGTATTTGACGATCTTCTCGATTGTGCATTTCTCTCTCTTTCTCGTTTTTGCATTCCGTGTTCTGGATTTTGTCTTGCAAGCCTGCGGGGTGTCAAGCTTGTCTACTGTTCAGTTGCTCTCTATTTAGGATTACTTCTTGCCTGTCAGTGTGGTTCAGTATCTTGCCTTCTTATTGTATCTTGTTCTTCATCACTTAATCACATTCTGTGATTTGCTTGCCGGTCAGCAGATGTTGCTGCTCTTCCTTTTCCTTCTGCCATTATGGTGGTTATCACTTGGTTTGGTGTAGGCACATTGCCCACAGGTTAACTTTGCCGTCCATTATTTATGTTTAATAAAGTTCAATGTTTGATGATCAACAAATCCAGTACTTACACATGATTATGAATTCTGAACATGAGTTATTAGGATTATCAATATATGGGCTTTCTGGGTTGTGCTTTTGTGACGATAACATTTTTGGGCCACCAGTAAAGTGGCTACCAGGTTGCCATGACCTAAATTATTTTGAATTTCCAGAAAACATCAGGCTGTATTCAGGGTTACTTCTTGCTTGTCTATGTGTTTCAGTGTCTTGTCTTCTTATTTTTTCTCATTCTTCCTCACTTAGTCACCTTTTGCAATATGCCTGATTCTCAGCAGATGTTGCTGCTCTTCTTTGTGTTCCTGCCGTCATGGTGGCTATCATTTGGGTTCTCGATCACTTTACCATAAACACTTGACTACAAGTCATGCAAACCAAGTTCCCACTACCTGCATTTTGTTTCTGCCATTATGTTGGTTATCACTTGGTTTCCAGATTAGTTTGCCATTAACACATGACTGCAGTCAACTTTGTCTTCCTTTATGGCAACCAAGTTGCCACTGTCTAAATTTTTGATTTAGAATTACTTCTTGCTTGTCTATGTGTTTTAAAGTATTTTCTTCTTATTCTTTACTGTTCTTTGTCACTTAATCACCTTCTTCAATTTGTCTGATGCTCAGCAGATGTCGCTGTTCTTCTTTTGGTTTCTTCTGTCATGGTGGCTATCATTTGATTTCTCGATCACTTTACCATAAACACATGATTATTAGTCTTGCAAACCAGGTTCCCTCTACTTGCATTTTGTTTCTGCCATTATGGTGGCTATCACTTAGTTTTCAGATTAGTTTGCCATTAACACATGACCGCAGTCAACTTTGTCTTCCTTTATGGACACCATGTTGTTACTGTCTAAAGTTTTTTTATTCCAAATTACTTCATGCTTGTCTATGTGTTTTAAAGTCTTGTCTTCTTATTCTTTCTTGTTCTTCGTCATGTAATCACCTTCTGCAATTTGCTTGAGGTTCAGCAGATATTGCTGCTCTTCTTTTTGTTTTTACCATCATGGGGGTTAACAGTTGATTTCTCAATCACTTTGCCATAAGCAAACGACCACAAGTCATGGTCACCAGGTTTCTGCCACCTACATTTTTTTGAATTTCTAGAACGGGTCAGGTCATAAGGTTTGAATTAAGACTAAGATCAAAATTCTAGCCCGAGTAGTTTGTGAGTAATCCTATGGCAGACAGACACACAACATTAGAATTTTATATACATATATATATATATATATATATATATATATATATATATATATATATATATATATATATATATATATATATATATATATATATATATATATATATATATATATATATGGGTGGCAAGGTGGCGCAGTGGATAGCGCTACTGCCTGGCAGTTAGGAAACCCAGGTTCACATCCCGGGTCCTCCCTGCGTGGAGTTTGCATGTTCTCCCCATGTCTGCGTGGGTTTCCTCCGGGTACTCCGGTTTCCTCCCACAGTCCAAAGACATGCAGGTCAGGTGGATTGGTGATTCTAAATTGTCCCTGGTGTGTGTGTGTGTGTGTGTGTGTGCGTGCCCTGCGGTGGGCTGGCGCCCTGCCCGGGGTTTGTTCCCTGTCTTTCACCCTGTGTTGGCAGGGACTGGCTCCAGCAGCCTCCTGTGACCCTGTAGTTAGGATACAGCGGGTTGGATAACGGATGGATGGATTTATATGGATATTCTCCCCAGCTATATTTATTACAGTATGTGAATATACTGGACACTTCGGTTTTGCTACTGCTCTTCCAATATAGGCACTTCATGCGAGAAGATCACAGGGTCCCCACTGGTTGTTGTCCTGGGAGGTCCTAACTTAAATGAAAATGGCAATATGTCATTGACTGCCTGAGAATAGTAAAGTTTTCTTGACTTGTTGACACACAGGCAGCAAATGAGTTCTCATGGTGCAGCTTGCGTTATGATTTCAGGATGCCCTTGAGTAACATCTCATTCACAAAATACTGCAGTGTATTGTGTGTTTTGTATTTGACCACAGTGGTGAAAGTCCCTTCTTTCAACTCCTTTAAACAAATCCAGATGGAAAGTGAAATCTCCTCTTCCATTTAGGAAAAACAACTCTGCTACCACTTTCCAAATGTATCTGATGAGACCGAGTTAAAGCTCTCCCTCTTATTCTTTTATGTTTCTGTGCACTGGTCAAGTGGTTTCAAAACAAGGTCAATTGTTTCTTGGCTTTGTCGTTCGAAAATGGAAACTAAAGGAGTGAGCTTCCTACGCAGTCAGGCTACATAATAGGTCTTTGTGTCCCTCTTTGCCTTGCTAAGCGGTAATTCAGCTTCAAGTGATTGTGAAATACACCATTTAAAACTTTGTGCCATACACAGCCTCAAACTGTGAATTTTAATTCGAGCACGAGTGTTTGAGAAGCCCTAACTAGAGAAGGCGGGCATCAAATGCACACAGTTTTCAGTATCCTATTAAAACATCCATCCATCCATTCATTATCCAACCCACTATACCCTAACTACAGGGTCACGGGGGTCTGCTGGAGCCAATCCCAGCCAAAACAGGGCGCAAGGCAGGAAATAAACCCCGGGCAGGGTGCCAGCCCACCGCAGCTATTAAAACATTTTTTTTTTGCAGCACAATTGGTCAATCAAAATTTATATAACACCTTCCCTGATGCACATCACCACAAGCTGCTTGGTTTGTTTATTGTATGTACTGTCATTTTAAACTCAGTGCTCCCTAAAGTGTGGATATGAGAAAACGTGAATTCAAAATTAGATATCACTTTTAGGGAAATCCTCCTCCTGTCATTCCCTTCCTGGAGTTGGCCACTTTGTTTTGTTTTCTTATTGGCATCCTGCCGACTACACCATCTGTGACTGCTAAGGGTGCTTGGAAGATCAACAGAAAGTATTTCTTAATTACTTAACAATAAATGGGTGTAATCCAAAAGAAAAATGAAAACAATGAACGTTCATCCCCACTTAGTAGAGTAGGAAATATTCAGCTCTTTTTTTTTTTCATACGGCAATGTCTGGAGTAACTTCTCAGACAAAGTTCTGCTGCACAGGTCAGTAGAAAAACTGCCCCTCTGCTGTCCTCGTCTACTCTTATCTTTGCCTTTTTAAATACCTTGTGAGCTAACTACATATCAATATCGTTACATTTCACCTGCAAGTACAATAGAAATACCAGGTTGTTTTTACATTCACTTTATTTATTTATTTATTTATTTATCCATTCATCCATCCATTTTCTAACCCGCTGAATCCAAACACAGGGTCACGGGGGTCTGCTGGAGCCAATCCCAGCCAACACAGGGCACAAGGCAGGAAACAATCCCGGGCAGGGTGCCAACCCACCGCAGTTATTTATCTATTTATTCATTTATTTATTTATTTACTGAGCTAAACCGGGAGAAGTGTGTTCAACTGAAGCCAAAATAAATAAAAGATAACATAATGAGAGACAACAATCGAAGTCGAAAAGACAGGCAAAGAGGTCAAATCTAACAAAATTCGTGCAAATCACAATAACAAAAGATTTTCTTTTAAAGTTATTTTATTTTTTTTATTTTTAATTAGGATATTTATATCCACTGATTGAATAACCAAATGAACCCCCAGCTGACCTTTTATTCAAATTTTTTGATTACCTGTGGGTCACAACCTTAGAATACACAAAACTAGCAATGTGGAGAGCGTCATCAATGACAGGTCTCAAAATGACGGCTATAGAAAGACCTACAGAAATAGCGTTTAAGACGTGAGGAAATAACCAAAAGAATTAACGTAAAAATTAATCATGACTTTATTTTTGGTTCAGATTTTATTCGTTTGTCCTGTGGTGGGTTGGCACCCTGCCCGGGATTGGTTCCTGCCTTGTGCCCTGTGTTGGCTGGGATTGGCTCCAGCGGACCCCCGTGACCCTGTGTTCGGATTCAGCGGGTTGGAAAATGGATGGGTGGATGGATTTTATTCGTTGGTTTAACGCACATATTCATCTTTTGTTTTCTTAATGCAGCAGAACCCCCTATTTAATGTTTCTATATTTAATATTTTCCCATATTTGTGAGCTTTGAGTAGTGGTGATGACTGGATTTTCAGAAGTAACATTAATTTTGAGAAAAAAATCGGGAGTGATCTCCCCCAAACTTTCTCGTATACTTAGCTATGGGGATGAATATTTGAGGAGTAAACTCCAAGACAATGATTATATTTTTATATTATATACATTAAAGAGCCATCAACCACAAATCAAATCAATAATATATTGAACAATTATTATAAAGGTAAAGTTGAATAAACCGTACTCTGCAGTTGCATGCAGAAAAGGTAAAGTTCCACTTCCGGTTAACAGAAATAACTCAGAAGTTGATAAAAATCTACGTTTTGTACCTAATACTTATATGCAAAATTTGGTTAACCTAAGTGAAAGCGTAGTCAAGTTATTGTGCTTACATACACACACATTCACAGACACACACACACACACAATTACAAAAATGGTATTTTCGGACTCAGGGAGGTCTAAAATGTCGAGATTCATCAAAATCTCGAAATTGAATTTTTCAAAGATTACAATACTCTCCCTATGAGAAAGTAAAACAGACTCAGGAAGGTCTAAAATGTCGAGATTCATCAAAATCTCGAAATTGAATTTTTCAAAGATTACAATACTCTCCCTATGAGAAAGTAAAACAGACTCAGGAAGGTCTAAAATGTCGAGATTCATCAAAATCTCGAGGTTGAATTTTTCAACGATTACAATAACTCTCCCTACGAGAAAGTGAATCGAACTCAGGGAGGTCTAAAATGTCGAGATTATCAAAATCTCGTGGTCGAATTTTTCAATGATTACAATACTCTCCCTATGAGAAAGTAAATCGAACGCAGGGAGGTCTAAAACATCGAGATTCATCAAAATCTTGAAATCGAATTTTTCAACGATTACAGTACTCTCCCTACGAGAAAGTATATCAGACTCAGGAAGGTCTAAAATGTCGAGATTCATCAAAATCTCGAGGTCGAATTTTTCAACAATTACAATACTCTCCCTACGAGAAAGTAAATCGGACTCAGGGGGGTCTAAAACGTCAAGATTCATCAAAATCTCAAGGTCAAATTTTTTGAACGATTACAATACCATATAGGAGAAAGTAACAAGAATAAGATATTTGTGTTATCATTACGATTTATGTCATAATTAATGGTTTAGATTAGATCTTTATTGTCACAAACACCACGAAAGCATGATGAAATTCAACTCTATTTACTCTACTGTATTACAGGAACAGTGACACAAATATTTCTTAAATACGTATCCTATAAATGAATTACAAACAATTAAAAAAGTGTTTTTTAAACACCAACTTTTAATTTTTCAACAATCCGGCATTTAACAATCTTTAATTGATCCCCTAGACAACTACCAAATGGAGGTTCTTCTGTACTGTAAGTACAGCCAATGCAGAATGTGCATTTGCCGACACAAAATGGAATGTTGTGGTAATCGTGCATCTTTAGTGTCTAGTAGTCATGCACATGCTTTCGTAAAAATGGCAAAAAGTGAATCGCAGTTGAAAGGTTGCCAAAAATCAGAAAGTCAAAGGTTCTTAACAACGAATTAGAGCTTCTTATAGAGTAAGGGTCACCAGCGATGCCTAGGGTAGGAGCACCAACTACATTCTGAAACAAAACATAGCCTGTAGTGTTCCCATGTACAAGTGCCTAATCTGAGAAAAGGTGTGGTGTCCGTAAGTTCAAGGGTATGGATTGCAGAGCAGATAAATTCAAGCAGGGGTACGAAGTGCTGACCGAGGTGAGGGCCCCGCTACATTTTGGAATGAACCTCCTGTCCTCCCCTCTGCAATTTAGGATCCCAGGATGTCCAATGGTGTGGATTTGCACCCACATTCCTCTCGTGTATTAGGTTGTGTTTTCTTGTATTTAAGGCTTCTGCAGCCCCTCGTCCTTCTAGAACCCGATTGGTGCGTGTGCTCTTCATCACATTGTTACAGATAGACCAGTGAGACAACATCAACGTCTGAACAAAGGAATGTGGAAAATCAACAATATTAATAAGGAGAAATACTGAAGAGAAATAATTAGAGACACCAAACTAACATAACCTCCACAGAGATCACAACAGCAATCAGCCATGGTAGGGAATCTTTGGCCGTTAAACTTGTGTGGCACCTTCTTTTTTCGTCTTGTATGTCGAAACAAGCCATTTATTTGATGAGCCTCTTTTCTCTCCTTAGAGATACCGTTTGTCGTTTTCGCATCGGTTTTCCGCGGCTTTGTGGCATGTCGGCGGGTAACGTTGTCACTTTGTTTAGACTCTGATGAATATTGCATGAGGGAGTTCAGCCGTTAAGGATAATAAGCATGTTCTTCTCTGCTGAAGACTGTGTATCTTTCCACATGGGAGTTCCTTTTTTCTTTTTTTTTAAACTTGGAATGGGATGGCACTTTGTGCAGATTGCTTCTTTCATGGCAAATAATAAGTTTAGTAGGAAGATTAGTTGTGTGCCACTGATATGATCCTTCTTTGCCCTTTTATAATTGAAAGGCCTTTCAAAACGAAGGCTGCTTGATGGCATCTCCTCCATCCCTGCTGCCTCATCATTGGACTCAATCAGTGAGACAGTTTCAAAGTTCTCCCCTTTTAATGGTGTCGCTTTTGACATCGACTTATGAAATCTTTAATCTGGAACAAAATGAGATGAACCTTTGGCTTATATACATGGCATCCTTTGAGCTAGCAAGACAGGCCTATAGTGTGAAATACAGGGGGACTTGGGATGAGGGGATGATAGATGCCATTTTCATTTCAGTTGCGATGTCCATATGCTGATGACAAGGGTAGCCAGTTCAGAAATTGGGATGTCCTTTGTTTATTTTTAAGTTTCAAACCAAAGGCACACAAAACTGACAAGCAAATCTTGGTCAGGCCTACATAACAGACCCTATGCCTTGTAACTATCATGAATGGTGAATGATGAATGGGCATCCAGGCTAAAAGAGGGGAAGAATACTTACCAAGCTCTAGTCTGTTGGACAGGTATCCTGACTGAGAGAGACAAAGGTTCCTTACCGGAACAGGAGGCCCCAGGTGGATGGATGGGCACCCTGACCAGGAGAGAAGAAGGTCCCTTAACCAGATGGGAACCCCCAGGCGGATGGACAGGCGTCCTGACTGCTTATCCTTATGGTACCTATCCTAGCTGGGATGAAAGGAAAGGACAGGAAAGGACTGTCTCTGGAGCCTTTCTTAATCTCCCAGGATGCTAGACAGCAGCAGCCCTGAATATCGATGCTGGTTTTACCAACAGCAGGGAATTTTGGGAATTGTAGTCCAGTAACACAGTCCTGTTGGGGTCCAGGACTGCTGCAAGATGGTGCTGCAGAGAGATACACTACTGACTATTAGGGACTTCTGTATGACCCAAAATTTTATTGTTTTCACATAATAGCAATTTCTGATGACTTGCACAGGACCTTTAGGGGTGGTCTTCCAAATCCCAGGATGCACCATACTCATCTTCACAGAGGCTTGCTTAACGGTGAATGCCCCTGTTTTTATATTTTCTTCAGGTGTAAGTTTATGGCTCATTCTTTTTTTTTTGCAGTGTTTTACCTGAAGTTCTAGAAGTATCTTTTCTGTGCATGTAATGAATTACACCTCATCAGTAACAAAAATACCCCAATGTATGTTGTAATGCATGTAGTAATAAAATGCATTGCACTTGTCATTCGAACACGTGGTGCATTAAATGCATTACTATAAATGTTTGTGATGCATCTGATAGAATGAAAAATGCAATGCCTATATCTCTGTTATATGCCAATTGGAATGGGATTCATAAAAGCAGTGTTGATGTTTGTGATGTGCCGTCTGTTGGAATGACTAATGCAATGCATTTGATGATGCACTGTCTGTTGGACATAGCAACTGGATGGACACAGAGATATTCTGACACTTATTCTTTTTATTAAGATGGATTATTTGTGTTTACACATTTTATAAATAAAATATGCTCAGTACTATTATTCATTTATATCCATTTACTTAATGCTGTATCTGTAGTAAACTGCTAGTTTTCTTTGGCATAATTTTATCAAGAATTCATTACAACAAGTCCGCATAAAATGCATTTGTGCATGTGAACATCTAAATCAGTTTATAATCCAAATAAACTACCAGGCTACAAACAGAATGGTATATACAGTAGGTAATACACTATACAGTATATATTATATATATATAATACATATATATATATATATATATATATATATATATATATATATATATATATATATATATATATGTCAAATAGTAAAATAGCAGTAATCTTACTTTTATTAAACTGTCATACAAAAGGTCATATGAAAATGAGTCGGGTACCATTTATAGCTTCTCCTAGGGCAGCAAAAATGCTAAAGCTGACCCGGCCTTCTTTAAAAAGATTTCATGTGATAACATCATGGGTTGGCACCCTGCCCGGGATTGGTTCCCTGCCTTGTGCCCTGTGTTGGCTGGGATTGGCTCCAGCAGACCCCCGTGACCCTGTGGTCGGATTCAGCGGGTTGGAAAATGGATGGATGGATGGAACATCATGCATTGTGAAGCCAGCGATCATGTGTCCAGAAATGATCGCCACAGTTATTAACAGTATGACCAAAGCCATATAAAACAGTGCCCATGACAAAAGAATAACTAACTGGAGAACAGGTCCACAAACAGAAAAACGAAATAAAACAGAAGTGTCAACGGGAAGAAATGTCAGAATCACTGCCCTCAAAATGTGAGGGAGGGTCAGAGGTGAGCTCTCCTAAATCCAGGGTCTGTAATGTGGACGGGGTTGAAAATAGAAGCTGCAGCTTAGTGTCAAAGCTATGCCAGTGTGAAGACCCAGGGCACTGACTCAACCCTTGCTTCTGACTGCCTGGGTGACCCTGAGTATATCATTGTACTTGCTTCTAAGAATTATCATTTTTCTGCAGTGCTGGAATGCCTAAGTCTTGTAAGATTAAGTACTTAAATGTTAGACAGAATGCTGATGTGAAATGTGGCATAGGTTGTAATCCATCTGTTTTGAAGTAACAAATATTACCAGGTGAGCCACTAGAATTCAATGTCAGGAAACGCATGAGGACAGGGCAAACATTCAAGGCATCATACACTAATGGAGAAGCCAGAATCTTTATCATGGAATGAGCCAGAGTCAGGGCCTGTGCATCAGATGTCATAAACCACATATCTGGATAGATGGCAGAGAAGAGCAAAAGCTGGCAAATGCGTATAGCTCCCAGTTAAACATGCCTTGGCAGTATCATCTGTACAGAAATAAAGGCACCTGATTATGGGGTACCCTGGTGAACAGTTAAGTAGTGTGGTCAGCCTTGTAAAAGAACTGTTATCTAGAGGTGAGCAGACAGTTGAGCAGTCAAGTCATCAGGACAGCAGAGTTGGGAATAGGCCTGGTGAACAGACAGAAGACCATCATGATCTCACTCTAGTAGCAATTGGACCAAAGCATAAACAGGTGCGGGAAGTTGGATGACCAAACAAAGTGCCGCATTTTTGGACCCTGAGCTCAACAAGAACAAAAAAATATCAGCCATCTTTCAGTGTGTGATGGCCAGGCTAACTGAACTGGAACTGCACTGCTCAGTGAGATGAGGACGGCTTCCAGGAACAAGCAGATGACAGCTGCTACTTGTCGAGACACAGTTGGCTTCCCAAAGAAAACTCTTAACTCGTAATGAAGCCAAAGGTGTGATCTCAAAAAGCCTAATTCTAATGATGGAGATGATGGTCAAAGGCCAGAAAACGCAACAATTTTCAATAATTTCAAAGTCCTAAATTCACTGAAACAGGAGAATATGATTAAAATAGCATTGGTAACCTTAACCTTCCAAGCATAGTAGTTGTAAAATGGGTTTTTGGTCATTTAGAAATCATTGATATTCATTTCTGAGCTTATACAATTCAGTTGTTTTAACTGTTCAATTATGTATCTTTATGATGGATTGCAGGATCCTTGTTTTTGTTGGCGCACACGTTTTGTTTCTGTCTTTCTTGGCTATGACCACACTGTTTTTGGTTCCTATGCCCATTGCTTGTAATGTGCTACAGAAGTCAGGTGGTGCATTGGTCATCATATCCCCCTATTTAAGATGGTGGCTTATGGCTTCTAGTTTTGCATGTCTTCACTCAGAGAGATTTCACTAGTGGCAGTTAAAATAAGACACAGTTAGATTTTTCTAATTATAACTTTGATTCTTGTTGTTTCTTCTGGTATCTCTAACTTTCTACCTGTCCTCGACCAAAAATGTTTAACTGTCCCAGTGAATTCTTTTGCCTCCTGTTTTCCTCCGGTTTCAGCCGCTGTGGCGCGGTGCTCAAGAGTCGCATTGGGTGGTGTCATTAGCTCAATGTTTTTTACAGATCAGCAGCGGGAGGCAATGATCAGCCTGGTATCGAGCTTTACTAACTCATTTTTGAAAGGTTTTGAATTAAGTGTATGATTTAACAACAGAACATTTTGACTACTCTTTTAATTTGATCTCTGCTTTCGGTCTGATTTCTCTGCTTTTAGATTTGAGCACGTTCTTGGCTGCACTTCTTTCTTCTGACTCGCCATTAACTACTTCTGTGGTCTGCCTCTAATCCAGGGAACCCCAACTCCGGTCCTGGAGGGCCACATAATTTGCAGATTTTCATTCTAACCCTTTTCTTAATTAGTGACCTGTTTTTGCTGCTAATTAACTTCTTTTGAATTCATTTTTAATTGACTTGCTCTTGAAGTCTCCAACCCCATAATTGTTTCTTTTTCTTTAATTAGCAGCCAAACAATAATGAGATACAAAATGAGCCAAAACAGGACCAGCAAACTGTGACCATCAAACAATATCTGAAAATAAGGAAAGATGAAAGTCTCAGGAGTGTTGATCTGCTCAGGTCTCCAAAACATTTTACCAGTGCTCTAAGAAAAGGGAAATTCGGCAATTTTGGGAATGTCCGCTATTGCACAATGAGAGCAGCAAAAAGCTACGGAATTAAAGAACGGGTTTAATTAACAACAAGAAGAGAGAGTGTCGACCTTGTCGAGAGGTTTACTTACATTGGCAGTGACAGTCATGTCTCTGGTGACTCTTCCTATGAAGTCAGTAGCCAGATTGGGAGATCATGGGGGGTCATGAGGTCGCTGGAAAGGGGTGTGTGGTGCTCCCGATATCTATGCAAAAGGACGAAGTCCAAGTCTTTAGAGTCCTTGTGCTTCCTATCTTGCTATATGGTTGCGAGACATGGATGCTATCCAGTGACCTGAGACGAAGATTGGACTCCTTTGGTACTGTGTCTCTCTGGAAAATCCTTGGGTACCGTTGGTTTGACTTTGTGTCAAATGAGCGGTTGCTCATGGAGTCCCGAATGAGGCACATTACCTGCATTGTGAGGGAGCGTCAGTTATGGCACTACGGCCATGTGGCGCGATTCTCTGAGGGTGATCCAGCTCGCACGATCCTCATTGTTGGGGACCTGAGTGGCTGGACCAGGCCAAGGGCTTGTCCACTTAAAACTTGGCTGCGGCAGATAGAGGGTCATTTCCAGAGGGTGAGACTGGACCGCATGTCTGCCTGGGGGGTTGCCAACTTGGATCCCGAGCTGTTTCATCATGTGGTGGGTGCAGCAACGCACTGTACCAGTGCGTGCTCCCCAACCTGACCTGACTCGTTGGAGTGAAAATGGTTGGAGTTTGAGACCTTGACTCACATTTCATTTCAGTTTGGGTGCTATTTAAGGAAAGAAATGAAACAATTCAGAGGAACGATGAAGAAATTCAGGGGAACAAATCTTAAAGAAAAAGTCAATTAGAATTAATTCAAATGAAGTTAATTAGTAGCAGAAACAAGTCATTAATTAAGAAAAGGGTTAGAATGAAAACCTGTCAACATGTTCGACACTCTCCCCACAGACAGACACACTGAGCCCAAGAGGTCTTTAAACGCCTCACACACCTGCAGTTCAGGATGAATGGAATAATGCTAATAAATCCTCATTAAATCTCTGAATATTACATATTGTAAAAAAATATATAAAACTGGACTAGTCTAAGCAGCAAATTCTTTCGCTAGACATTGTTTTTGTCTTGAGGTCTTACTTTCATATCCTGATGGCTGTCCTTTGATGCACTTTACAATTAGACTCATGTCTTCCAAAGGAAAAAGCCTGCACCAATTCCGTCTCTCCTCCTCGTTCTTTCTCTGCCTTCCAGAGAGGACCCCAATCACTGAGACATGCTGAGCCCCTCGCAATCCGCTTGTTTCATCTCCTGTAAAATTCTCACCAAATTGATTTTGCTTCCTTTAGACCTGCTTGCATTTTTTTTTTTTTTTTTGTTTCTGAGACTGCGAATCGAGAGAATGACTTGAAATGAGCAGCGCTTCCAACTTTGATGCGGCGCAAAGGAAGTTATGCAGAGCATTTTGGCCGCCACACAACCAGCCACTAAGTGGAATTAATTTTCAAACATCAAACACTAACGTCTGCCTTAGCCTGTTAATAACAAGTTGTGAGCGTTTTCTTCCCGTACTTAAATGCTACGGATAGAAACGGTTTTCATCTGTCCCCTGAATTATTCAGAGATTGATGTTCACAACGATGCTCTTGAATCCACTCGACTAGCTTATTATTATGCTCCATTTCCAAGAAATGTTGTCACTGATATGGTAACATAACCCTTTCAGCCATATCGGAGCTGTGGTGGGAGAGCGTTTAGTAAATGACTCCACAGTGTACCTCCCTCATGTGTGTGGTCAATAAGGCACTGAGAGCAGACTTGATTGGGCTTTCTTGATTCACAATAGCGGTATGCAAGTGGACTTATTGATAGATACATTTGCAGAATAACCCGCCTGTGTGTGCCAACTTGATTCTCTCTATTGATAATCTAATGTCTGTTTTCTCTTGAATGAGCTTGGATCGTTAGCTGCAGTTAATAGTTCCTAATGAAAGGAATGCGACTTACTGCTTTAAATAAAAGACATTTGCCTGTGTTACTTTCCTCATCTATAACACAGTGAGCAGGACTTTGCCCTGAACAGAAGCTGGCATGTTTGTTAGGCTTCTTTCTTCTCTTTTCTGAGGGCATCTGTGATGCCCCACACCAGCAGCCCTGGCTATTGCCCCTCGTCAGGACATCCGGCAGTTCATGGACCGAGGATGGACCAGTAGTAAGTGAGGAGACAAACACAAGTATTCTTGTGCACAACAGTGTAGTGTGTAGCATGGCAGAACATTTCAGCCAGGGGGTCCTGCCCTGGCTGGGGTTCAAATCCTTGTTTTTAATTCTTCTGTTTATTTGTATTATTCTTTGTATTTTATTTTGTCAAAGTATGGATGCCTCAGTTGCATTCCGTTTGTTTTATGGGTAGTTCCTCGAGACGTGTAGTCATCTGTCCATCACTGTAAGGGACTGCCATCAACCCTGTAATGTTGGGTTATCAACCCACAGTCCATTGTGGTTCACTGAATGCGGTGAGTTCTACTGTGATATTTCTGTACTATTTGATTATTTGTGAGTTTTTGGATTTTTAATTTTATGCTTTTGATTTAACTTCATATTCTGGATCAAATGCGCATGGAAGTTTGTGATTACTTCTGTGCTTTTTGTTATTTTGACCTTTTTGCTCCATTTTTTGACTTCTTCATTAGACTGCTGTGTTGGAGTGTGTTTTCTGGCATTTCCTTTTTTGCCTTTTTGTGCTTCACTGAGGTTCATGTTATTATAGATTGTTATTTTTGTTAATAATAAATCTGCTATTTTATAAAGATTCTATATTTGCCCTTATATTTAGCAAGGGTTTAACAGTAATACCCCTCTTGTGGATGGTGGATGACATTATGCCCGATCATGGATGTGCACTGCATATTCTGTTTGTTTTATACGTGTGAGTCCCTGTCTTGCAAACCCAAAACACGAGGTAGAGTCTCATTACGTTATCAAAACCAGCTTTATTCAGGTTGAAACAGGAACAGCGCGGTTATTTATTGTAACGGGATCTGCCGCACTCCTATACACAGACACAGTAGTCAGGCAGGATCATGGCCAAGTAATCCTGTTCCCTGCAGTTATAATGTTCCTTGCATCACCCATCGATGGCAGGTGCTCATAGCGTGACCGCGATCTCTTCGGATTTGTTTTCACGGCGAGCTGCTACAGCGGTGGGAGTCTACGGTTGCCCTGGCAACTGATAGACTATCATCCTTAGACATGGTGATCGTACTTTGGGATGTTCTTCAACATGTCGTCCCAGTGGGGGGGGGGGGGGGGGGGGGGCCTCAAAAGAGTTTAGAAACCCTACAACATTGTATCCATAAGAGGGCACCATTGAGCCCCAAACCACAGACACAATAGCACCCAACACAACTTTAATCTCAGATCAAGACTTTATTTGGCAACAATTACTTTTCCAATTGAACACCAGCCAAATCACCACTAGACTGTACGCAGCTAATACTGGATATATTCGCGTATAAGTCGGTCTTTAACCCTTTAACCGCCAACTCCCTAAATATTCCCCAAGCCAGGCGAAATCTGAACAATTTTTGTTTTTTTACTTTTTTACATTTTTTTTTACATTTTTTACATTTATTCAAGCAGTATTGACCACTAAATGTTGTGCAAGTTGCCAGTGTATACACGAAATCTATAAATGTAACCTGAATTCTCAGCTAAGCAAAACATCTTGATACCAAACCGTGCCCTTTTCAATGGTAGATACTGTCGAAACTGTAAGCGGCCCTTCCACGACAATAAACTTTCATCAACTGCAACTGACGGTCCTGGCATGTAGGGCAACTGAAATGCTTCAAATAAATGATCAATCAAAGGACGTAGCTTGAACAAGTGGTCGCGGTTTGGATCTTTCTTATCTGGCTCGTTTCTGTTGTCATTCAAATGAAAGAATTTCAGCAGCAAAGAGAATCGGTTACGTGTCATGACAGCTGCAAAAATAGGTGTTGCATACATAGGATCTGTAGACCAGTACATCTCAATATCTGGTTTTCTGATTATTCCCATCAACATCAAAATCCCAATGAATTTTTTCATTTCGTTTTCATCAGTGTCAAACCAAGCATGAACACGGGAATGTGGAGGTAAATTGGGATTTTTCTCAATAAACTGTGCTGCATACAGATTTGTCTGATGAACAAAATGTCTGATCAAATCAGGTGACACAAACAGCTCATAAAACTGCTCAGCAGTGTAATTGTTTACATCAACAATAAAGCCACACGTTCCCTCAAACGAATGCAGAAAAGGTAGTTCACCTCGGGCAGCAGCCCAGCTGAGATGCTGGGGATACACCCACTCAGCGCCGTCATCCGATGCGTCTTCATTCACAGTATCATGCAGCGCACGTTGCTGCTCATCATTGTCACTAAAATCTTCTTCAGAACTGCTACAATCATGATCAGAACTGTCCAAAATCGCCTGCAAAGCCTCACTTGAAGTCAGTTTACGTTTCGCCATATTCACAGCTGTTACATGCGAATCACGTCACATGACCGGCCAAAACAACCACAGACTTGTCGAAATACAACGTAGTAATAATACCCACGCCAAACCGTCAGTTATACTACTTGCCAGGCATTCATATAACCACAGGCAAATGTGCCGGATAATTCCGGCAGTATGGCGTTAGCAATAAAACAACGGTGCCGGATATATCCGGCAGAGGGCGGTGAAGGGGTTAAACCTGAAAAATCGATTATAAAATCACACCCCGACTTATCAAAAATACGACACTTACATTTTTTTTTTTCATCTTCTTGCCTCTTCCAATCTCGTATCAGTTTTTCAGACGCATCAAATTTTGTTGTAGCAGCACAGTTACCAATTTCTTTTGTCACTTCAATGACTTTTAATTTAAAACCAGCTTCATATTTTTTTCCGATCGAACAATCCATCGTAGATAAGTGATGCTCTTACGATAAATGTGTATGAGGATGTGAGATACAAAGAACACAAAACAGTGCAAACGTTGCTTCGGAATAGTTCAGGTATTATTACCGTGTGGTCACGTAGGCACAATACATAGAAAAAAAAATGCTGTGTGCTCCGCGGTTTCTCTCTTAGGTGGGCGTTAGCATATCGTATTCTCTTGGACCAATCGCGTGAGCTTTCCTCATTTGATTTATATGACCAACATTATAAAAATACCGGAAATTATACGGTAACATATGTCTCAGGCGGGCACCACCACGAGTGGCAGCTTTTCCAGCAGCTCCGTGTACTACTTTATATTTATACCTTTTTCTCTGTTTCTCTGATCACTCCTACCACTTTCCTTTATGTGGACTCGTTTCCTGGACACTTTTTACTACTTGGACATGGATTTATACACGCCGAGATTCGTCTATTCAAGTAGTCAAATTCAAGTGCTGAGAACAAAGGCCTGTGCCGGTGTGGTTCCCTATCTATCTATCTATCTATCTATCTATCTATCTATCTATCTATCTATCTATCTATCTATCTATCTATCTATCTATCTATCTATCTATCTATCTGTCTGTCTGTCTGTCTGTCTGTCTGTCTGTCTGTCTGTCTGTCTGTCTGTCTGTCTGTCTGTCTATCTATCTATCTATCTATCTATCTATCTATCTATCGTAGCATATACAGTAAGTTATTTTCTCCTTCCTTCCTCCAAGTAAGTTTTACCCACTGCCTCCTGACTCTGACTCCCTGAGAAGATGTGCAGGGCTTCTTTTAAACCGGACCAAGCTGTTACCACAAAGTTCGAAGTGCAGACTTATCTAAAATGTCTTTGTCGGGTGTGTCATTAAAAGTACCCTTCACTGGAGACAAGGGGCCGAGTCCTAACCCTAAAAACAGACCCAGACCTTCATCCCTCCTCCACCGAACTTCACAATAGACACTATGCAGTCCTGAAAGTGGCATTCTCTAGAGAACATAATTCTACTCATCAACAGTCCGAAGGCATTGTACTTTACACAACTCAAGATGGCACTTGGTATGAAATTAAAGTGTTTTGGGGACATATTTAGTGTTTAAATTATAAAAAATAGGCATTTATAGGCATTTTTTGACCACAACCAAAATTTGCGGTTTTTCACAATTCACGGGTGCTCTAGGAACGTAACCTCCCTGAATTTTGGGGGTCATCTGTACTGACCCTGTGGCAAAGGTGACATGCAATGACAGTGCCACACTTAAGGCGAGCTCTTCAAGTACTGCCCATGTTTGTCAGTGGTGGGGTTCACTTGATTTTATGGACCTGTTAACAATGGGTGTGCCTGAAACACCTGAACTCAATAATTTGGAGGGGTGTCCACACAGTTTGGGCCATCTGGTGTATCATCCTCAAACCTGCTTAATCCAATTTGGGGTCAGAGAGTTGGGGCCTGTCTTGGCAAGGCTATTCAGAAGGTCAATCCATTACATGGATCACACACACACACTCCTCACTTGATATGGGGTTGACTTGAATCCACCAGTTAATGCTGACTGCATTTCTTTTGAATGTGGTGAGAAAACCAGAATACCAGGAAAAAAGTCCTACACAAACCCAGACAGGACTTGCCAACCTCACACCGTCAATATCTGAATGCAGGATTCGAACCAAGGAAGCAGAATGTATAAACTGACGGCACTAACCACTATTTTGCAGTGCCCCAAACTTAAATAATAAATATATGAAAACAAATTATGGATATTTGAAGTTGTAACTCAAAACTTCATGTCTAACAGTCGTTGGATGAAATAAATCTGCTACAGCCTTCTCTTCTATCACAGTCTCCTCTGTGCCCTCACAGAAAGTGCAGATTATCCTCAGCTTTACAATAATTTCAGTCAGTTTTAGACAGGGAAAGGCAGCCCAATAAATAAACAAAAAAATTATTTCTAAGTTTTATGTAACTGTCTCGGTGATTTGCAATAACAACGCATCTCTGTAATCCCGCCCGAAGGGGATGAAATTGGTATGAAGCTCACTGCGCTTGAAACTTCTGCTGGCGTCCATAGCTGAGATAAATTTGAGGGATTTCAGAGGCTCTCGTTCCTATTTGTTATTTCCGTCTGTTTACAAAAGAACATTGCCTGACTCTAATGAGCTTCAGTACGAAGTGAAGCTATGACTTCTGGCTTTTTAAATGATATCGCTGCCCTTTTATGCTTTTCTTTGTGGTCTTGAAGATACGTCCAGGGAGAGCGTCAGTCAAGTAAATAACCAAGCAAATCCCTGAGGTGTATTTGATCAGTCGGAGATGTGTGTCTAAACCGGAATGTGATTGTAATAGCGGAGGTTGCTTGGTGTGGGCTCTAGCAAACAAGTTGTTAAATTGGCAGGTAGCTCTAAATTGAGTGAATTAGCGGATAACCTGGAGAAGGTCGGCATTAACAACTGGTAAACCAGGACAATATTCAGTACTGGATAGATGCAGCATGTGGTAAGCATAATTTAATGTGCGGTAAAACCATGAAGCAGAAGTGAAAGAAATGAGAAATTCTAGTTGGAATTATGTGGTAGGAGTTTCACGTGAGAGAGTACTCCTAATCAGAAAACATTGAGGTGCCCAGTGGTGAACAGAAATGATTTACATGAACAGTGAAATGCTGGGGCACATAGGGCTCTGTCAGTGGGCTTCAAAATCTTCACTTGTGCCCTGCTATCAGTGCCTGAGCGCTCTAATCTTTGAATGTCTGCTGTCACCTATGAAGCTTTGTCCTGGTCTGACCTTGCTGCTCCCTTTTCATTTCAGCAATACTTTGATTAGTCTTTCATTGGCTTACTCTACGTAGTTCTCTTTTTGGCCCCCTAATTTGTGCCCTGGCCTTAAATAGTGACTGTAGTGATTACTGATGCTGCCACATGGGTCCAACATCTTGGGTTCAAATCTTGTTCCAACCTCAATCTGTGTAGAGTGTACACCTTAACCCGTTGGGCCCTTGAGCAAGGACCTTCATCTGAAAATTAGGGGCACTGCACAATGGCTGACCCTGCACTCTGACCCCAAAACATCATGCAAAAAATACAACTTCCTCTCAGATTAATAAAGTATATCATCATCATCATCATCATCATCATTGTCGTCACCATCATCATGTTCCCTAAATATCCACTTTCTCTTTCCCCACAGTTGGGTTGATTGACATCTGTAAGGCTACATCCACAATAGTACATTTTCATTAGTCTCTGTTTTCACCTTTCATTCAAAATACACCAAAAGTTTTTAAACCCTGAATACAGACACTTTTGAAAATTCTCTCCAGAGCCCTGTATGTCTGCAAACGCCGGCTTAGCATTTCAGTGTGGACGGTTGAAAATGTTCAATGTCTGACCTCACAAATCACTCTGTGATTTTATTGTGCTTATTACGGTTCCCTTCCCTGATTGGATCATACTTCTTACACTGTCTCATTCCCTGATTGGTTACCCTTCATCGAAGAAAGTTATATTCCAGTATAGTAGGGACAGAGGAGTTGCTTTCCATCGCATTACCTGATTGCATCTGAATTGCATTATTTATAGCCTGAATGCTGGATAGACTTGTCAAAAGCAAATAACATAGCAGTCGCTACATTTTTGGGATAAATCCCATGGCTGCTGGCATTACCATCCTTTGTTTTTGCTGATGTGCTCAAGCCCATTGCAGACGAACATATATATTTATGATCATTTTAGTGTGGATGGGGATACATTTAGTAAACAATATGAAAACACTAGTATTGGACAGAAGTTGTATTCATTAAGAAACGCAGACGTTGGTCTCTGTTTTCACTTTTCTTCAGCACTACCCTGGTGTTTTTAACCCCTGAAAACAGAGACTTTTGAAATACTCTCTAGAGCCATATTCTTCTGCAAAACTTTGGTTTTGAGGTTCTTACTTCCTCCCTCGAGACGTTTTGTATTGGTATTTCTCCCTCTAGAGGGCATTTTGAGCATTCTTGAGAGTTTCATGCTGAGAACCTCTCTAGATCATAAAAACTTGAACACCTATGAATTAATTAATGACTCTCTTTGCTTATAATGCTCCTCAGTTCCTCCTTTAGTTTTCCTTAAAGATCTTAAGTACACTGTGTCTCACTTAAGGTTTTTACTATTAATTATTTGTTTGATTGATGATCTCAAAATTTGGAAAAAGGTTCTTATTTAATAAATTATTGTTACCACATTTGGCTTAGCTCACGTGATCAGTTAGATATTTCTCTTCCATTCATGAAGGCATTGTCATTGTCTTAATAAATTTCTTAGTTAATTTGTTTTTTTAGTTGTCAAGAATGTTTTTTGTCATTTTGCATCCCCATCTGTGAAAATAATAACAGGTACGTGTAGAATTTCTAATCAAATGACATTAAGCTTCTGGGGCCTAAAAACATTTAAGCAGACTCGAACCATAAAGCTGCCAACCCAAGCCTTGTAGCTGGCAGGCTTTCATTTCCTCTGTTTAAAGGGAAGCTTTGACTGCCATGTCTAGAGCACTTTGTTCTTGAAGATTTGTGTAAACCAAATGATCTTTAAAAGACGTCACCTGTGGATTTGTGTTCTTTTATGCAAATGGAAACATCTTCCTTGGTGTTCTTTTATGTTCTTCTTCTTATTATTAGTGTTTATTTAGGAGACGCCTTTTTCTAGGGCATCTTCCAAAACAAACCGCTGTAACAATCGGCGGCAAGTTACCTGCTCCGGCTGAGCTGGAGCGAAGTCTGGGCTCGGCCACATCAAATCGTTCGAATCCTTTCATTCCTTACCTGATACAGTGATAGCAAAAAAAAAAAGAAAAAACCCGACACGACCCAACCTCCCTTGCCCTCCCTTGACTTAACCAGAAAACACATGTAGTTCACAAAACGGCAAACAAACTTTTCTATACATAAAAATTGCAATAAAATCACGGAAACTGCAGAATTTGAGAAATGGATGAACCCTGGCCAAGTCCCAAATGATGAAATGACAGAAAACCAGATTACAAACAGTGCTGTTTTGAAGTATGAACCCAAACAGTCTCATCGATGACTCCAGAAAGCAGCCTGATGGCCCTGGGATGTTGTTGATGAAAAGTCCTAAGTCCTTACTTCCATGTGCAACAGGATAAACCGTGATGAGCTTTGGATGATTTTGATGCAATAATAGCAATGTTTGATATGATGGATCTCCCCTCTTTTGTAACGCGTGGTTCTAACTTACACTGTATGCAATCCGGAAGTAACAGGAACCCCCCAACTCCTCAAGGGTCAAGTGCCATGCTTGGTGACGTCCTTGCAGATATCAGCGAGGCAACTCTTCTTCAGGTATATATATATATATATATATATATATATATATATATATATATATATATATACAGTATATATATTGTCACACATGCACGCTTAGGGGACAGTCAAAAGGCTTGATTGCGCATGAAAGAACCAAGGACATGGGGCTGAGATGAGGCACTAATGCTTTTCTTTCCTTCATTCTGCAGAAAAACAACAGAATAAAACGGTCCTACCGGTCATCACATCCTGTTCATACAAAGACTGCTTGGCTGGCTCCGTGGAGTAACCACATTTCCACATTGCAGACTATATACTGTATATATATATATATATATATATATATATATATATATATATATATATATATATATATATATATATATATATATATATACAGTAATACCTCGGATAACGACCGCAATCCGTTCCGAAAAGTGGGTCGTTATCCGAAATGGTTGCTATCTGAAACAATTTTCTCCATAAGGAATAAAGGAAATAGAAATAATTGGTTCCTAGCCCCTGTTGACTCGCTAATATATGAAAGTTACAGGCTATATAGGTATGTTTTTTTAAATGGGAACAGTTATAATACAGTACAAATGATGTTAAATAAAAATAAAAACATTAAAGAAAGCATTTAAACATAAGAAAACATAGGAAAACTTATCGTTTTGACTGGAGTGCCCTCTCAGGGTTGGTAGCGAGATCCTGCCCCAAGTGGAGGAGTTCAAGTATCTCGGGGTCTTGTTCACGAGTGAGGGAAGAATGGAGCGTGAGATCGACAGGCGGATCGGTGCGGCATCCGCAGTAATGCGGGCGCTGCATCGGTCTGTCGTGGTGAAAAAGGAGCTGAGCTATAAGGCAAAGCTCTCAATTTACCAGTCGATCTATGTTCCTACCCTCACCTATGGTCATGAGCTATGGGTAGTGACCGAAAGAACGAGATCGCGAATACAAGCGGCTGAAATGAGTTTCCTCCGCAGGGTGTCTGGGCTTTCCCTTAAAGATAGGGTGAGAAGCTCAGTCATCCGGGAGGGGCTCAGAGTAGAGCCGCTGCTCCTCCGCATCGAGAGGAGTCAGATGAGGTGGCTCGGGCATCTGATCAGGATGCCTCCTGGACGCCTCCCTGGTGAGGTGTTCCGGGCACGTCTAACCGGGAGGAGGCCCCGGGAAAGACCCAGGACACGCTGGAGGGACTATGTCTCTCGACTGGCCTGGGAACGCCTTGGGATTCTCCCGGAACAGCTAGAAGAAGTGGCCAGGGAGAGGGAAGTCTGGGCATCTCTGCTCAAGCTGCTGCCCCCGCGACCTGACCTCGGATAAGCGGGAGACAATGGATGGATGGATGGTAGCATTGGTAGGCTTGGCTATGACCGACTGAAAATGCAATGTGTAGGAACAAAATCATTATGAATAAGCACATAACATAATTCTGTAACTAAAAACTAAAGAAATGACACTACAGCATGGAATAAAAAAAAAATGTGGAATCTTACCTTTCTAGTGAGGCGATTACGACAGCAAAGGGAGGGTCACGGCAGAGGAGGGAGGGTCACGGCAGAGGAGGGAGGGCATATGACAGATACGCTACGTATGGCAGAAAACAATAGCACTGGGTAACTTTAATACGTAAACACATTTTACTGTTTACTGTACATAACTTAATTTTACGAAACTAATTTACAAAACACTTTTTTTTTATTTTTATGCTTTTTTTTTTATGGAGGTGTAGGGAGGAAGGGGTGGAATTACTGCTTAGAGGGGGAATCCCCTTCCATGAGAACATCGGGGGATGTCCTCTGTCTTTGAGGTTGAAGAAAAAAACTTGTCCAGTGTCTGTTGCTTCTGCCTTTTTTGTAGCACTTTTCGATAATACGACATCACATTAACATTGAACATGTTCAGGCTCCTACTGCCTACCGCACTGTTTGGGAAAGATTTTTCTACAAACAATTGCAATTCCCCCCACTTAGCACACATTTCTTTAATCACTGAACTTGGGACTTCCTCCTTCCCTTCCTCTTCCCCCTCCGAAGACATATCCTCAGCCAAATTCTTTTCTTGCTCAGCCTGAAGGTGCTGCAACTCTTCAGTAGTGAGTTCATTACTGTGCTCCTCCACAAGTTCATCAACATCGTTATTATCCACCTCCAACCCCATGCTTTGGCCCAGGGAAACAATTTCATCAACAATTTCTGGTTCGAATCCTTCAAAATCTCGCTCTGGAACACAGTCTGGCCAGAGTTTCCTCCATCCTGCATTCATATTACGGTAGGTCACTTGGTTCCATGCATTATCAATAAGATGAACACAATTCAAAATGTTGAAATGATTCTTCCAAAATTCCTTCAGAGTTAAGTTGGTATCGTTCATTATATCGAAGCACTTTCTGAATAAGGCTTTCGTGTACAATTTCTTGAAGTTTGAAATGACCTGTTGATCCATGGGCTGCAGCAAAGGGGTTGTGTTCGGTGGCAGATAACGAACTTGAATAAAGTCGAACTCTTCTTCTAAGTACTCGTCGATGTTTGGAGGATGTGCTGGAGCATTATCCAGCAGGAGAAGGCATTTGAGGGGAAGGTTGTTCTTCTCTAGGTATTCTTTCACAGCCGGGGCAAAAACTTCGGTCACCCACTCGACAAAAAATTGGCGGGTCACCCAAGCTTTAGAATTAGACCTCCACATAACAGGCAATTTCTGTTTTATTACATTATGCTTCTTAAATACTCTTGGATTGTCCGAATGGTAGACTAACAGCGGCTTCAGCTTAAAATCCCCACTGGCGTTACCGCACAATAGAAGAGTTAGCCTATCTTTCATAGGCTTGTGCCCTGGCAATGCTTTCTCTTCCTTCGTTATGTACGTTTTATTCGGCATCTTCTTCCAAAACAGGCCTGTTTCATCCGCATTAAATACCTGTTGCGGGACGTAACTTTCTTCTTCTATGATTTTTTTGAATTCTAGGATGAACTTCTCGGCCCCTGCCTTGTCGGAACTAGCTGCTTCCCCATGCCTTATGACGCTGTGGATGCCTGTTCTGTGCTTAAATTTTTCAAACCAGCCTCGACTGGCTTTGAAAACAAAATCACTCAAAGCATTTGTCTCTGGGGTTTTCTTCTTCAAATCTTCGTAGATTTGCAGCGCCTTCTCACTAATGAATGCCTCACTGATGCTAGCACCTTCTAACCGGTCGTAGTATTTTATTTATTATGAATATGTTCTAATTAAGTTTGCATATGCTGGGTTTATGTTCAAATGTCTGTTAATGGCATTTTTGTCTGATAGCCAAGATTCTGCACTTTTCTGGCACTTTTGGTACTGGCCTTAAATCTTACTTGTATATCGTCCCAGTTAAACGTATGTCCTGTTGATTTTGTATGTGTATAGATCTGTGATCGTGGGTCCTTCCTTCTAACGCCGTTGCGATGTTCCTGTATGTGAGTTGCAATTCAGCTCAGGAATAAAAACTACTTTAGATAGATAGATAGATAGATAGATAGATAGATAGATAGATAGATAGATAGATAGATAGATAGATAGATAGATAGATAGATAGATAGATAGATAGATAGATAGATAGATAGATAGATAGATAGATAGATAGATAGATAGATAGATAGATAGATAGATAGATAGATAGATACTTTATTAATATGATACGTGATTCATTTTTCTCCCTTTGTGGATCTCCAGCTGCTAATATGCAAACTGTATCACAGACCTTCACTTCCATAGATATACAGTATATATATATATATATATATATATATATATATATATATATATATATATATTTTATACATGAAAACGTTCAAACAAACACCAAACTTATATATACTAAACAAACACAATTGACCTTTTATGTACAGTCTGCACACAGCTGAGCCGCACACCTTGAAACTGATTGAGGAAGAAGATGCTTTTAGATCCTTGGACATGTACCTGAGGTTTTTTTTGTAGATTTTGGTTGTTTACGTGAACTAAATTTGGTGGGGCAGTCTGCTCTTGGTGGATTGTTCCCAATCTTGAATTTTCTCCAAATGTAGATAATTCTCCGCTCATTGGAATTACTGACTTATCCATTTTCTTGGATGCCCTTCCAGACACGTTTCCATTAACAGGTTTTCTCTTTAGACCTTTCGAATATTTGAGAATCTTGGCATGATGTGTTACAACTTCGGTTAACTTCAAACTCAGCAAAGCTTTTCATTTTAATGGGTGATAAGAATGTTTTATACTCCAGTCTGATCTGTTTTGGTTTTTGTTTGTTCATAATTTATACTGTACTTTCATTCTTGAAAAAGTTTGTCATTATTAGTGTGATGTCATCACATCACATGGTTGTTTTCTCATGGGAGCTGTCATCATACAGTTAGTTATGATGTTTGTTACTATTCTTGTAATAGCTTTCTACACACACAACTTGTAAAATTTAAGACCTTTAAAGGGAAGAACCTAATTGCGGAATAGCTTCAGCAAGTGAAAATCTAAACAGGAATATCAATTCTGGTTAATGTAGTTGTGGTTTTCAACAGTGATACTAGTATGAGTCTGGCTATTCTCTAGCCTTTTCTTTAAGGATCCTTATTAATATCTCAAAGAAATTCATACTGGATTTTCCAAACCTGCTTATCCAAAGGCAGTGGCTCTGAGGCTAGGGGTCTGCATTGGTAATCAGAAGGTTGTCAGTTCAAATCCTATAAACGCCAAAGTTACTCTTCTTCATTTGGCCCTTGAGCAAAGCCTTTAACCTGCAATTGGTCCATCCTGGGTATGATGTTAACCTGCATCCAGTCCTGCAAGCAGGCCCTCCAACCTACTGGGAAAACTTGGGGGTTGGTGGCAGGATTGGCACTTCAGCCACCATAAAAAACCTCACACTGTTCCATTCCATCTGAACTAGTGTGGTGCTGAGGTGTCACCCGTTGCATGGCTGCACTCAGGTCCTAATTTGGATCCTGAGTTGATTTGTCAAGTGGTGGGTGCGGCAATGCACTGTATCAGCGCATGCTCCTACTCTCTCCTTTCTCTCTTATCCGGAGAAGAGTTATGGGGAAGCTGGAACCTATCCCTAGCATGCATTGCGTGTGTCACACAAGAGCAAGTCAGGAGCATTGCTGAGATAAGGACACCAGTTGCTAATGGGCTTTCTTCTTTCATCCGCAGCCCAGACAACACAACACACTGAATCGCAGCAGCAGGATATTTAAAGAATGGGATTACAAGATGCCGGGTTCAAGGCTAAAGAACACATATCTCCACTTAGCTCAAATAAGCCTGAGAGTAGTTGCAGAAGAATGTGTAACATCCTCAGTAATTTCTGGAACTTTTCTCCAATTTTTTCTTTTTCATTAACTGGGGTGCCAGCTGGCCCCCATCACTTTATTTTCTCCCTCTTATTGATTCATTTTACAGGCGCAAGGCAGGAACAATTACTGGATGGTGTGGAAGTCCATCATAGTATGAACACACACACAAACACACACACATACAAACACACTTCTAAGGCAAACTTTCATCTAACTTGCATCTCTTTGCACTGTGGGAGGAAACCGGAGTACCAGAGGGAAACACACATGGACACGTGGAGTTGATTTTCCAATATAAACTTAACAATGTAAATCTGGACCCTTCAAACCATTTTCTGACAAGTTCATTATTTTTATGGGATTTGGTGAGCCTGATGCTAACTGTAATCAAATTAGGCTCAAATGTGTTGTGACTGTATTGTCCCGTCTGACTGCCTTTTGTTTGCTTGAATATCGTCAAAATGTAATCTAGTTGTTTTATTTATTAGGTACGGTCACCACAACCCATGATTGCATTTAAAAGATGACCAGATGTCTAAATGCGTTCCAAGAAGCAGCAGTCTTTCTGGGGTTATGTGTGTTTTGTCACAGCATTGCATTTGCCCTGTAAAGTCTGTAGACTAACATTTATCAGCATTTGAAACATATACTTTAAATAAAACTAGAAAAGAAAATGACAGTAAAGATGCAAAGAGACACCAGTCACAAATCTCCAGGTTTTCTAAAGTCACGTCCTTCACAGGGCTCCGCTTTACCATAGCTGAATTTTTGAATTGCATGAAAAAAAAGTGTTGCAAATTTCAAATAAAACAGTGGGATGCAAGGTGAAACCTTTCCCAAAGTGTAATGCTTGTGGGTTAGACTGTTCTAACCTTAATAATTACCACAGTGATGTCCCTTTGATCTTCTGAAGGACCCAGAGGCACTTTAGAGAAAGAGATATGCTCTTTTTGTCAGTTGTAATAGAGCCTCGGCTTCCACATCTCATCCGCATCACGGGTCAGAAAGAGGTTAAGTGAGTTGTGCAGACTCTCGTAGAGGCTCGGCGGCGGGTGGTGTGAGGGTCCTCTCTTAGCAAAAGATAGGGTCTGATCAGCAAATCTTTTAGTCATTAAAGAAGGACATCTCAACATGCCATTTTCCTAGGGGATAGCTTTTCATTTGATGAAGTCCAGCAGCAGAGAGAAGTGCATCCAGCTCAGAGTAACTGCTGTACGCTGCCTTTCATTTAGTATTAGCCTCACTGTAGCGGACAGTCTTTTCTTGCTTTCCTTTCTTATTTAAAATTATCTTGCTTTTAGATTAGACTTGTCCAGAACACATTTTCTTGTAGCTGCTATCCGAAAATTAATTATCCCAATCCCAAGACGTTTGCCCCCTGACTTCATTTACCATTTGCTTGCTGTCCTGTTGCAAAGAAGCTTATTTGTACTTTGATAGCGTTCCTGTCTTTAATAGTCACCATATTACTTTTTCAAGGACGGGCATCCCTTAAATTAATTCTGATGACATATCACATATTGTGGATTTTTTTTTATGTCAAACATCAGCAGAATGGTTTGTGGCACAAGGCAAATTACTACTTCTTTAGCCTTATTTTTGCTCTTATAGCTTAACAAATATTTTATTAAAACAATTATGTCATGTGTAAGCTCAAAGGTAAAGTCCAAATGTATAAATACATTCCTTCACGAAATACGGCCATCAATAATATTAAATGTATAATTGTGATTATGTAAGAAGTCAATATCACTGACTCACTCATCACGAAATCTCCCGAACCATGAGGTCTTGGGACTTGAAATTTGGAATGTAGGTTACCCTTGGCCCATAGGAGCTCACTAAAAAAACGGTTTTAAAAATTTCGTGGTTCAAGCGTGAAATTTATTATTGTTTTTTAGACTTGTTTGTATGTCCACTTTTCATGAGAGAACTACTTAATGGATTTAGATCAGGTTTTTTTCTATAATTTGCTTGAACATTCCGTTGATTTTGCGACTTTCTCATCACGCTAAGTATCACAGTTCACTTACGGTACTGATTTATTAGCGAGAATCCAAGAGAGTCATCAGGGTGCTGGGAGGGGGGCAAGGCCCTCCTCACTCACACGTCTGCCTTGGGGCGTTACCTTGACTCCGCTTAATTAGCAAACGAGAGAACTACTTAACGGATTTAGATCTTTTTTTTCTATAATTTGGTTGAACATTCCGGTTGATTTTGCGACTTCTCTCATTGCGCTAGTTCTCTTCACGCTAATCCGAGACAGAGACTGTGGGCTGAGGGGAGGGGGAAAAGTGATGTCAGGAGTAGAGAGCTGGGCCGGGCCCTCCTCACTGTCCTGTGTCACTAATACGCGGGAGAAGCTACAGGGGATGGCTAGTCACTAATAAATGGAAATCAAAGAACAAAGGAAGCGAAGGGAAGCTAGCTAAAGACTAAAGAAAAAAAAGAAAAAAAACTCCAAGTGCTGAATAAGCAAGAAGAAAGGCACTTAATTAACTTAACCCAAAATGAAGGGTGGAAAAATAGAAAAAGGTCCAAATCAGAAGATTACAACTACAAATCTGAATGATAAACTGCAGCTCATGATTGGAGGTCCCACCCCATAAGGCTTCAGATGAAATTGCCAGATAATAACAGTAACAGGGAAGGAGAACTGAGATAAGTTGGCAGTGGAGCCAAGGACAAGGTCCATAGGAGAACATGACATAATGACGAGCACACAGAAGTGCAAGTTGTTATAGGTACTTTAGTGACGCCAGAGGATTTTTGTGAATTGGAAAACAGTCCAGGACATAATGCATGCAAGTCTGTAAGAAGACAAAGTAAGACAGGCAAGGATCTAAACACGACAGAACAACAACTGACTGCTCACTGTCAACCACAGCCATGGGAGCTGGTGTGATTTCTACTGAACATGTAGAAGCTTATACAAGTGTGACTTGCACTTGGTGAGATGACGCATGCATGCACTTTTACATTTTTTCTACACTTGCATGCACCTCACTTCTCATTCAGCACAAGCAGACAAACTCAGCTTTGTGGTACATGCATGTTGTACATTCAAAGAACGAGCTACCATACGTTTGCCTGAGACAGCTTCCAGCCTGTCCTGCTCAGTTTGTGCCACAGCTGCACTCGACTACACATCCATCTCGGACAAGATATGAACTGTCCTGGCCATCAATAGTGTAAGACTGCTAGGGAGTCCTTGGGTTGTTTTTGACCCGAAGACCGCACTCTGCTAATATATATATATAAATATATATATATATTGTGGCAGACAGCTGGGACTCCTGCCCAGCCAGAACGCCTGGAGGATAGAAGGTCCAGAAGATAGACAGTACCTCCCCAAGGACATGAGACGGCAGTCTCCCTGGTTTGCATTGGGGCCACAGGAGAAGCTCCTGTGGATTCACAATGGCATCCCAGATGGCACCTCCTCGCCGTTAACTGGTAGGGGACCCCATTTAAAAATATAATTTTGTGGACAGCCCGACACAGCAGACGAAGGTGTGCACATGTTGCGGCACCCACACACGCACCACAGCAAATGGCTCAGTCTGCGAGTTGCCAAAGGTCTGTGGAAGCACCTCTTTCCTCGATGGGAAGGAAGACGGCCAGGCACGGCCTGAAGACAGCAGCAATCTGAAAAAGCCCGTCATCAGCAAAAGGATCGGCATGTCTGAGGAAGCAGCCAGGCAAAGGATGCGGCCTCCGGAAGACGGGATCCAGGAGATAGGTACCAGACTTGGGGAGAGTTTGCCCTGGGAGTGGTGTTGCGCTGTTCCATGTCATGTGCCTACCTCATAGGGGGAGACCGTCCGGAGGCGTATTGCTGGCCGAAGGGTGTCGATTCCGGGGATGACAAGGTCCAAGAAGGACCTCGGACTGCAGCTCTGCCCGTGTAATAGTGAAATAGGACAAACTTCCATCCATCCATTTTCCAACCCGCTGAATCCGAACACAGGGTCACGGGGGTCTGCTGGAGCCAATCCCAGCCAACACAGGGCACAAGGCAATAACCAATCCTGGGCAGGGTGCCAACCCACCGCAGGACACACACAAACACACCCACACCCACACACCAAGCACACACTAGGGCCAATTTAGAATCGCCAATCCACCTAACCTGCATGTCTTTGGACTGTGGGAGGAAACCGGAGCGCCCGGAGGAAACCCACGCAGACACGGGGAGAACATGCAAACTCCACGCAGGGAGGACCCGGGAAGTGAACCCGGGTCCCCAGGTCTCCCAACTGCGAGGCAGCAGCGCTACCCACTGCGCCACCATGCCGCCCAGGACAAACTTTAAAAAAATCAATTAAAAAATTTAAAAAATTTAATCATTTGTTTTGAGAAGAATTTATATTGATAGCTTTCGTACCCAAGAGCCTCTTGATATATAATACTTTTGGTTTTGCTATCAGGGGCGAGAATGTAGCTGTAATCTCTTTGCCAAAATTGTAAAAAGATGACAAGGTATCTCTGACCGATGACAAGGTATCTCTGACCAAGTGGAAGGTAGGTACGCTCCAACGTCAAATGTTGGCACTGTATCTGATCATGTTCATCTCTGATGGGAGAGCGTCCCCCGCGTGGAGAGAAAAACACATTGCTGTGATATATCTGTCAATGAGCAGGTACCCTCTAAAATACACGTAGCTGTGATATGTCTCACAAAAATGTCAAACATTACTCTTTTACAAACTCTAGATGATAATGTCTGCTGAACAAACAGGTATCGCTAGCTAAGTAGAGGCAAGGTGCTCTCCAACACATGGCAAGAGGTAGAGCGACTTGAACGATTCTCTCAGATTTGCGTGAATAAATCGGTGCTGCAAGGAAACTATGATACTTAGCATGATGAGAGAAGACGCAAAATCATCCAGAATGTTCAAGCAAATTATGGAAAAAACCCAATTTAAACCTGTTACGTAGCTCTCTCGTGAAAAGCAGACAGACAGACAGACAAACGTTGGTTTTTATATAGAGAGAAATATATATATACAGTATATTGGATTCAGGATTGTGGTACTGGCTCCCAGGTAATGTTTTTATTATTATTATTATTATTATTATTATTATTATTATTATTATTATTATAATTTCTGTGAGCACTTAGTAACCGGTGTACCTCTGGTGCTGAGGAAAGCCACCATTCTAGGATCGTGGCAGGGCCAGTTTTTGCCTTAATGGTCTTTTGAGTCCCTCAAGTCTTAGCAAACATCAGAGCCATGAAAATGGTCCTACCAGCTCTTCAGTAGCTCTTTATTGCGCTTCAATCATGGCTTATTGCATTTGTAACTGGCTAATTACAGTAAAAATTAATCGTTTCAGTGGTCTGCTCCCTGTTAATAATGGAAAAGTGTCCTGGGATTATGGATTGCATTAAAGTGCAATTACCTTTCTGGCTTAGGACTAAATAAATAGATGTACAAACAAGAAATGTCTTGCTAAGCCGTTAAAGTATTCGCCATGACACATTCAAGACACTTGCAAAGTTTGCTCACTACTTAATAAAGATAGTTCCTTCTGTCGACAATTTCAGATGAAACGTATAACTATTCTTTCAGAGGCCCCTACAGTACAGTGCCAAATAGATTAAATTTATTATTAGAAAGGCGTAGTAGAGATCTAGATTGGATTTCTGGCATCTGGCGAGCATAACCAGAATAATCTAAAGTACAAGCAAATAAAATAAATTTCTGTGCAGTCATTTTTAACCCCCCACCCCAGTTAGATTAGTAGCCATCAATCCGACAGTAAGTGTTGAGGGTTGGGACGTGGAGGGGAATTGTGGGTTGCAGAAATTTAATTTCACCTCTTTTCTTCTTTTCATTCCTGGTTTGTGAGATAAATGATGAAACAGAAAAGAATGACTACAGTGCACTATTACAGATATTGTGCCAGGAAGCTGAAGGGTGGGATATTTTGGGTTGGGGTAAAACCACCTTTGATAGAGAGTTAAGTTTTGAAAGGAAGATTAGTGTCTCTGACACAGAGGTTACTCGCCCTGGGAAATCCACTGTCGAGAAGGTACGGATAATAAGAGGTCCTGCACTGGCTGATTGCTCCATTCACAGTGAGATTTCCAATCCTTCCACAGCTGGACTCTGGCCTGATTGATGGCTTTGAATATGATGGCTTAATAAATTTCATTGTCACTTTACTCGTACACGTGGGATCATTTGTATTCTGTGGGCCGCACTGTTTATGGTACAATTGATTTGGGTTTGATTTGTGGGTGGATTATTCCTGCCTTGGAAGTGCATTAGAAAAGAGCAGGGCAGGAAGAAATCTTTAACTCTTTCCCACCTGTGTTTACACATTCTTACTATATTTCCAGAGGGGAAAGACAATTGTAGAATATAAGAAAACGAAGGAATATTTAATTCCCAGAACTTAAATTCAAGCTCAAGCAGTTCCACCCTTCTTGCCAAAAAAAACCCCTATCCCTAACCCTAAGCCTAACCAGTGGGAAGGGTGTTTTTAGAGTGTTTTTATCTATGTAAATGTAGAGGGTGCATATACCTTTAAGTAAAACATTATTTTGTGGGATCTGTGTACCAGTGCAACTGTCTTTTGCTTCTATCCCCTACCCGAAACCTAACCCTAAGCTTAAGGATGGGTCACCAAAACTAAGTCAGGTTACATTGATTTTTTCGTGTCTTCATGAAGAAAAATGATTTTAATGGTGTTTTGGGTGGATGTAAGAGAAGAATTTCATTAAGTGGACCCACGTTTTCTACCCATATACATTGTGTGTGCCGTCAACGGACATATTTATAGTATGTGCTGATGTGTGATGTATAATCTTCTACTCTTTTATTAAAGACGTGGTATATGTGCAGACCCCATATCTGTTCTCCTCACATATCTCATTTAGTTTTCTCCAAAGACTGAAACCCAATTTTAGTTTATGCAGTGAACCGCAAGACACAAACCAGAGGTGACTTAAAGCCTTTCTTCTGTTTCTTTCTTTCTTGCAGATGATGTCGCCCCGTCATTTAAAACAGAACCAGGTCCTCCTCAGATTCATCTCGAAGGAAACCGCTTAGTACTGACCTGTCTGGCAGAGGGCAGCTGGCCCTTGGAGTTTAAGTGGATCTTGAATGACACTGAAATCACCACGTTCTCCCCGGAATACAAGTAATTTTCAACTTTCCCAAAAAATGTTGACCTTTGCTAGTTAAAATTTATGATGCTAACTTCAGCACTATTGCTTTAACCTGTTTGTATTCTTAGGTAGATCTGACACAGTAGTGATGCTTATCTGTAAGAAACTATTAATACTTAAAATAGACAGCTATGTGGGCATCTCTGAAGGGATTCTGAATGAGGTGTGTGTGTGAACGGCTTGAGAGATGCTGCAGGGCTCCCTAAGCACGTCATATTAATTTGGTTGTAAATAATATTTGGGTAGTTTAATTACATTAAAACATTATATGTACTATTATTAATTAACAGTAAAGTAGCTGTTAAAAATTGCCCCATTAGTGGTACACCATTCTGACCTTCTTGGATAACAAGTAACACTTCTGATAAAAAAAAGATGCAAAAGATTCGCACAAGTGGTTCTGTCAACAGGAGGCAAAGAATAATATCTGAATGAATCTTCACTTTTCATGCTTTGACACTTTCCAGCTGTAATCTGCATGAAACTCCTTTCTTTTATTGACATTTTCCATTTGAAATAATAAATGCCCTAAAGAGAGGGTAATACACATGTAACAGAGTGAAGCAAATTTTAAAGCTTGATGGGTAGCACAGCGGGGCAGTAGTTGGTACTTCTGTTTCATCAATCTAGTGTCCACGGTTTGAATCCCTCGCTCAGTCACTATCTGTTTGGAGTTTTCATGTACTCCTCATGTCTGTGTGGAGTTTTCCTCCCACATCCTCAAAAAATATCACTTGGCTATTCCTAAATGATCTGGACTGTGCATGTTTACATCAGTGGGACTGGTAATGAACTGGCACGCGGACCAGCGATGTTTCCAGTCTTAGGATCAGTGCTGCGAGAACTCGATTCAACCCTGTGACTCGGAACTGAATTAGGCAAGTTTGAGTATATGATATTAGTAAATTTATTTATTTATATATTCTTTACATGTCTTTATGCTTCAGACTTTTTGCAACATCAGTAATGCAAATCAGTAATGCAAATAACTCAATGTTCATTTACTTATAAGAACTTCTTTAACGCTGTTCACGTTTAGAACGAGAAGGGTTTAGCTTTTATTAGGCTTAAAAATGCTGAAGTAGCCATTTTCTTCTTTTGAGGTGAACTGTTTTATACCTCCGCTCTTTCTGCTACCATTTCTATTATAGTCCACTTTCTTATTAGCACACAGGTGGCCAGGGCACAGTAAATCCTTCACTGTCACCCATCCATTTTCAGAATATGCTTAGTGCTGTGTAGTGTTTTAGGTTTTCAGAACTTATTATGGCAGCAGTGGGTGCAAGAAAGGCACCCACACTGCACTGGGCACAAGTCTGTGGCTGGGATCTATCAGATCTATCTGTCTGTCTGTCACAGAGAGCCTTTCCTATCTATCTATCTATCTATCTATCTATCTATCTATCTATCTATCTATCTATCTATCTATCTATCTATCTATCTATCTATCTATCTATCTATCTATCTATCTATCTATCTATCTATCTATCTATCTATCTATCTATCTATCTATCTATCTATCTATCTATCTATCTATCTATCTATCTATCTATCTATCTATCTATCTATCTATCTATCTAGATCGGAACAGCCCGGACACAGACAGGCAGACATCGTTTAAATCACCACACACGTTTGTTTACAATATTATTTACAATAAAGTATAGTGCGCACACCCCAGTGCCTCAGCACCACACACCCTTTAGTCCAGGCCTCTTTCCTCAATGCCTCTCCTTCTGGCCGCCTCCACTCCTCTCCTCCAGGCTTCATCCTCTTCCACCTGACTCCAGCTATCAAATGGAGGGAGGCGGCCCCTTTTATGTTCACCCAGACATGCTCCAGGTGCCTCCTGATGAACTTCTGCCGGCACTTCCTGGTGTGGCAGAAGTATCGGCTGCACACCCAGAAGCACTCCGGGTGTCCCTGGTCTTCTTCCCCCCGGCACTTCTGGGTATGGTGGAAGTGCTGAGGGCCAGGGATCCTTAGGCATTGGGGCGGCCCCTGGTGGTGAATACGGGCCCCTACAGGGTTGAGCTTCAAAGCTCTGTACCCATGGTCCCCAAAACCACCAGGGCGGCTGCCCCCTCGTGGTCTGGAGGAGGCGTAAGCCCTCCTCCGGTCCTCTTGGGCGTCCCAGCTGGGTACCACCCCCAGCGACGAGCTTCTAAGCTCCTTTCCTGTGGTCCCCATAGCCACCAGGGCGGTTGCCCCCACATAGTCCCTCTTCTGGTCATTCCAGGTGTCCCGGCTGGGTACCGCCCCAGCTGCTTGCCACACTATCTATCTATCTATCTATCTATCTATCTATCTATCTATCTATCTATCTATCTATCTATCTATCTATCTATCTATCTATCTATCTATCTATCTATCTATCTATCTATCTATCTATCTATCTATCTATCTATCTATCTATCTATCTATCTATCTATCTGTCTGTTGATGATATAGTGCCTTCCTTATCTATCTATTTTCTGTCTATTTATATTGTATATACCACCTTTCATATCTGTCTGTACATTGCTTCTGTAATAAATAATACTTTTCTCATCTATCTAAATTGTTCTAAGTGTCATGTAGCATCTTTTATTTCTATCAATTTATCTAAACGTAAAGAAAATGGAGTGCCAGACAAACAACTAAAGGGGACATCAAGCGGATTTGAATGGACTGTGATTCTAGCCGAGGTCTCTGAGATTACAAGGCAGCAGTCCTAATGAGGACATTACCATGCTCGTCAAATCATTTAATGCAATTAAAAAATAATTATGGAGAACATTGTAGACTTTGTATCATTTTATATCTGCATGTGTATGCAGTGCATTGAAATATCACCAGTATTCTGGCACAGCTATTGTTCACACTTATATTTGCATACATATCTCAATGACCTGCCTTGTCAACAATCAGTCAAAAATGGTTGGCATTTTGATTAATGATTGCCTGACTATGAAGTATATTACAAAATGAAAAATTTAGTTAAAGGTTTGGTGCTTATCTCCTTCAAACAATATTTCCAAACATGTGAGAGTTGTTGATGTTGGCCTGTACTGTATAAAACAGAGTGATCTTCATCACTTTAAAGGACCGTCCCCAGAAGCCTCGTTTTTTACTTGTGAACATATATGTCTCATCTGTACGTACACAATTTAAAGTAATAATAGAGACAGAATATGAAATGCCCACGTTCTGTACCAACATGCCTGAGCTGGTGCCATGGTGCCCCTTTTTTCTGTAACTTGTTCTTACCAAGGTTGTGTCTCTTTCTTAATTCCATGCTTGTAATTCCCTTTTCCTTCTCACAATGATAACCCTTTCCTTTCCTCCTGCTTTCTACTTTCAGCTACACTTCTGCTGACCAAACTTCTAGGTAAAGTTTAACATTTGCCATCTGGGAGCCTCTTTATGGTGAGGTGGTTGTTTATTTGGCTTCCACAAGCTGATGTTTGATTCTTGTTCTTCAGTGATATAACACTAAACTCTGCTTGCACTGCTCTCTCCAACTGGTTACACTCTCACACTTGCATGGGCCCTCTCAGGAGTAAACACACACATACACACACACATACACTTTCAGAGGCACCTTGTGAGCTGCCTCCATCTAAAGCTTCAGGACAGGCACTCGCCCTTTTATTTTCCACTTTGATGTTTTACGTCTGGATGCCTTGTCATGAGCCTGTTGGTTATGAGCTTTCATCAACCTGAACTGAATACTTCCTATAGAATGTGATCCATTGAGAGTAATATTTTTTCATAATTGCATTTACAGTACATATTTATATTATTTTGCAATAACTGAGATTATGTACACCCAGTTCCTTTAACCATATATAGATATATATATATATATATATATATATATATATATATATATATATATATATATATATATATATATATATATATATATATATATATATATATATATTTATATATACAGTATATATATATATATATATATATATACATACAGTGCATCCGGAAAGTATTCACAGCGCATCACTTTTTCCACATTTTGTTATGTTACAGCCTTATTCCAAAATGGATTAAATTCATTTTTTTCCTCAGAATTCTACACACAACACCCCATAATGACAACGTGAAAAAAGTTTACTTGAGGTTTTTGCAAATTTATTAAAAATGAAAGAATTGAGAAAGCACATGTACATAAGTATTCACAGCCTTTGCCATGAAGCTCGAAATTGAGCTCAGGTGCATCCTGTTTCCCCTGATCATCCTTGAGATGTTTCTGCAGCTTCATTGGAGTCCAACTGTGGTAAATTCAGTTGATTGGACCTGATTTGGAAAGGCACACACCTGACTATATAAGATCCCACAGTTGACAGTTCATGTCAGAGCACAAACCAAGCATGAAGTCAAAGGAATTGTCTGTAGACCTCCGAGACAGGATTGTCTCGAGGCACAAATCTGGGGAAGGTTACAGAAAAATTTCTACTGCTTTGAAGGTCCCAATGAGCACAGTGGCCTCCATCATCCGTAAGTGGAAGAAGTTCAAAACCACCAGGACTCCTCCTAGAGCTGGTCAGCCATCTAAACTGAGCGATTGGGGGAGAAAGGCCTTAGTCAGGGAGGTGACCAAGAACCCGATGGTCACTCTGTCAGAGCTCCAGAGGTCCTCTGTGGAGAGAGGAGAACCTTCCAGAAGGACAACCATCTCTGCAGCAATCCACCAATCAGGCCTGTATGGTAGAGTGGCCAGACGAAAGCCACTCCTTAGTAAAAGGCACATGGCAGCCCGCCTGGGTTTGCCAAAAGGCACCTGAAGGACTCTCAGACCATGAGAAAGAAAATTCTTTGGTCTGATGAGACAAAGATTGAACTCTTTGGTGTTAATGCCAGGCATCACCATCCCTACAGTGAAGCATGGTGGTGGCAGCATCATGCTGTGGGCATGTTTTTCAGCGGCAGGAACTGGGAGACTAGTCAGGATAAAGGGAAAGATGACTGCAGCAATGTACAGAGACATCCTGGATGAAAACCTGCTCCAGAGCGCTCTTGACCTCAGACTGGGGTGACAGTTCATCTTTCAGCAGGACAACAACCCTCAGCACACAGCCAAGATATCAAAGGAGTGACTTCAGGACAACTCTATGAATGTCCTTGAGTGGCCCAGCCAGAGCCCAGACTTGAATCTGATTGAACATCTCTGGAGAGATCTTAAAATGGCTGTGCACCGACGCTTCCCATCCAACCTGATGGAGCTTGAGGGGTGCTGCAAAGAGGAATGGGCGAAACTGGCCAAGGATAGGTGTGCCAAGTTTGTGGCATCATATTCAAAAAGACTTGAGGCTTTAATTGCTGTCAAAGGTGCATCGACAAAGTATTGAGCAAAGGCTGTGAATACTTATGTACATGAGATTTCTCAGTTTTTTTATTTTTAATAAATTTGCAAAAACCTCAAGTAAACTTTTTTCACATTGTCATTATGGGGTGTTGTGTGTAGAATGCTGAGGAAAAAAATTAATTTAATCCATTTTGGAATAAGGCTGTAACATAACAAAATGTGGAAAAAGTGATGCGCTGTGAATACTTTCCGGGTGCACTGTATATATATATATATATATATATATATATATATATATATATATATATATATATATATATATATATATATATATATATTGTGGAAAGCATACCCCTGGACACAGACAGACAGACACCAAAATGTCCAAAACACACTTCTTTTATTTTCTTTTGTACCACAATGCCTTCCTCCAACACTCTTTCTTCTTCTTTCTCTTTCTCTCACTCTCTTTCTTTCTGACCTCCTCTCCCCTCCTTACAAGCTTCATCTCCTTCCTCCCAACAGCTTCTGGAGGGAGGCGGTCCCTTATATACTGACCTGCATGAGCTCCAGGTGCTCTGCCTGACGTCACTTCCTGGTGTGGAGGAAGCATCAGGAGAGCACCCGGAAGCACTCCGGGTGTCCCTGGAAGGATCGTCCTCCAGGAGTGTGGCGGAAGTAAATATGTCCCTGGCTCCATGAGGCTCGGGGTGCCCCCTGGCGGTGGCCACGTCCTCTGGTTGGGATGAGTGTCCCCACTCCGGTCCAGTGGCCCATAAGCAGACCCGGGCGGCTGCCCCTCGTGGCCCAGGGGAGGTACTGTCCATCACGGGGACCATCCAGGCGTCCCGGCTGGGTAGGGTCCCCATCCATCTGAGACAATATATATATATATATATATATATATATATATATATATATATATATATATATATATATACTGCTCAAAAAAATTAAAGGAACAGTTTTTAACCCGAGTATAGCATCAAGACAATGAAACTTCTTGGCTATTGATCAGGTCAGTTAAGTAGCAGAAGGGGTTGTTAATCAGTTTCAGCTGCTTTGGTGTTAAGGAAATTAACAACAGGTGCACTAGAGGGGCAACAATGAGATGACCCCCAAAACAGGAATGGTTTAACAGGTGGAGGTCACTGACATTTTTACTCATCTTTTCTGACTGTTTTTTCAATAGTTTTGCATTTGGCTACGGTCAGTGTCACTACTGGTAGCATGAGGTGATACCTGGACCCTACAGAGGTTGCTCAGGTAGTCCAACTTCTCCAAGATGGCACATCAATATGTGTCATTGACAGAAGGTTTGCTGTGTCTCCCAGCACAGTTTCAAGGGCATGGAGAAGATTTTAGGAGACAAGCAGTTACTCTAGGAGAGCTGGACAGGACCGTAGACGGTCCTTAACTCATCATCAGGACCGGTATCTGTTCCTTTGGGTGAGGAGGAATAGGATGAGCAATGCCAGAGCCTACAAAATAACCTCCAGCAGGCCACTGGTGTAAATGTCTCAGACCAAACAATCAGAAACAGACTTCATGAGGGTGGCCTGAGGGTCTGACATCCTCTAGTGGGCCCCGTGCTCACTGCCCGGCACCATGGAGCTCGATTGAAATTTGCCATAGAACATCAGAATTGGCAGGTTCATCACTGGCGCCCTGTGCTTTTCACAGATGAGAGCAGATTCATCCTGAACACATGTGACAGACGTGAAAGGGTCTGTAGAAGCCTTGGAGAACGTTATGCTGCCCGTGACATCAATCAGCATGACTGGTTTGGTGGTGGGTCAGTGATAGTCTGGGGAGACCTATCCATGGTGGGATGCACAGACCTCTACAGGCTAGACAACGGCACCTTGACTGCCATTAGGTATCAGGATGAAATCCTTGGACCCATTGTCAGACCCTATGCTGGTGCAGTGGGTCCTGGGTTCCTCCTGGTGCACGACAATGCCCAGTCTCATGTGGTGAGAGTATGTAGGCAGTTCCAAGAGGATGAAAGAATTGATACTATTGACTGGCTCCCACGCTCGCCTGTCCTAAATCCAATAGAACACCTTTGGGATGTTATGTTTTGGTCCATCCGATGCCACCAGGTTGCACCTCAGACTGTCCAGGAGCTCAGTGATGCCCTGGTCCAGATCTGGGAGGAGATCCCCCAGGACACCATGCGTCATCTCATTAGAAACATGCCAATCCGCCCACCACCCCAATGTTGTCAGGCATACATTGGAGTTTCTGCAATGAAATTTCGGCAAAATGGACTAGCCTGCCTGCCACATCATTATTTCACTTTGATTTCCAAAATGTCTTTGAATTCAGCCCTATGTATGTTGATCATTTTCATTTCCATCAAACAATGTGGCATCCTTTAATTCCTAACACATTACCCAATCCATATCAATAGAGACATCCAGCAGGATTTTTTTTTTCCATTGAGATCTGATGTGTTTTCAAAGTGTTCCTTTAAGATTTTTGAGCAGTTTATATATATATATGTGTATATATATATGTATATGTGTATATATATATATTGTGATAGTTTGAGGGTCTCCGTGACCCCTTGAACCCTCAGACTAGACGTCAGACACCAGGAAAAAGTCCAAATAATGGTTTATTAATAATAAAGTGCACAAAGCACCCTCCTCTCCATAATACTCAATAATAATAACAATAAACAATAATCCTCCACACTCCCAGACGCGTTGCCACCCTTCCACCCAGCTCAGCTCGACATCTGGGATTTCCCATAGTCCTTTTATAGTCCTGATCCAGAAGTGTTTCGCCCTCTCTGTCCACGTGACTAGGAACACTTCCGGGTCATATAAAAACTCTTCTTCACCCCGGAGGCACGTCGTTTCTTCCTGTCATGTGATCATGACGCACCTCCGGGTTATAGGGCACATAAGAGTCCGACAACCTCCCTACAGCGACTCCTGGAGGCCCCCATGGTATCCAGCAGGGCTGTGCATATGAACTACAGAGTCCATGATGCCCTGCTGGAATTTGGGGCACATCCACGCTGTCGGGAGAGCTCCTCCTGGCGGCCTGGGGGTGAGGGCCGGAGTAGAAAGCCGGCAATCCTTCACAATATATATATATATATATATATATATATATATATATATATATATGTGTGTGTGTGTGTGTGTGTGTGCGTGTGTGCGTGCGTGCGTGTATGTGTTTTTTTATTTTTAATTCACTTATAATCTTTCACTGAGTATTAAGTTTATTTAAGTTTTTGCATCAGAAAATTCAGATCTCTTCCTTTCAGAATTCCAATTACAGTTGTAGTTAAAGGAGCATTCTAGATCATGGGCAACAAGCTTTTTTTCTTAGCTGTCACTTGGGTGTAATTGCTTTTAAGAAAATAATTGCGCGGGAATTAGGGCGAGCAGTTAAGTTGAATGGCTTATGTCAGATTGTAATTTGAGCCATTCTAAGTGCAGGATTGATTTCAGATGGATTGCACTCGCTGGTCAGTGTGTATTAGTCCATGTATGGAGCCTCAGTCTGAAACAGAATAAACAGAGCCAGTGCCATTTCCCTGTGACAGGCCATAGTCACGGGTAAAGGATGTAAAAGTGTGAAGTGATTTGTGACTCTTCTAGGCCATCATCAAGGATGCTTTTCATGACTGAGTTGGTCAAGTTCAGTTAGACTGTTTGTATTACCAGCTTTTTCTAAGCTATATTTCATTGTCCGTCATGCTTGTATAAGGTAGGGCACCAACATTTTGCAATGTAATTTAGGGTTGGAGCCATTTATGAATTGGGTTGAGAATGCATGGTAAATTCCAATTCACTTTCGGCAATTGGAACTGGAATTAAAGTAGCATGCAGCTGAAGGCAAATGGGATTGGAATTGAATTGGAATGTCAGGAAACAGAACTGAATTCAAATAAATTCCATGAAATTCCACATTCTTGGATAATTTGATTTGATTTTCTAAATATTGCACAGTATATTAAATATTATGAATGTCACAAAACATTGTTATAAATAAAAAGAAAAATATGAAATTTGCACGTGTCACTCTGCACATTAATGTCCCTAAAGACATTTTCTTAATATTAGTGTAACAAAGGCGCTATATGAGCGCTGACCCAACACAGACTGACACCGTGAGGCACAAATAAAATAAATAAACTTTTTATTTTTCTTCGTCTGTGGGCTACGTCTTCCCTGTACCCACAGACACAACACAGTCTCATAAACACAAACAAGTCACCAAAAGCAAACATAAAACACACTGGTCTTCACCACCACTCCTCCCGGCAAGCGTTGTCCTCCTCCTCCCGACTCTGGATCCCAGAGTGATGGCTGCTGGCTCCCTTTATAGCCCACCCAGAAGTGTAGCCAGATGCAGGTTATCAAGCACCTTCAGCCCAGACAGGCTCAGGCAGCCATGCAGCTCCCCCTGTCGGTGGCCGCAGAGCCCAACAGGGCTGAGCTCCGAAGTTCCATATCTGTGGCCCCGATGCAACCCAGGGGGGCTGCCACCAAGCGTTCTGGGGGAAGTAGTGTGTTGCCCATGGCTGTTCCCCCGGACCAAGTATTGAAGGGGCATCCCGGCCGGGCATGGGCCCTGGCCATCTGCAACATTAGATTAAAACAATGCTTCCCAGAATTCCATGCAAGGTGGAGGTTCATAACCCCTACTGTATCAGTGTAAATGAAAGCCAATTAGGGCCCATGTGGAAGGTGTGAGTTTCATTGGAAAGATTTTGACTGACTTTTGGTGTCTGATCTTGGACTGTTTTGAGGATCTGATTTGTGTATAAACTCTCGATTGCCTGAGTGGAGAAAGACCAAAGGCAAGACATTGCAACAAGGAAGGTCCTTTCATAGGATTGTTCTTCACCACCAAAAAGGGAACACAACTTTTTACATTCATGGACTCCCAAGTCCCATGCACATCTACAGAGTTGCCAGCATCGGTGAAGAGGTACTCAAGTTACCTAAGCCTACTGTGCCATACTGAGGAGTATGATCCTCTCCTGTACTAGAAGGACAAGCAGAACCAGTTCCCCCGTTTGGTTCTAATTGCACGTCAGTATCTGCTCCAGTGGATTCTGTTTTCCGTATTGCTGGCAAGAGAGTTGCAATCTTAATGATGTTTAATTTCTGGAAATGATGATTATTCAATGCAATTAAAAGTCAATATATGTGAATGAAATACATGAATGGACACAACGTATTATTTTGTGGTTTGAGACATATATCATGAGGTAACATTTATCACATTGAACTGGTAATCATACACGGCTCTGCTACGGATGTCAAACCGTCCAGCTCTATGCCAACAATAGAGCCTGCCTTCCTCACTAGTTTGTCCAGGCGTGAGGCATCCTTCTTCTTAATGCTGCCTCCCCAGCACACCACTGCGTAGAAGAGGGCACTCGCCACAACCATCTGATAGAACATCTGCAGCATCTTACTGCAGATGTTGAAGGATGCCAGTCTTCTAAGGAAGTACAGTCGGCTCTGTCCTTTCTTGCACAAAGAATCAGTATTGGCAGTCCAGTCCAATTTATTGTCCAGCTGCACTCCCAGGTATTCATAGGTCTGCACCCTCTGCACACAGTCACCTCTGATGATCACGGGGTCCATGAGGGGCCTGGGTCTCCTAAAATCCACCACCAGTTCCTTGGTTTTGCTGGTGTTCAGTTGTAGGTAGTTTAAGTCGCACCATTTAACAAAGTCCTTGATGAGGTTTCTATACTCCTCCTCCTGCCCATTCCTGATGCAGCCCACAATAGCAGTGTCGTCAGCAAACTTTTGCACGTGGCAGGACTCCGAGTTATATTGGAAGTCCGATGTATATAAGCTGAACAGGACCGGAGAAAGTACAGTCCCCTGCGGCGCTCCTGTGTTGCTGACCACAATGTCAGATCTCCAGTTCCCGAGACGCACATACTGAGGTCTGTTTGTAAGATGTATGTAAGAAGTCCACGATCCATGCCACCAGGTATGAATCTACTCCCATCTCTCAAATAAATGCTTAGAAACAACAATAAATGGAAATCGGCAGAATTTCACTGAATCGAATTCCACTTCCTGAAACTCCGATTCCAAATGAGTTTCATGTAATTGGTGTTTCATTTCGTCGTTTGAATTGGAATTGTTGAGTTTATTCCTGAATTGACCCCAACGTTGCAGTGTATGCAGTGAGGATCCCCACCTTGGTTTTAGCAGCAAAAACTGCAATCAGGTGAAGCTAGTGGGCACACTTTGTTTTGATTTTTTTTTGCTCAGGTATCTGTCTGTTTGCTTGAGAGAAGAATGGCATATTTTGATTGTGGAACTGTATGTCTTGTGGTAATTACCAAGCCTTGACACAATAAAGAGGTTTGGGGCTGCCTCCCGTATAATTGAGAATTGGCTGCTGATTGCAAAAAAGTTTGATGCAAAGGTCTTTACAGACAAGAGACCACAACACAACTGAACAGGTTAGGAAAACATGGTGGAAACAGGAAGACGAGGGATCTTGGGACCGGAACCAGAAATGAGGTCATCGGGATGTGACTTCTTGGGATGTGGAAATTACGTCATTAGGAGGTGGGCTCTTCTTTTGGTCTGAGCGGAACCAGAAGAGATGTCGTCCAGAAAGCCAGGTGGAATTTCTCGCATTTGCTCCGAGGGGAGATAAGAGAAAGGATTAGTGCACTCTGCCACCCCCTGGTCTGACCGGAAATTACCTTCTTCTGAGCCCTTTAGCTGCCTCCCATGTGCATGTGTGTGACAGTCTGTACCTTCACCTTCAATCTGACATGTGAGGTTGTTTTATCAGGAAAAGGCTCTGGAGCAGTGTCTCCTTAAAATATAAATCCCCTTTTCTAATGACAAATTCTTTTCCCCTTAGTCCCACAGTTATATGTCGCACCTCTGTCACTAATTTTGTTTGCCTGTTCTTACATGTACCAACCTTTGAGGATATATGGTTCAAAGATACAGTGCACTTGCACTTCTGATCAGTAGCTCCTTCAGACTTCACCCAGGGATGACTTTCACGGTTGTCTTCCCATTGGGTGCATCTCTCCATCCACTCTACTTGACCTATCTGTAAAAGAAAGTCATTCGATTCCCAGCCCCTGGAATCAGAATAGAACAAATGTGCAAACAGGAAAGCAAGCTTAATAAGTTCTAATCTTTAAGAAATATTCAAAGAGCTAGTGCCATAAACGAAAGCAAACAGAATGTGGCAATTCACACCACCTAACCTGGATCATCCCATAGTTTTGTAAGCAGACAAAGATCAGCGCCATGTTCAATGTGTGTTTTATTATTCTTGTCTTGCACTGCTTAGTCTAAACAGTGACTCGGTACATTCTTGGTTTGACTTCCCTCTTTGATAAGCTCTTTTGTTGACTTTATAAAAGCCCCAAAACACCTTTGCCCTTTGTCCGGGGCTCATAATTTAAATCCTGTTGTTTCGTCTTTCAAGTCAAGTTAAGTCAGGTTGGGGAGCCTGCACCCACCACACGACAAAACAACTCAGGATCCCGGTTGGCAACCCCCCAGCCAGACACGCAGTCCAGTCCCACCCTCCGAAATTGACCCTCTATCTGCCAGGTGTTACGTGGGCGACCCCTTTGCCTGGTCCAGCCACTTGGGTCCCCAGCAATGAGTCAGATCACCCTCGGGGAAACACACCACATGGCCGTAGTGCCATAACTGATGCTCCCTCACAATGCAGGTAATGTGCCTCATTCAAAACTCCATAAGCAACCGCTCATTCGACACAAAGTCAAACCAACTGTACCCAAGGATTTTCCTGAGAGACACAATACCAAAGGAGTCCAGTCTTCGTCTCAGGTCACTGGATAGCATCCATGTCTCACAACCATATAGCAAGACAGGAAGTACCAGAACTCTAAAGACTTGGACCTTTGTCCTTTTGCATAGATATCGGGAGCACCACACACCCCTTTCCAGCGACTTCATGACCCCCCATGCTCTCCCAGTTCGTCTACTGTCTTCATAGAAAGGGTCACCAGAGACATGAATGTCACTGCTAAGGTAAGTAAACCTCTCAACAAGGTCAACACTCTCTCCGCAAACAGATACACTGCTGATGGCTGTGCCTAAGAGGTCATTTAAGGCCTGGATCTTGGTTTTTATCCAGTACACTCGCAAGCCCAGACACTCGGACTCCTCACTCAGTCTCTCGAGCGCCCCGATCAGAGCCTCCATTGACTCCACGAAGATCACAGCATCATCAGCAAATTCAAGATCCGTGAATCTTTCTTCACCAATAGATGCCCCACAGCCGCTGGACCCCACAACATCGCCCAACACCCAGTCCATGGAAGCATTGAACAGAGTAGGAGCAAAAACACACCCCTGACAAACCATTAATCAACTGGGAAAAACTCCACTCTGCACAGCACTCACAGTACCATTGTACAGGCCAGCCATGATATCCAGCCACCTCGAGGGGATCCCGTAAACCCTCAGGATGTCCTACAGGGCTGCTGGATTAACTGAGTTGAATGAATGTCTTGTCTCTTTCGTCTTTCCAGAGTTCATGTTCATAAAAATAAACCCTCTCCCCCAAAGTCGCTTTTTATTTGAGGCACTTGAATGTAAATTTCCGTCTCCTAAGGAGCTCATAAAACTAACTCCTGTTTCTAACCTTAGAAACGGGATAGTGAAGCACGTAACTTCACACTCAGAAGTGCCGCTTGTGAAACCACATTAGCAACAGGATATTTCATTCTTGGACTGCATATCAATGACGCCTGAACTTTTCTTATATAAAGGAAAGAACCCATGAATGAATGTTCTTTTTTTTTACTAATCCTTAAGGGAAAAATCAAAAAGCAAAAGATATTCACCCTTTGACCGGTGCTTGTTGAGTTTGTTTGGCCTTTTGATTTAGTTTGCCAAACTCAAATCCTAGTGAATCGATCAATGCCTTTCTGACAACTGAATACTTTCTGAGAGCACTGTAGAAATAACAAAGGGATCCATAGAAATAAGAGATGCATTGACAAGCAGAAAGATATTTTCTAACATTTTTGTCCATTACCTTCATGCTATCACCATAATCATTTTCTCTTTGCTTGATCACAAGGGTAATTTTATGTCTCTGCTTGTAAATTTCATGTTCTTCATTTATTTACCTGATCAATTATTGTTCTAACACTTTGTTTCTAGTTCAGTGGCACAGGGGTCTTGTAATCACCAGAGCTCCACTGTTACTTTCTGCTGCTTTATGTCTTTGAATTGGAACACCACATTCTTCACAAGTCATTGTCAACAGATAGATAGATAGATAGATAGATAGATAGATAGATAGATAGATAGATAGATAGATAGATAGATAGATAGATAGATAGATAGATAGATAGATAGATAGATAGATAGATAGATAGATAGATAGATAGATAGATAGATAGATAGATAGATAGATAGATACCTTATTAATCCCAAGGGGAAATTCACATACTCCAGCAACAGCATACTGATAAGGAAACAATATTAAATTAAAGAGTAATAAAAATGCAGGTAAAAACAGACAATAACTTGGTATAATGTTAACGTTTACCCCCCAAGGTGGAATTGAAGAGTCGCATAGTTTGGGGGAGGAACGATCTTCTCAGTTCGTCAGTGGAGCAGGATAGTGACAGAAGTCTGTCGCTGAAGCTGCTCCTCTCTCTGGAGATGATACTGTTTAGTGGATGCAGTTCTTCATAATTGATAGGAGCCTGCTGAGCGCCCATCGCTCTGCCACGGATGTCAAACTGTCCAGCTCCATGCCAATAATAGAGTCTGCCTTCCTCACCAGTTTGTCCAGGCGTGAGGCGTCTTTCTTCTTAATGCTGCCTCCCCAGCACACCACCGCGTAGAAGAGGGCGCTTGCCACAACTGTCTGATAGAACATCTGCAGCATCTTATTGCAGATGTTGAAGGACGCCAGCCTTCTAAGGAAGTATAACCGGCTCTGTCCTTTCTTACACAGAGCATCAGTATTGGCAGTCCAGTCCAATTTATCATCCAGCTGCACTCCCAGGTATTTATAGGTCTGCACCCTCTGCATACAGTCACCTCTGACGATCACGTATACAATATACATATTCAATAATTATAGATAGAGAAATGTTGGAAAATTAGCACAATCTAGACTAGAAATGGCCATTCGGCCCAACAAAGCTCGCCAGTCCTATCCACTTATATCTTCCACAATAACATCAAGTCGAGTTTTGAAGGTACCTAAAGTCCTACTGTCTACCACACTATTTGGTAACTTATTCCAAGTGTCTGTGGTTTCTTTGTGTGAAGAAAATGTCCTCATGTTTGTGCAAATTTTACCTTTAACAAGTTCCCAACTGTGTTCCCGTGTTCTTGTTGAACTCATTTTAAAGTAAAATTCTCAATCCACTGTACAAATTCCCTTTGTCATACATGTGTGCATGGAAGGCAGTCCAAGGGCTTAACTGGGAGTAAGATGCGGAGCTAGGGGTTGATGAATGGTACTAATGCCTTTTCTCCCTCTTCCAAAGACCACCAGAAGAAAAACCCAGCTAAGACTCCGCCCACTTCCACTACTAAATCACGCCCTCCTGCAGACCTCATTTCCACCTGAGATCCCACCCCTTCCTGTCCTTCACTTATAAAAACCTAAACCTTCACTCTATTAGTCAGTCAATGTTTGACTCAGTCCTCTGTGACTACTCACTTACATTATATGGCGTGGACTCCCCAAATCTTTATCTTTGTCTCTTTGCTTTCTTCACACTTTCATAATATTAAACATGTCATGTCTCCCCTTAATTATGAGCAGAATTAGAATTAGGAACTACATATAATGTAATAAGGAAAATAGTTTTCTAAAAAAAAAGTGAATTATATAGGAACATAATGGAGTAGGAGGAATGCATTTTGCCCAAGCAGGCTTGCTCTGTGCTGACAGTTCAAGCCCCATAATATCCATAAATAATGGAAATAATTATTAATCATGTTTCTGATACAAAATCAAGTAATACTTGCCATTTCCAGTCAAGATTTATTTCTTTCTGCGATGGGCTGGCGCCCTGCCCAGGGTTTGTTTCCTGCCTAATGCCCTATTTTGGCTGGGATTGGCTCCAGCAGACCCCCGTGACCCTGTAGTTAGGATATAGCGGGTTGGATAATGGATGGATGGATGGATTTATTTCTTTTTCTTTTAAATAAACGTTAAAGTAGCAGAAATGCCAGATTTTTCATTAAATGGTCCACGCTCAGAACCCTGCCGTAACATTCAGTCTTCAGCTTGCAACATAAAAATGTCAGCAAGTAAAGAAAGGACCTTAGAGGTCATGGTCTTATTGCTCTGCATTACAAGGGGTAGTGGATCAGGAAACTGAATAGAGAACGTATCAATTCAGAGGGCAAGTAAGTTGAAAGAACGACTATTAGTGGAGTGAGTGCATCTTTGGCCTTTGGACAGTCAACCATGACTGCTGCATTAGGAGCTCCGAAGTTTGGTATAGTTTTTATTCACCCGTGAATTCTGACATCCAATGTGGTTACTGTATTGTATAAGAATCGAACGGACAAGTAACCCATCATTCCACTTATTATGGGATACTGTACAGACTCTTTACCAGGCTGTGCCCTATGAAATTATATTCACTGCTCATTTTATTGTGATATTTTTATCAGGCCCTGTGATTGACTAGCTCCTCATCCAGAAATGCTGCCTGTGAACTTGAATTAAATTAAATGGGGTTTCAGAAAGTTATTTTATGTCATATTTTTTATTGTTAAGGATTACTGAGGATAGAAAACAAAATAAAAGCTGCAAAGGAGGGTCACAATATCATACTAGTCGTACTGCTATGTCATTCCAAATCCCACTGACATGGGCAATTAAAAGAAAATTCACTAAAGCCACACTCACTCAGATATGAGTTGTGTTTGCTACCAGTGTGTATTGTGGCACACAAAAATCCTATGCCTAGTGAAATACCTTCTTCTTCTTCTCTTCTTCTTCCTTGTGGGTTGATATGCATGATCAACCATGTCCAAACAGCTCGGTCCTGCACCTTCTCCCCAGTCCATCCCATTTCTTTCAGATTTTCTTTTACTTTATCCATCCACTTCTGCTTTGGCCTCCCTCATGTTCTCGTCCCCTGTACTAGCTAGTGGAATGCTTATAACATAGTAGAGAGTACGTGCCAGCCCTGATTTCATGTGAATTCTATAAACATTCCATAATTTCAACTTAAGGGTTAGCTTCAGGGACCACATTTGTTGTCTCTTTTATATTCTTTTTCAATGGTGGAGAACATGCAAATAATTCAGATGCGGATGCTTTTAATATCACAACCCAGCAGTAGGATCACAGAGTGTCAGGAAATGGTGGAGTGATTTCTCAACTGCAACTCTTCTGTTGTCTTTTAGATAACTTCTAATGGAGATGCTAGAGTAAGAAGAGCAAGGTAGGAAAATTTAGGGCACCCTATTGTATATTTTTGCTTTGGAAGCTGCTACTGTAGATGGCACCAAGGAATCCCACTTGGGAGACATTGGAGCTTTAGTCAATATGGTAAAAGGCCAGCAGGCAGTGCCTCCCTCTTTAAATATAAATCAGGGCTCTTAAGACAGGGGGAATCCTTTGGGCATTATATGGACATCCGCCTCTTCTCACATTGACTTTAACATCGCCTTCAAAATGATGCCAATATGGCTTGTAAGTGGCCACTCACTCACAATAAAGCAATATGAGACTTCAATCAGGAGATGGTTTAGGCTAAACAATAGGACCAAAGTAGTGCTGCGAGACATTATAGAAGGCAGTGAGAGGTACAGAGGGAGCAGGTGAACTGCCATTCTGAAAGACAGAGAAATGCACAAGTGATGTGCCCAGTGTCCTCCAAAGCGACTAAGATGGTAAGGACACAATCTGCATATCAGCAGCTTAGTTTAGAGGTGACATAATAAACGAATATGAAGTACACGTTCAGAGGTACCGTGACTTCCCAGTATGGGCGGAGTGGTGGCTCTGAGGCTAGGGATCTGTGCTGGCAATTGGAAGGTTGCTGTTTCAAATCCCACAAACGCCAGAAGTGACTCTACTCTGTTGGGCCCTTAACCTGGAAATCTTCATCCTGGGTATGACGTTAATCTGCAAGCAGGTCCTCCAATTTACAGGGAAAACTTGGGGGTTGGTGGCAGGATTGGTACTCCAGCCACTGTTAAAAAAACTGACAATGTTCCAGTGTGGTGCCGAGGTGTCACCCATTGCATAGCTGCACTCGGGTCCCAATCCAGGTTATTTTTTCGTGTGGTGGGTCCAGCAATGTGCTGTAATCAGCACATACTCCTAATCTCATGGTAGAAGGGTGCTTGAAAATAGGGAACATTTGTTTGGTTGAACCTCGGAATTATTAGGAACAGATCCAATTTCGTCCCATTTGTGGAGCCCTGGACCAGCTCTTTACCCTCAAGAGAATTCTGGTGGGTTCATGAAAGTATGCTCAACACATCTACATGTGTTTTGTGGACTTGGAAATGGCTTACATCCATGTCCCTCCTGGTCTCCTGTGGGGGTTGCTTTGGGAATAAGGGGTACTGGGCCTGGTATAGTGAACAACTCAGTCCCTGTACAGCCAGAGCAAGAACGTGGTTCACATTGCCAGCAGTACACCAACCTCCTTAGCATTAGTCCCGAGGGCAAATGTATAGACACGTATAGGTTGGTCCAGATCTAATTATGCAATTTTGTTTGCGCTATAACTTATTAAGTTTATTACATAGAGAATTCACAGCACCTGCCCTGCACATAGAGATTTCACTTAAAATTCTTTTTGTTGCCAATAGATGGCAGCACCTGCCCTGCATTCCAAAATGGCAGGGAGACAGTTCTCAGACGAACAGTTGCATAATTAGATCTGGACCACCCTGTATAGACACGTCTTGCGTTAGACCCAAGAATTACTCGGGCTGTAAAAGTGCCAACAGCGTTAGTGCGAAATCAATATAGCCGTGTCTTGAATTAGCGACAGGCCTGAGTGTTACCTAGGCAAAAGTGTGGTCATGTCTTCTCCTAGCCTCAGTATGGCATCTGGTTAGAAACGTTTTTCAGCAGCCCACGTGTTGCACGCCCTTGACAGTGATACGAGCAGTGATGACAAAGTGAATCTGTCTTCAGGCAGTGAAATTGAAACTGACAGTGAAATCAATAGTGATTCTGGTGAATCCGAACATGACGCTCGTGTCAATCACACATGTGCAGTGTGCTGTTCAAAAGCTGATCAGTCTGGAAAGAAAATGTGCAAGGAATCACGCTACTATTGTCCCAACGGTGATGTTGGATTGTGTATTTCACCGTGCTTCAAGGTATACCACACAAACGACACATTGACAGTATATACGGAATTAGCATTGTTTTAATTATTATTATTCATTATTATTATTATTTGTATTTGTATTATACTTTCTACACTTCTGACATTTGAACTTTTACTGTTTTGCATGTTTTACGGTAGAAAGGTCACTTTTAATAAATATGTAATCTTTCATCCAAAAAATACAATATCTTTTACATGTTTATTTCAAGAAAAAATGTTTCACTAAGGATGTTAAATTTGTTCCCATGGAGTGTGGGACTGCACCAGGGCTGCTCTTTGTCTCTAATCCTGTTAAAGATTTTTCTGGACAGAAATCCTGGTGTAGTCAAGGAGTGGAGGTGGTCCGGTTTGGTGACCTCAGAATTGCACCTCTGTTTTTTGTAGATGATGTGGCCCTGTTGGCTTCATCAGGCCTCAGGTGCACAGTGGGTTTGCAGCCTGGTGTGAAGTGGTCAAGATGAGGAACTGCACCTCCAAGCCCTTTAAGTCTTGGTTCTCTGTTGGAAAAGGTTGACGTGCCCTCTCCAGGTTGGGAAGGAGGTGCTGCCTGGAGCGGAAGAGTTTAAGTATCTCGGCTTCTTATTCACAAGTAAGGGAAGAAGGGAGTAGGAGATCAGCAGGCAGATTACAGCAGCATCAGGTAGTTGAGAAAAGTGACATCTGGGCATCTGTGCTTAGACCTCTACCTCTGTGACTCTGACCTCGATAAGCAGTAGAAAATGTATGGATGAATGAATACAAGAGAGTAATAATATGACAGCTGATGAAGTTAAGACCAAAGATAATTTAAACTGAGTCCTCAATGTGATTTGCTATTAATTGTTATAAGCAGAAGATTCACCGACACTCATTGGGAAGGTCTATCAAAGAGTTTCTAAGTCTGTATTTATACATCCTAACCTTTTTAAGACCCAGATATCTAGTTTTGGGTGGTGATGTAGCATTACATATTCTCCCTGTGTCTACACGGGTGTCCTCCCACAATTCCAGGGCTGTGCTGTTTAAGTTAATTGGCAACTCCATTTAGGACCTGTGTGAGTGACCCCTGTGATGGTCTGGCACTTTGACATTGCAAGTTTCCTGCCTTGCAGCTCCTTAGATGGGCTTTGGACTCCACCATCCCTAACTTGATTAGACAGAATTGAGAATGTCATGTGATGGTCCTGTCATAGACAACATAGGTTGGCTGGCATGCTGGCCAGGGCAGATGGTACTTTACCTGGTTGGGAAGCTTTTATAAAGGCAGGTAGTGGATGGCCAGAGGGAGACTGTGTTCCCCCATTATCTCTCTGGTATGATTCCCATTTGGACACCTGTCGGGATGTATTGGAGTCTTGCTGCTATTCTGAAAGACAGAGAAATGCACAAGGGATGTGCACCACAGAGGTGGTAAGGACACAATGTGCATATCTGCAGCTGGTCTGGATCAGTTTAGATTTGAGATAAATAAATGAATATGAAGTAGATGTACAGAGATACCATTATTTCCCGGTATAGGCAGAGTAGTGGCTCTGAGGCTAGGGATCTGTGACAGCAATTGGAAGGTTTCTGGTTTAAATCCTGTAAACACCAGAAGTGACTCTACTCTGCTGGACCCTTGATCAAGGCTCTTAACCTGCAATTGCTCTGTCCTGGGTATGATGTTAACCTGCACCCAGCCCTGCAAGCAGGTCCAAATCTTTTGGACACCTGTAGGGATGTATTGGAGTTGTAGTTTTGGTGAGCAGGCCTGTTGGGGTCCCCAGGTGCTGCTAGGGGGAGCTGCTGGAGACAGACCCCCATGTCACAGAGATGTTCCATCTGACCCAGAAATACTTCAAGGTGGAAATCTTGTGGCACTGCTTTTGTGTAGAAGAGCAGCCACTTGACCTCACCGAGGGAGTTGGATTCAGGAGGTGGTGGACAAGGCATGCTTGGAGGGGAATGGAGGAGAAGAAGAAAGGAAAAGGAAATTATGACCGGGACTGGGACTGAAGGGTCTGACAGAAGAACCTGCAAAAGGTACTTTGTGCAATAAAAATATCGGTTATCTGAAGTCGTGACTGTGAGATTTAGTTGTGTCTGGGTGTTTGGGGTGCTGCTACGCCCCCTATTTGTACCTCTAAACGCTGCCTCAATTGATGACCCCCAGCCTGAGACTTTTCAGGCCCTGCAGTACTGCAGTTAAATCTTTCTGTTTTTTGGAGATAGTAAACCCAGACATACTGCAGTGAAACTTTGCTAAATTTGTAGTGTTTTCACTTACTATGTGTGGTTCACAAGCAGTTTTTCTAATATTATTAAAATAAACTCACAAAAATACATGAATGGTTTGCCTCATCTCGATATTTCTCCTAAAAATCAACCTCATAACTCTAGAAATGCTGTGTGGCTGTGGCCCTGCGGATGAAACTGTTTCGCTGGCCCCTCAGACGTACCCAACTGCTGCAGCTGAGCGCTTAGCCCCCAAAAAGCCTTCCTTTGTGGAAATTGATGCATTTGCTGTCCCTGTCATCTTCAGCACATGAATCATGGGATGCACTGGAGTACAGTGTAATTTTTCATATGTGCAATTTGAGGTTAAGTACATTTGGTGGTGATATTTCATTATATTCCAGAATCAATACTGGATTCTCATGGATATTGTCTTATGATTGGAAGGTGTGGAATTTCTGAGAGCTACATTGCAGGGCCAGTGATGCTGAACTAAAAGAGAGATGGATTTCAGGATCACTATAGGCACAAGCTTTTAGTTCAGCATCGGCGACCTCTGCAGTCCTCATTTGTGGATTTTTTAGCACTTGTTAGTGTCAGGGACTACATTTGTGGTCTCTTTTATATTCTTTTTCAATGGTGGAGAACATGCAAATAATTCAGATGCGGATTCTTTTAATATCACAGCCCAGCAGTAGGATCACAGAGTGTCAGGAAATGGTCGGGTGATTTCTCAACTGCATCTCTTCTATTCTGCGGTGGGTTGGCACCCTGCCCAGGATTGGTTCCTGCCTTGTGCCCTGTGTTGGCTGGGATTGGCTCCAGCTGACCCTGTGTTCGGATTCAACGGGTTGGATAATGGATGGATGGATGGATCTCTTCTGTTGTGTTTTAGATAACTTCTAATGGAGATGCTAGAGTAAGAAGAGCAAGTTAGGAAAATTTAGGGCACCCTATTGTATATTTTTGTTTTGAAAGCTGCTACTGTAGATGACACCAGGGAATCCCACTTGGGAGACATTGGAGCTTTAGTCAATATGGTAAAAGGCCAGCAGCAGTGCCTCCCTCTTTAAATACAAATCAGGGCTCTTAAGACAGGGGGGGATCCTTTGGGCATTGTATGGACATCAGCCTCTTCTCACATTGACATCGCCTTCAAAATGATCCCAATATGGCTTGTAAGTGGCCACTCACTCACAACAAAGCAATATGAAACTTCAATCAGGAGATGGTTTAGGCTAAACAATAGGAACAAAGTAGCACCGGGGGACATTATAGAAGGCGGTGAGAGGTACAGAGGGAGCAGGTGAACTGCCATTCTGAAAGACAGAGAAATGCACAAGTGATGTGCACCACAGAGGTGGTAAGGGCACAATCTGCATATCAGCAGCTGGTTTGGATTCGTTTAGATTTGAGATAAATAAATGAATATGAAGTAGACGTACAGAGGTACCGTTATTTCCCGGTATGGACAGAGTGGTGGCTCTGTTGCTAGGGATCTGTGACGGCAACTGGAAGGTTACTGCCTCGAATTCCATAAAAGTGTTGGGCCCTTGAGCGAGGCCATTAACCTGCATTTGCTTCATCCTGGGTATAACATTAATCTGCACCCAGCCCTGTAAGAAGGTCCTCCAACTTGCAGGGGTTGATAACAGGATTGGCACTCCAGCCCATGTAAAAAAACCTCACACTGTTCCAGCACAGCAGCACTCGGGCACCAATCCGGGTGGTTTGTCGTGTGGTAGGTACAGTAATGCACTGTAATCAGAGCATGCTCCCAAACTCCTCCACATGCAAGAAGTCCTCAAAATCTTCGGGGTCTGATTTCTTACGAGAAATGACAGTAAAGCTAAACAAACTTTACTTTGAACTTAATCCTTGTTATAACGTTCATGAAGTTTTTTTCTGCCAATCGACATATTTTGTCGCGTCTGTAACTGACTAGTGTGGAAAGAAATACATTAATAAGTCAGAAATCAGGCAGGAGGAAGCTTGTCTTGAATCTTTAATTTATCTTAATGGAGAGTGTGGCACGTCGCTGGGGGTGGTACCCAGCTGGGACGCCCAAGAGGACCGGAGGAGGGCTTACGCCTCCTCCAGACCACGAGGGGGCGGCCGCCCTGGTGGTTTTGGGGACCATGGGTACAGAGCTTTGAAGCTCAACCCTGTAGGGGCCCGTATTCACCACCAGGGGCCGCCCCAATGCCTAAGGAGCCCTGGCCCTCAGCACTTCTGCCACACCTGGAAGTGCTGGGGGGAAGAAGACCAGGGACACCCAGAGTGCTTCTGGGTGCGCAGCCGGCACTTCCGCCACACTGGGGAGTGCCGGAGGAAGATTGTCGGGAGGCACCTGGAGCACATCAGGGTGGTTATAAAAGGGGCCGCCTCCTTCCATTCGATGGCTAGAGTCGGGTGGAAGAGGACAGAGCTCGGAAGAGAGGAGTGGAGGCAAACCAGAAGAGAAAGGCATTGTGAAAGGGCCTGGACTTTGGGGTGATTGGTGCTGCGGCACTGGGTTTGTGCATGTTGACCATTGTAAATAATCTGTAAATAAACGTGTGTTGAGTGACAAAACGATGTCTACCTGTCTGTGTCCGGCCTGTTCCCCACAAGAGGAAAACACCCCATCACAGCAGTCGGTTAAGGGATGGTCCCCGAGCAAAGTCAGAGTTGCATATTTATAGACGACAGTGCTGAATTAATGCTTACACAACATCTGACATTTACTCGGATTGGTTCATTAGCTTGTACACCTAAATAAAAGTCTCATTCCACTACATTCTTGTCCTTCTGAATATTTCTTCAGTTCCTTTTATGGATTTTCTGTCACGTCTTACAGTTGCCAACTTGTTTCTTCACCACCTAGAAGATTCTATCTCTTTGTTTCTCACCCAACCTTCATCTGGTTTCCTAATATGTTTGCAGAAGTCTCTTCCTGTTACTTCTAAGATGAATACTATATTTTAATGTGAAACGCATACTAAAACATTTTGTACCCAATAACTATATTTCCCCTAAATAACTGCATTACCCCTTGATTCATTCATTCATTTTCTTTCACACCCGACATCTTCAGATTGGGGAAGAAGTGGCAGTCAAACAAGAGCCAGCAAGCAGAATGGGGTGGAGGTGTAATCTGCCTTTCTGACAAGCTCCAAACTTGAGAGGTAGGCGTAAAGGATCTGACGACTCCCTTACGTCTACAACATCTGAGAGTGTAAGAGACTCTGAGGAACATAAAGCGGCATATATTAAATATAAAGAGCTCTCTTGTCAGGAGATGGAAGGGCTGAAGATCCAGAGCGAGGATAAAAGTAAGGTGGAAAGGTTTCAGAACTGGCCTGCCTCCATATAATGAGGAATGTTCGATCGCTTTTAAAATAAGTTGGATGAACTGACACATCTCATGGCATATCACACAACGTTGTGGGATTTTGTGTACTCATGGAGAACTGACTTAAATTTCTTATTTCAGATGCTACTTTAATTCAGGATGAGTTTCATCTAATACGATCAAACATAACTGAAAAAGGAAGGAGATGGACTGAATATTTACTGTATGTGAATAAACAGTGGTGAAAAGCGAGGACCTTTAATTAATTAAATGAACAAAATGTGTTACCCAGATATTGAAATTCAAACTGAATTTGTTCATGTTACTTGTAACAGTGCTGAGCCAGCTCCATGCTCCCTCTTCTATATTTGGGAGCCTCTTGAACTCGACACCATCGATAAATTAACCGGATGAGCATGGCAGATGGGGACAAAACACTCCAGGCAATGGGATGGTGCAAAAGTGTCTAAGTGCTTTTGTCAAAAACAATACAAAACAAGTGTTCAGAAAGTGCAGTGTGTCTAATATCCATAATAAATAAATAATCCTTAAAACAGTGAAAAACCAGGTGATTAAAAACAAGGCTAAATACGAGCATAAAAACCAACAGTCACTGCATCAAACGATCCGAGCAAAACTCCTTCCTAGTCTCCCCAGCTCACCCATTGCTCGCTCAGCTGGTGGAGACTTCAGTAGCTGCGGTCTTCTTAATCCCGACCCCTGTTTTGGCTGCCAGACCACTCAGGGTCAGTTGTCCTCTTGTCATTCTTTTTGCTCACGCAGTTGTTCCTCAGATCCCTGAAGAGGGCAACACTTTGATAGCTTCCAAACCGCTGCACAATCAGTGGGGACAATCCACCCCTAGAGCACCTATCCTTCGCTTCATCGTGGAACCACTGAATGCACTGCCATTTTCCACATTAGTGGCTGGCTTCTTCTCTCTCCACCCCAATGCTTCACTCTCACTCTGCCTCCGTTTTGCTCTTGTTTGTCTCCCCCATCTTCCTGTGCCGGCCCGTACTTAAATGGCTCTTTGGGCGCAGTGTCTCAATCACACACCGCAGGATGGCGATGAAGCAACTGAGAAAGATTGCACCCTCATGTACAGGTGCGTCTCGCCCAATTACTTCACCACCTCGAGTGGTGTCCCACAGACACTGGCACGGCCAACAAATTCTTTCTGAGCCGCGGACCTGCTATACTAAACTACTGTCTACGAAAATAAGTTATAGCATCCTGTTTTAGTGTTTATAAACTCAGCCACTTAAAGGATTCACTCTTTTATCAACACTGTCGATAAATCAGCTGAGCCTGGAATTCTAGGGACTTCGGTCAGGGGGACATTGGAAGGAACAAACTTCCATCAGCATGTTCTGTTTGTGGACACAACAAGCTGAAGTTGCTCTGTCCGAATGTTAACTCTTTTAAATGTAAGCCTGTGGTACAACTGAGCAGGCCTGACCACATCTTACTGCCACCTACAAGTCTGTTATCAGATGACAGCAGCTCAGAAGTTGTTGGGTGTGTTTGGGGAAGGACTTGTTGTTTGTTACAATATTTATATTTTATGAGCTTCAGTAAATTAATCACATTTGATTTGTCTATTCAGATTCACTTTCACCGGACAGCCTTTACAACTTGTGCTGTGTGAGAGAGAACATTGTTGACTGCTCTCCTTGCCACTTTTCCCCAAATCAAATTAGTGTGATATTGTCTAGTTCTGTGGGTCTTTTCAAGTGTACAGTCAATACGGACCACATACTGAACGTCATAAATGATCTTGCTGGCATTACTTTGCACCTTGAAGGGTCATCATGTTTCTATTTTGTTTGGCATGCTCCTTGGACTCTGGGTCATGGTGATGTACATACGTTTCTTCCCCAGTCATAAAAGGCTTCTTAAATCACTCCCAGTAGGAATTCATTATCACTTATTCACTATCAGTAGGCGCTACAGCCCCTGGTTCTTCATTCTGTTCTGCTTTAAGTCCGAGTTCTTCCTCTCCTCTTTCCTAGTACCTAATTATTATCCAGGAGGTTTTAAATATATTATTATTATTATTATTATTATTATTATTATTATTAGGCACAGTTTTGATGATGTTGCAGATCAGTCTTCCCAGGTATATTTCCACAAATGCAGGTAGAATAGAAAATATATACAGCATCAGGGCTTTTTTTTTAGTTCATATTTCACAGGTATATCTGTGTATGCCTTTGTTCTGTATTTTCCACCTTAAGAGTCTGTGTTTCTGTGTGTCCATACGGCTGTCATGTCTCTATCATTCCAACAGATGGCACATCACAAGCATCAGTAGTAAGAAAATGCATTGCATCTCATTCTGGTCTATTATATTATATTATATTATATTATATTATATTATATTATATTATATTATATTATATTATATTATATTATATTATATTATATTGAGGTAGTTTTATTGGATTATGAACTGATTTAGATATTCACATTCTTGAATGAATTTTACGGGGATTTGTTATAATGCATTTCACAATTCTTGATAAATTATGCCAAATAATCCCCCTTAATAAAAGAATAAGTGTCTGTGTATTTTAATTTCTGTTTGGTTGCCATGTCTCTGTCATTCCAACATAATAATGCATCATAAAATGCATTGCATTTGTCATTCCAACAGATGGCGCCTCACAAACACTAGCACTGCTTTTACAAATCGCATCCCAAATGACATATCACAGAGACATATTCACTGCATTTTTAATTCTAATAGATGGCATATAAGAGACATTTGCAGTATCATAATTTATTACAATAAATTTCTGTGATGCACCCTCTGTTGTAATGACAAATGCAATGTCTTTTATTACTACATGCATTACAAAATACATTCCAATAGATGTTGCACTGCAAACATTAACGCTGAGGCCTACATTGATTACGATTTTAACCTGTCTTAGACGGGCCAGTTTATAAATATTTTCACGTTGTATATTTGTATGTAAACGTTATCATGTATGAAATACAAAGGCAGATACTGAAAAGGGTGTCAAGCAAATGTATGTACTGAGTAGCTGCTCTGCTCTCTTGAATAAAGACCTTAGATCAACTCAGCTGGCAGTGAGAGTCAAGTACAATAAAAGTAAAAAGTAATAATTTCAAATTAAACTCCTTTTTTGTATGCAGGGCCCATTATTAGCAAAAAAAATGGGTAAGTGCAAATTTGAGCCTAGGGTGCAGAGGTTTCTAGTGAAAAAGCGGCTGACTGCTATTTTGCGACTGTTCCATGTAGCTATAGTTACTCTGAAGACTTGACAAATTAATGGGAGTATTAGCTATTCAGCTGCAGCCCCCTTTACCTCCCCCTTGACCTGGCCTGTAGGTTTTCTCTTTAAGTGAAGTATAATTAGTACTTTATTAATAAAACAAAAAACGAAGCATTCTAATGTATTATATTGTCTTTACTGAACTAGCAGCCAGCATTGATGACATTAAGTGCACTCAGCTTTAGTCAGCACTGGAGTGCGTTTTTCTTCTTTTATGAAGGCTGGCACAAATTCCTCTCTTAAGAGTCTGTATGTTTATGCCAAAGCCAAAAGAGCTAATGCTTGGTGGAGAGCAGTAGGATAACAGTGTTAGGGTCTGCATCAGTCTTTTAGATAGTGGGCTTCACAGAGAACTTGACCGCAAGGCCAAATTCACATCATTCTCTTGAGCAAGTTAATAAAACACTGCATTAACACAAATAGAAACTCCTGCCTACCCTAAAATATCCGACTGCAGTTTGTCTCCGGTTCTGTTATGCAGGTCGTGGATCTCCAAAGAGGACAGGTTGGACTGCAGCTCACACCATATTCATTTTTAATTTCAGCAAACCTCTCCAAATTAGCTGCTGGCAAAGGGGGTGTGAATAACCTGATATAACTGATTTAAATCAGACAAGGTGATGCATTTGTGTTTGAGAAGTTGTGGTGAGTCAAAGACTCATGGAAACAACTGTCAGAAACCAAAGTGAAAAACTAAAGAAAAAATGAGTACATAGGACCACAAAATATAAAACTGAAGCCGAGCTGCCACCATAATCTAGAAACAAGACCCAAAGCACTAAAGAGCTCCTAAAAGTTACAAAAGCACTTCCTGGAAAGCCCACTAGAGGGGGATATCACTATTAAACCCCGACTAGTAATAAGAGCACACACAAGAATCCTTATTAAAATAAGAGATTTATGATTGACGCAGTGTTCAGTAATAAAAGGAAGCTCTGTAGAGCACAAAAAGCAAAAAAGGAATTGCCTGAAGCAACGGTATTCCAAGTCAAACGAAGTCCCAATACAAAAATCCAAGGCAAGGCCCAAACTTGAGATCCAGTAATTCAAAGAAATAACATTAAACACAAGTAAACTTACTGCTCTCCTTAACACATTCAAAATGAACCACCAGAAACTGTGGGAGACCTTCTGGTTTTATAGGGTTGAGATCAGTCCCTGGTGGTGATTGACAGGTGGCCCAGCCTCTTAGGGGACAACCCACAAAACACAGGGAACATAAAGGCAGGTTAAATACCTGGAAAGAAACACAAATGAAGAATGACACACATAAGCAACATAAATCAGAGTATCAAATATTAAGAACAGAGACATCAATCGTGAACTTAACCCCAGCCTAGGGAACAACCCTGGCTGAGACATGACAAGGACTGTTACAAAAGCCAAAATGAGGATCTGTACTGTGAATACAAAAATCGGGGTGACTGCCCCCGATGGCTCAAGCTGATGTTGTCTGACAATTGGATCCGGAATCTTGGACGCTGTGCAGGGTACAATGTGGGGTTATAAAGCCAAGCTCTGTAGAGCACAAAAATCAAAAAAGCAATTGCCTGAAGTAAAGGTAATCCAAGCTTTAAAAAGTCCCAATTAAAAAATCCAAGTATGGTGCCTTCTGATTGGCAACCTCCAGCAACAGTGCAGCTCATCCTAGCACCACCTTAACAAAATGCTGAGACTACAAAATGGCAAAATCATGCACTTAAAAATAATTGATTAAAGACTACATTATTATTACAAGGCATTCACATCAATATCCGCTAAGATGAAGGCTTTCCAACGACCCACAATAAAACAGCAAAAAAAAAAAAAAATAAACCTGAACTAAAAAAAAAAAAGAACAAACTGGACAAATCCTTACCACGTCTTGCTGGTTTATTGCTTCATTTTGGGAATGCTATCATTTAAACTGGTTGGTTTTTCTTTCCTGATTTCTTTTATGAAATGCTGTTGGACTCAGGGTTAGATTCCACTCCTTTGGATTCATCCAGGCAAATCCTCAAGTATGGCACTATCCATCCATCCATCCATTATCCAACCCTCTGTATCCTAACTACAGGGTCACGGGGGTCTGCTGGAGCCAATCCCAGCCAACACAGGGCGCAAGGCAGGAAACAAACCCCGGGCAGGGCACCAGCCCACCGCACACCAAGCACACACTAGGGACAATCGCCAATGCACCTAACCTGCATGTCTTTGGACTGTGGGAGGAAACCAGAGCACCCGTAGGAAACCCACGCAGACACGGGGAGAACATGCAAACTCCACACAGGAAGGACCCGGGAAGCAAACCCGGGTCTCCTAACTGCGAGGCAGCAGCGCCACTGTGCCGCCCATATGGCACTATAAAAAGTTTATTATAAAATGTATTTTTGGAAGCATTGCTGATCGGGTTTTAAACAGTGCTCAAATTGATAAGCAAAAAAAGAGAGAATGCTAGTGGGGAGGCCGTGGAGTTTACGTGCGGATGGTAAAATGTCTGTCTGAAACAGTCACCTCACGTTCAAGTAGACTGTTATTTCATGTCACTTGAACAATCCAAATGTCCCCAAGGTTTGCTAAAAAATTCAAGTGACATTCTGCGCTGTTGTAAATGAAATGATGGTAATGGTGCCCTTGTACTATCTGGAGTTTTACTAGCCAAACAGCCCTCACGAGACCATGTTCTGACAGCAGTCTGTGCAACACCCCCTGTGTTTATGAGAAGTTTAGGATGCACACTGCAACCCAAAGCACTGTTGAACAGAAACAGAGACAGGATCCATTGTTAGATGTGGGAGCAGCGGCCTGGCTCTGGAAGGACAGGTATGGGGAATCGAGACACCGTCTGTAATTGATTCTCTTTTGTTTAACTCTGCCTGGAGGACTTGTACCGTGACAAACAATGACAACACTTCTGACTTTGTGATCTCGGCCTCACCCCTTCCTCCCCAGGACCAATGAAGGAGATGACATGATATGTAGCCAGTTGTCATTCCTGACCCGGCTCTTGTGGAGGACTGGTGTGATCGCTTGTGTTTAGTCAGCGAATAATTGAAGAGCATCAGCTGGGGTTGCCACAAGTTAAAGGAGGGCCAGGTGAGGAAGCGAAAGATTAGAAGGAAAAGAGGGTTCGATCATGAGAGGTTAGGAAGGGCAGCATCAGTTCTGCTGAGCTACAGGTGGAAGTCGAACAGATGGCTTTTATAAAAGTTTGGTGGTGTGGCAGAATTTGCCTCTGCTCTCTCTCGAAAAAAATCAATAGAGGAGAATGAAGAGAAGCCACAAGAATAGGGGGAGCAGGAGAGCTTGAGGGTAGTGGCATCGGTTCAGAAGGGCAAACAGCCGAGTGAGCTGCAGGATCTGACAGAGGTGGCAGTTCAGACCTGCGGGTACTGGCGGAGATGGCTGCGCTGGACGGATTTGTTCTGGTGTCCTGATTGTGAAGGGTCCATGTGGCATTTTAAAAATCATACCATTTTCTAACCTGCTTAGTCCAGACCAGAGTCGTTTGGTGTGCTGGAGCCTCATACTATTTGAGAAGAATTTCCATTACACCAGATTTTATTGATCTGATCACAATCAGATAGCATGTGACCAAATTACAAGTGTGTGTACAGTGCCTTTCAAACTTATTCACCCTATCAAATGAATAGACAGGAGTCATAAAAAGGTTTGGGGCAGCCTCCTGTATACTTGAAGCCCGGCTGCAATTTTGAGAATTGAAAGTACAATAGTACAGGTTTGAGTCCACAATAGAAATGCCTGGGTGAGGCAAAGATGGTGGCTTTGAGGGATGACAAAGGAAGTGATGTCATCGGGGCCGGAACCGGACATTGCATCATCAGGACCATCCTAGTGACCAGAAGTGACATTATTGGGGTCAAAACCAGAAGTGACGTCATCGAGGCCAGGCAGAATTTCACGTAACTGGTCTGCAGTGGAAAGAGAGAAAGGATTAGTGCACCTTTGCCACCACCTGGTCTGGCATGGAATTACCCTCATTTGAGCCCTTTAGCTGCCTCCCTTGTGCACGTGTGTGACAACCCCCATGGAAGTCATGTCAATTTCTTACCTGCCTAATCCACACCGTAGTCGTGGTAGGGTGAAGTGGGCTGAAGCCTATCACTGTTGGTATATTGGTATGAGGCAGGAACAATCCCTGGAAAGGGTGGCAGTGCATTGCAGGCTAAACACACACACACACCACCAAATGCACATTACGGCCAATTGAGCATCACCAGTTCACTTACCATACATGTCTTTGGACAGTGGGAGGAAACCCACTCAGACATGGCAAGAACATGCAAACTCCACGAAAACTGAGTGGCAGAACATAACCACTGCACCACCATACTATCTGGAATTTAATCTCCTTAGTGTTACACTTTTTACTATGTGTTTTTTTTGAGAAAAAATGACATTTTTATTAAATCTCATCTTTCGATTGTAAAACGAGCAAAACACTTAAAGTACAAAGTGAGAAGTGTAAAAAGTATAATAATAATAATAATTATAATATTATGAAATGAACAATAAAAATAATGAAGATGATGCTAATACTGTATCTACTGTCAAAATATGTCTTTTGTGTGGTATACCTTTGAATGAGAAAACTGCTTAGGTGTGCAATCATTTACCCGACACCGTCCAGCATAACGGTTTGTCTCAACAACAATTCTTTCCATCACGTCATCATGAAGAAATAACTTCAGGTAAGTATGTGGTTCTTGGCTGTCAACATTCACTTTTATTCCTGGCTGCCCCACAAAATCAAAACAAGGTGGTGCTGGCTTATCTGAAGCAGGGTCACCAGAAACCCCAATGCGAGCGTCACTTTCAGATTCATTAGAATCACTTTCGGTTTCACTGTCCGCTTCAGTTTCACTGCCTGAAGACAGATTCACTTTGTCATCACTGTCATCACTCGTGTCACTGTCAAGAGTGTGCAACACCTGAGCTGCAGAAAAACGTTTCATACAGTACGAGATGTCACTATGAGGCTAGAAGAAGAAGCGTCCTCACCGTTGTGACACTCGGGACTGGGGCCTTTAACACTGTTTTCATGGCCTGGGTGATGCTCTGCTCTATCGCTATGGAGGTTAAAAGTGTTCATTTATTTGCACTTCAGAAGACTTTGTTTTTCATATGGGCACGGCTTTGAAGGAGATTTAATTAGTGAATGATAGATATTTGCACGGTGACACTTTTGGTGATAATAAACACCGGACACTCCTGCATTTTACAGTCCCGTCCTCACTTGTCCTGGTCGAGCTCAGATTTCCTAACCCGTGGTTGGTGCCCATGACTGCGGGCAGCGGGCCATCACAATGCTTTTCTCATTTTTAATTATCTTCCCTCTCCCTTGCTTTAAGGTACCTTGTTAGTTTTTTTGCTCTGCCTGTTGGCTGTCTGTGGGGTGGGTGGGACAGCGGGGGCCATAAGGGTTAACTAGGTTTTCTATTTCCATTTTCGATTGAGCTGTTGGATATGGTGTTGCATTGTTTTATGATTCCTTAAATGTGAAAAAGCAACAGAAGCTCCCAGAACTGAAGGCTTCAAAAGAGGAAGGAAATTTTCCATCTTGTTTTCCATTTTTCAGGCCGAGGGAGATTAGGATTATCTGCAATCACTTTAATCGCACACCTGTAGCATGAAAGCCAGGCGACTTAAAAATGTGATGCTTTTCATAACGTATAATCCATCACTTAGCTGTTTATATTAAGAGGTTCATCTTAAGCAGAATAATAATTACAGGATTAAAAGATTAATAACATTTTAGAAAACCACTTTCAGTTTATTTATATATTTACTTTTACTTAAATAATTACTTTTTTTGAAAGTGTGTGTTTTGGAAGATTACCAGCAGGAATGTATGTAGTATAAATATACTGAAAGAGCTCCATCAAAAATGTTTGGACATATTATATTCATATCAAAGCACTCTCCGTCGATTAATGTCTTAGGCTGGCACGTTCACCCTTTGGTAAGGAGTGTGTCTGGGTTGGCAGGATGTAACGGGTCAAAGCCGAAAGCCACTCATGGAGAAGCACAATCCAGGTGCTTCGGTTAAACCTCGGCACACTTCTAAAGCAATAATGGAAAATGAAATTGAAAATGGTGTATCTTGTTAGTGGCCTGTACAGTACACAGTCTGAGCTCTGGCATGGCGAGTAATATAAGGGGCTTACAATTTCCTCCATCAGACTGTGAATGTTGTCGAAATGAGGGCGCTTAAGCACACAGCTGGCTCAGCAAAGTTCTCAGTCGCTTTAAGGTTGGCACGCTCTTGTGTCTGAAATGGAATAACACGATTTGATGTGACATAAAATAACACAACATTTAGTCTCATCTCGGTCTTCAACCAGTTTAATCCAGTTAGGAGTTACTGGGAGATGTAACCTATCCTGACAGTACTGGGCACAAAAAACAGCCAGAACATGGCACAAGACCCTCACAGTGCCTTGAAGCCACATAGCATGAGATGACATAACACAGCAAGATGTTACATGACATCCCATCACACGACCAAGCATTACAGATATTAAAGAACTGAATCTGGTGTGTAAAGATGACACCAGAGCCATTAATAAAAACACACCGTAGCTCTCCCACAATCCCGGATCATCTGAGAAACTTTTGTGTTGCTGCTAGTGTCCTTTTTAAAGGCCTCCAAAGGGAGAATGGTGTGGGGTAAGTCAGTGATCTCGTGTCTTGTTCCAGGTCAGCAAGCATGGAGCTGCAAATATGCAAGTCTTTGGTGTCTTCACCTGTGATTCAGTTTACTCAGTCCCATCAGGCACCTGTGATCAGTCATATCCTAAATGTAGCATAACGAGACGCCGCATGATGTCACTTTCTCAGGAGTGCTTGATTCCATGTAGGATCATGGGAGTTCAGAGTCTGTTCCATCAGCATCCAACGCAAGGCAGGAGCCAATCCACCACAGTGACCTGAATAACCGTGTACAGTGAATTCATAAAGTTCTGCACACTTTATTGTGGTGTAGATTTAATTTTCAATTTTCACCAGTCAAAGTAGAGTCCATAAAATCTGTAAATATTAAGCCAAATCCATACAATTCAAGTCAGCTGTATCCACTAACTATACGTACAATAAAAGAAAAAAAACAAGCGTAAGAAAGTGTAGAATTTAGGCAAATTTTGCGAAAAGTGTTGTTAACAGGGAGGAGCGGCAGCAACATCCGTGCGCCAGCGTCCCCTCACCTGCAGTTGATTTGAACTCATCTGTGAATGAACAAAGACTGATTGATTGAACTATTCCTGTCTTCCTTGGAGATATCCTGCCACAGAAATGGAAGAAGTTTCAAGCCACCAGGACTCTTCTTAGAGTTGGCCAGCTGGTCAAACTAAGTAACCAGGCAAAAGGTTAATGGGTCATAGATGTGACATTTAACAGAGCTTCAGGAGTCCTCTGCTGAGATAGGAGAACCCGTCTGAAGGACAACCATCTCAGCAGAGCTCCATCAATCATGCACATTGGTTAGCCTTCTTGAGCTTTGACAAAAGTATTTTAAAGGACACCGAAGCATGAGGGAAAAGATTCTCTGGTCTGATGAGACAAAAACTCCAAGCACTATGTCTGAAGACCAGGCACTGCTCATCAGCTGCCTAATACAGTCCTTACGGTGAAGCATGGTTGGTGGCAGCATTAAGTGGCAGTGCTGATCAGCGACAGAGACGGGTTAGAACTGAGGAAAGAATGAATACAGCCAAATGCCAAGAAATCCTTGAAGAGAACCTGCTCCAGCGTCCATGGAACCTCACCTTTCAGCATACAGCCACGAAAACACTGAAGTGGCTTTGGGACAAGTGTCTGACTGTCCTTGAGTGGCTCAGACAAATCTTAGACTTAAACCCCTCAGAACATCTGTGGAGAGACCTGAAGATGGCAGTTTACATCCAATCTAACAGAATCATTCACAAAGAAGGGGATCAGCTGCCCAAATCCGGGTGTGCAAATCTTGTAGAGGTTTACCTTAGAAGACTCAAAGCTGTACTTGCTGCCAAAGGGGATTCCACAAAGTACTGCACCCTGAATACTTATATTTCAGTTTTTGATTTGTAATAGATTTTATGAAAATATTTGTCATTATGGGCTACTGAGTGTAGATAGATGGGCAGAAATGGTAAAATTGATCCATTTGAAATTAAATCTACAATAAAATGTGAAGAAAGTGAAGGATGTGAATCGACTGCACATCAGGCGTTCAAGCTGCTTTTGAGTAGCCAAATGACCTGAGGAATGACAATTGTCCCTGTTTCTTATAACAGGAGTGCACATTGTCCAGAAAAGAGAAAGAAGAAAAGTGACTGTACACGATGGCTGAGGTTGCTAGTAACATTGTTTGATTTTCTGCTTTCTACTTTTTGAAAGATGTCTAAATAATTTTCATGAAAAGTACTTTGTGCATTGAGGATTGAAGGATATAGTAAAGACTCCACTCACAGGCAGAACTGATCATCAAATTACAGTTATTATGCTTTCGGAATATGTGAACAAAGAGGATATTAGGATATGGCTGTCTAGCTACTGCATGGCTTCCCGTTTATGGCTGAGGGCAGAATCTGAGCAGAGTGTACAAAATGAAAAAGCAGCTTAAAGCAAACGGAGGGTATGATAGGGCATTATCCTCCAAAAATTCAGATAGGAGAATACACCGAGGTGATATAAAAGATGTTGTCGGAGGCATGTAGAGTAGGGACATGTTTCAAGTACAGTATACAGTATGTACACAATGAAGTGCCGAGCTGCGCCTGGAGGCACAGTCACCGGGGGGGCTCACTATCAGTGACGCCACACAAGTTGGCTGGTTCCTGGGCTTTTAGAAAGCATTTTAAGATGGAGAAACTTTTATCTGTGGCACCTCTGCATGAGAACCACCTTTTTCAACCCTCACAAACATATGCAGTTTTTAATAACTGGAAAATATTTGGGATTAAATTGCTTAGAGATCTTTATATAGACAACATCTTTGCATCCTGTGAACAATTACATTACAAATGTAATTTTCCAGCAACACATTTCTTTCACTATCTTCAAATTATAAACTTTGTCAAACAGAACCTGCCTGATTTTCCCCATCTCCCAACTTCCTCTATGCTGGAAAAAAATATTGCTCAGTCTTGAGGACAGCATTTTTGCAATACAGTATATAAAAATATTTTACAGTCCCTCCCTTTCAAAGATCCAAGAGGACAGTGGGAAAAGGATCTCTCACTCAATATACCAGAAAAGGATTGGAAGGTAGCAAAGCAGAGAATTCATTCGAGCTCCATATGCACAAAGCATACAATTATTCAACTCAAAATTATATATCGAGCACATCTGTCTCATTTAAAATTGTCCAAAATGTTTCCAGGGTAAGATCCAACCTGTGAACGCTGCAATCGAGCTCCAGCCTCACTGGGTCACATGTTCTGGGCCTGCACCAAATTAACATCATTCTGGACCAAAATTTTTCAGTGCCTTTCAGACAGCCTTGGTGTCACAATCCCTCCTAACCCATTAACAGCTGTGTTTGGTGTTCTTCCAGATGGGCTTAAAGTGGAGAAGGACAAACAAACTGTGATCGCCTTCACTACACTTATGGAACACAGACTTATCTTGTTAAACTGGAAGAATCCTAACTCTCCCCTTTTAAGTCAGTGGGTAACTGATGTTCTAAATTATTTGAAATTGGAAAAAATCAAATTCTAGCTTAGAGGATCGGTGCAGAACTTTTTCAAAACCTTGCAGGATCTAATCAATAATATTTTAGAATAAGCTTTTAAAGCACTGACGAAGTAAATTCTCTCCCCATTTCCTTTCCTCCTCCATTTATATGTATCCACCTACTAAATTTATCAATTTATTTATTTTTACTATTTTTAAGTTTTAGTCCGTTGGCCATGCTCTCTTTCTCAGGGGTGGGGGTTGATTTGTTTTCAATCCTATTTTTTTGTAAAAATTGATATATTTGTATGGAATGATTACAATAAAATCAATAAAATTTAAAAAAAAAAATGGATGCGCTTTTATTCCCCAATACCCTGACCCAAAAAAGAGTGGCTGTGTTCTGTAGACAGCTGAAGACAGATGTCAGCATTAATGAACAGACAGCTCCTGTGAACACTTGAGATTTTCAGTCCGTGTCACCATTGCTTGCCTCACCTCTGGCTGAAAGCTTTAAACCTTTTCAGTTTCCTCAGACGCCTTGTCGCATGCTGCCTTTCAGCTGTAAAATCTGTGACCACTGCCTTCGAGAGAAGACTTGAATGTATGGTCTGTCAGACTGAGTTAGAATGAAGAGTTGTGTGTGTGAACATCTGGGGGTCTTCAGTTCCTTCATCGCTGTAATGACTTGTTATCCTGTACTGCTCATAGTGGACTGGATTGGCCTAATACATAGAAGAATAAGCAAAAGGATGTCAGACAAAAAACAAAAAAGGAAAGAAAATACAAAGCGTACAACTGAAAAATGTGAAAAGGTCTTGGGTAGCAACTGAGGAAACAAAAACTCCAGCAAATTTTGGAGAAAATTAGGGTCCTAGTGTCCTAAGGGCCAGTTTTGTCCTTTCTGAGCTTTCTGAGAATACACAGATAGGACTGAGGTGTGAAGCAATGGAGTGGGCCCAAAACCTGAGGTCTGTGTGCATGGATGCCACTGACGCTAAGCCAGTTGACCTCAAGTTGAAGTGCCTCTCACGTCACAGTTATATTTTTCCTATCTTTCAAAAAAATAAATAAATAAATGCTATTTTACTAAACATTACACTTTAAGTAAACATTCTTTAATTGTCTTTGATAAAATTCAAACTGTACTCAATATTCAAATCCAAAATAGGATAACATATAACTTACATAATCCAATATAAGGTCAAGGGGGTTTTAAGCCTATATCAGAGCGCTGCCTGCCATTCCATCAGAAATATTCTTAGTTATATTATGTGGCCATCACCACTTTTCTGCCAGCCTCTGTGTTTTGTGCTGGCCGTACCTTCACATCCTCATCAAGCTCGTTGGCCCTCAAGGGTAAAAAGATCATTGCGTGGTAGTCTAGGAGTGACCACCTCCTATGTGTATGGTACCTTTTTACACAACCCCTGTGTGACATCTGGTGGCCAGCAGACACAAGGAGCTGACTGATTTGTGAAATTAACTTAAAACATGGACTGTTTATGTTTGACAATTATTTTGCGAATCACTTGCGAGATACACTTCTAAAGTAGTTTGAAACATTATAAACGGTAATACCTATACACCTGGTGGGACTTTAAGGTACTTGCTGTTCAAGGCAGCAGGGCCAAATTAAGATCTTTAGAGGCCCTAAGCACTTAGAAGATTACTGGTGCCCCCATATATAGGAGCTGCACTCACTCTCAGTGGACGACTGAATGGGACAGGTGACATGAGCAAGAACAATGACCTGAGTCTCGGTGGTCTGTGTGGCAGTTACCAGATTCTAACTTTGTTGTATTCCTAAGATTAATATACATCATTACCCTCTATTATTTTTTATTTTACTGTATATATACAGTATATGTCATTTTTTCATTTAATGTGGGATCCTCTTTTTGTGGAATCCCGTTCAGCTGCACTATTTGCAGTTTGGCACCATATGATCCATGGTAAATCCAGCAGTACTAAATTTTTGTGGTGCCCCCCAACTTCCTTTGATGCTCTAAGCATATGGTTATTTTGCTTAATGGTTACTCCAGGCCTGTAAGACAGTGCTTCAGGTGAACTAACCAGCTTAGGCCCTGTCCACACTACTACATTTTTGTCTCCGTTTTCACATTTCGTCTACACTACCCCAGCATTTTCAGTACCCAAAAATGAAGATGAAAATGCTGCCCAGAGGTGAGCGCTTCTGAAAACACCAGCTTTGCAATGTGAGCTTGTGATGACGTAGACTTTTGAGAGCACACCCTGGAAACGTGCTCTGAGGGAGGAGCGAAAACTTTAGATTAGTCAAAAATTTCGATCTTCGGTTTTCTAATACCTCCTCTAATATCGAAAATATTGATGATGGGTGCGTGCATGTGTCTGTGTGTGTGTGTCTTTGTGTCCCAGTTTCTTGAGGACAGTCTAAAGCTAAAATGGCTGGATGGGAAAATACCAAACTCGAAACTTGCTATGAGTTGACGATGTGCTATTTAGTTTTTGAGCCAAATCGTCCATGAGAAAGAGGCACTCTAGAGGAACCCTCAAATACCGTAATTCAGCAATTAATTATGAATTCTTCTCATCAATTGCTATTGTAATGACCTATTTTATGATTAGAAAGATCAGCATCAGAGCGGTAAGTAATTACTGAAATGTTACAGAATAGTTCAAGTAGCTTGTTTAATAGGGTGCAAAGCCTACTGACGCTCACATCTGAATTGTTTTGTTTGTGTTTATTACGTAACTATTTCAACACAGCGGATATGGAAGAATTGTTTTCTATTGTGCTTGTTGTGTTTCTTACCATTATGCATGTAAAACAAACAAAAGGAAAATAATTTACTGGTCACCCACATAATGTGAAGTGCGTAAAAGGCGACTCTAATCGCACTCTGATTTGTTTGCTTATTATGTGGCCCTTCCCTGATTGGATCCTGCGCGCGACAACGTTTCATTCTCTGACTGGTCACCTTAAATGAAGAAAACCAAACACCATCATAGCAGACGTTTAGCTTTCCAAAGCACTTGTTGTGTTGCTCAACTATATGCGTCTAAATAGTGTTTTGTATGGTTTCAGTGCTACAAGTAATTTATCAGTTTCTATAGTCCTGTGATGAACTCCATAGCTGGCAGTGTTATCCATTTCAATTCAAATGTCAGAGAGGATTCCTGAGTTCTTAACTCTGATTGTGATGTGTGAACCGTCTGTCTTCTTGCAACAGTTCATTAGCCCTGGCCATGTTGGCATCTGTAACTGTAACCAAACACGTTTCATCATTTACGCACGTGTTACCAATTTTAAACTGCGTTCACCACCGAAAAGTGCTATATAAATGTAAAGAATTATTATTTTTATTAATATGTCAAAAGTTTCATCACTGCATGCTTGCTGTAACATTTCAAGAGTTTCATTACTGCTCTTCCCAAACTTAATTAATAAAGTATCTATCTATCTATCTATCTATCTATCTATCTATCTATCTATCTATCTATCTATCTATCTATCTATCTATCTATCTATCTATCTATCTATCTATCTATCTATCTATCTATCTATCTATCTATCTATCTATCTATCTAATGCAAAATTCAGTCACATACCTCTGCTGTACACTTACAGGAACATCTTCATCATCTGCCATGATGACACGTCCTGTACGAGGTGCTTCTACTTGCTGTGACAGAATGCTGAAGGAAACCACTGAAGGTTCTCGCACGTCAGTATAACACCTGCACAACATTCCCACGTCCACCTCCCCGAAAGAGAAACATTACTTTTCAGTCAGCCCTTGTAAACATAAAAAAAAAGATTTGTCGTCAACCAAAATAAGTTCATAACTAAAGAATCCTAAAGGCGTCACATGTTTCTGACTCCTACCTTTCACTAACACAACTTTGTTTCTTTTTGATCCAAATCAAGGATGATTAGGTATGTGTGCCTCCATCTTTAATAGGCAGGAAAAGACAACTTGATCCATCATGTGACTGGTAACGGGCATGACGACAGTAAAAAATGTGTCCATGACCATTGAAAAATAAAAGAAAATGTTCACCGAATATGACAGGTTTGCAACAAGGGCTGGGTGATATGGACTTAAACCGATGTTCAGATTAATTTTATCCAAAATGCAATATTCAGTATTTCACTATATGTTCGCAAAACATATTAAAGACACAATATACACATGTATATACATACAAGTATTTTCATTACAGAGTCGAAAACCTCATATATCTTTTTCACAAAAATAACATGAAATATGGCAAATAAAAATTTTTTTTTTCAAAATGTAACAATTTCATGAATAGCTGTGGCTCAAAGAAACATCTCAAATAACATGCTTTTTTTTCTTCACCCATTTTTGTGTTTTATCTCATCTGCTTATTTTTAAGCATCCATTGTACATATTGCCAGCCTCGGTGATGTCTGTGTCTGCCAGTTAGTAAACATGGCGCACGCTCTTTCTGTCGATCTCCTGTTTTTATATCAGGAAAGTTAAAGCGCTTTAATTCATTTTTTATTGCCTTATCCTACAGTGACCTCTCCTCATAACGTAATATGGTTATACATTTGACTTTGAATAATCTTAATGAATTCAAAGATCACCAGGACAACGCATTTATAAATGTTAATGCAAAATGAATGCGCTAAGCGTTGAACATCCATTTAATTAGCAATCTCAATTCATTGTGCTAAACAAAAATACAAAATAAAAATAAATGGCCAGGGTTGCCGTTTAACCCATACACGAATGTTGAATAATTCACACAAAAGGGAGACATGAAGGCCGCTATTTTTATTCCTGGTCGGAGGAGTGGAGATCGTGTGAAATGACCAGTTGAGGGCTTACGTTATGTAGACGTCTCACTTCTGGTTTGATGTGAATTACAAGTTTGTGTGGTTATCTGACCACTGGCAAAGTGCAAGAAATTTTAGGGCACAACTTAAGTAGGCAAAAGTGTGTTCTACAGTACGATAAGTGACTGCAGCCATTGTCTCCTTCCCCCTGCTGCTTGTCCACTCGTTCAGTATACAATGCAGCAGCAGACACTTCATGTCACTTTGAACATTCTAGAACACTGTAGACGAGAACAGGCCATTCAGCTCACCAGTCCTATCCACTTATTTCTTCCAAAGAATTAGTTAGCAGGTGCCTGTTTTACCGGGGTGGTGGGACAGCACATTGCAGGCGTTGCACGTGTCTGAATGGCCCTTTTCATATGCAGTAACATGTTTTATATTCAAAGGTTAAACTGCTTGAACTGCTGTCTGAGGTAAAATGAAAGCATTTGCAAATAGCAGCACTAACCCTACCTGCTCTAAACTTGTCCTCTTCTCATCCTCATGTCGCTCTTTTCACGCTCATCACTGCCAGGCAATGTGGCCAGAGTTGACACACTCATGATCAGGAAGAGTGCTGGTGTGCTTTATTGAATGCAAAGAATCAAATACAAGTGTTTAACATGGCGGTTTTGGCTTTTGCATATTGATACTTCTTAAATATCAAATCAAGTCAAAAATTGAATGAATTGTCCTGCCCTATTTGTAGGAATCTCCAAAACAACATTAGAATTTAATAATTGAACAAATAGTGAATATAATAACAAAAATGTCAACAGAATAGGAACTCTGATATCACTAAGTCAAACAAACACATCAGCTGTGATTATTCCGGGCTGAACATGGCTGTTAGTGAGTATGAATTGTAATGGATGGCAGGCATGGGCCAAATTGGTTCAAGATGCCTTACCTGGACAGGAGGCCAGTCAACCAAATAGGCAGGGTGGTCCCTGCTGCAGGCAGGAGATGGACAGAAATGGATATGCTGGCATCCTGGAAGGACCTGATAAAGGATCCGTAACCGTCCAGGGTGCCAGTATGATGGAAGTACAAGGAGGAGGCAACTTACCTGGTTTATTTACACCCCAACTGGCTAGATGGTAGTGTCCCCTGTATTACAGCGCAAAGAAAGTATTCACAGCGCATCACTTTTTCCACATTTTGTTATGTTACAGCCTTATTCCAAAATGGATTCAATTCATTTTTTTCCTCAGAATTCTACACACAACACCCCATAATGACAATGTGAAAAAAGTTTACTTGAGTTTTTTGCAAATTTATTAAAAATAAAAAAATTGAGAAAGCACATGTACATAAGTATTCACAGCCTTTGCCATGAAGCTCAAAATTGAGCTCAGGTGCATCCTGTTTCCCCTGATCATCCTTGAGATGTTTCTACTGCTTCATTGGAGTCCACCTGTGGTAAATTCAGTTGACTGGACATGATTTGGAAAGGCACACACCTGTCTATATAAGGTCCCACAGTTGACAGTTCATGTCAGAGCACAAACCAAGCATGAAGTCAAAGGAATTGTCTGTAGACCTCCGAGACAGGATTGTCTCGAGGCACAAATCTAGGGAAGGTTACAGAAAAATTTCTGCTGCTGTGAAGATCCCAATGAGAACAGTGGCCTCCATCATCCGTAAGTGGAAGAAGTTCGAAAACCACCAGGACTCTTCCTAGAGCGGGCCGGCCATCTAAACCGAGCTATCGGGGGAGAAGGGCCTTAGTCAGGGAGGTGACCAAGAACCAGATGGTCACTCTGTCAGAGCTCCAGAGGTCCTCTGTGGAGAGAGGAGAACCTTCCAGAAGGACAACAATCTCTGCAGCAATCCTCCAATCAGGCCTGTATGGTAGAGTGGCCAGACGGAAGCCACTCCTTAGTAAAAGGCACATGGCAGCCCGCCTGGAGTTTGCCAAAAGGCACCTGAAGGACTCTCAGACCATGAGAAAGAAAATTCTCTGGTCTGATGAGACAAAGATTGAACTCTTTGGTGTGAATGCCAGGCGTCACGTTTGGAGGAAACCAGGCACCGCTCATCACCAGGCCAATACCATCCCTACAGTGAAGCATGGTGGTGGCAGCATCATGCTGTGGGGATGTTTTTCAGCGGCAGGAACTGAGAGACTAGTCAGTATAAAGGGAAAGATGAATGGAGCAATGTACAGAGACATTCTGGATGAAAATCTGGTCCAGAGCGCTCTTGACCTCAGACTGGGGCGACGGTTCATCTTTCAGCAGGACAACGACCCTAAGCACACTGCCAAGATATCAAAGGAGTGGCTTCAGGACAACTCTGTGAATGTCCTTGAGTGGCCCAGCCAGAGCCCAGACTTGAATCTGATTAAACATCTCTGGAGAGATCTTAAAATGGCTGTGCACCGACGCTTCCCATCCAACCTGATGGAGCTTGAGAGGTGCTGCAAAGAGGAATGGGCGAAACTGGCCAAGGATAGATGTGCCAAGCTTGTGGCATCATATTCAAAAAGACTTGAGGCTGTAATTGTTGCCAAAGGGGCATCGACAAAGTATTGAGCAAAGGCTGTGAATACTTCTGTACATGTGATTTCTCAGTTTTTTTATTTTTAATAAATTTGCAAAAGCCTCAAGTAAACGTTTTTCAAGTTGTCATTATGAGGTGTTGTGTGCAGAATTCTGAGGAAAAAAATGAATTTAATCCATTTCCATCCATGGAATAAGGCTGTAACATAACAAAATGTGGAAAAAGTGATGCGCTGTGAATACTTTCCGGATGCACTGTAAATTAACTCTACAGATACCCACAGGGCATGTTGGGAACTGGAGTCCTGTGAGGCAGCCCTATTGGATTCCATGGGTGCCGCCAGGGGGTGCTGCAGGGATTAATGATCCCTACTTCATGGACGTGCTCCTAAGGGACAGTGTCATGTCACTGGAAATACTACAGCAGCTCTGCTTCAGCCGGGAGAGTCAGAGTTGGACAACACTCACCAGCGAGATACTTTGTGCTACCGTGTTGTATTTTACATTGAGAGAGACCTGTCAAAGGTCGTTTACAACATAAATGTTCATGTGTATTTGTGAAACTATGTTTGGGGTCAGGGGTGCTGTTACGCCCCCTACTGTTCACAGAATTCAATCACAGAATACTGAGTAGGAGCCAGTATGTCATGGCTGCCAGTGATTAAAATTGAAATTAGGCTGCAATAAGAAGACATATTTCATGTTTTCTTGTATAAACTTGACTAAATAATAATAAAATAAAACTCTAACCATATGAATACTGTCTGGCTTAGAGGGAAGACCATTCAGCTGCATTTCAAAGAATTTGGGGGGGGGGGGGGGCTAAAGATTTTTAAATTTACTGGCATGAAAACCAGTGCACGGTGTTTTGATGTTTGATCAGCTATTGGTGGGCACATATTGTACATTTCAAATTTAGCCAATGATGCAAAGCTAGCAAAGCAGCCCTCTTAAAGTGCACGTCTGCTGTATGCCAGTGCCCCCCACAGGCCAGATGCCTGACTTCAGCCCAGTGCTATAGGCCAAGACTCCAGCATCAGGAAGAAGTGGAGAAGATAGTCAGATATGTAGACGGATGTACTGTATGTGATGGTGCAGTATGGGTTACACGTGCAAAATGCATATCTTTAGTGTGTCTGTACGGAGCAGGAGGAAATATTAAACTGCTGCCAAAGCCAAGTGCCTCCCACGCTGCTGTTTTCCTGCATATTTACTTTCATGTTTTCCGAGATGTCCTCTTTAAGGCTTAGCTCATATCTTCGAAAGTTTGGTGCAAGCCTGGATATGTAAGCCACTAGAGCACATTCTAGAGAAGGTGGTCCGGTGCAACTCTGAATATCTCAGCCAGTAGATGACGGTTTTAATCTCCGGCCTCTCGTTCGGTGGGTGCCTGAACTCAGTTTGCAGCATAGAGCAGTAGATAATGCCCTAAATGACAATTTGTTAGCCGCTTTGCTGTATTGTTTTGCAGCATTTACCAGCTGAGCAATTGGATTGCATGTCAACCGAACAGTAGGCTGATTGTAGCGCCTGTGAAGCTGATATATTGTTTGCAAAGCCAAGTGCTTTTTCCGCCAAAAAAAAAAAAGAAAGAACAAAACAAATGCTTTAACAATAATGAAGCAGCCTCAAGCCCCCGGCATATGATTTGGAGTCATTCAACCACGCTCAAGAAAAACTGTGCAAAGCAATTTACAGAAGATTTATTACGCATTTTCTTCAAAATATGCTTTTCTTTCCTGAAAAGCATGTGGGAGCAAAACAAAAAAAAAAATGAGTATATACAATATTAGAATAGAAATGTATTTGTTGGGGATTGTGCTTGTCCGTAGTGTGGAGAATTATTGTAATTAGCCATTGTGTGCAGATTAGGATTGGGGACTAATTGTGATTTCAAATAGGAACTCTTATCTTGTAAGAGTCACATGGTGTCTATATAGCACCTTTCACAGCAGGCGATAATGGTGAGTACACGACATATTCATATGATTACAAAAATCAAGCCACTCACTCGGGGCAATCCTAGAAATTATGTTGCTTAAGCAAGAAAGCGGACTTTAGGAAGTGTAACAGTTGGCAACTAGCAATGGTGGGCCAAGGTGTCAATAATGTCCAGGAGTCTATCAGCAAATGGAACATCAAGAATCTTCTTATATAATACGCTAGTGTGGATGTCCGTTTGTCTGTCCAGGATTTTAAATCACCTGTAGCTCGCAAACCGTTTAACCTATTGACCTGAAATTTGGTATACATATACTATGTGAAGTCTACTATCCACTTTTGGGGTGATGATTGAACTCACAGTTTATTCCTCTTTTTATTTTTATTTTACTGTAGAATCAACTCTTGGCAGCAGGCCGCCGTTCTCATCCCTACCACCTCCGCCGTAACTTCCCGTACCTCTTCATATCTTAAATCATTCTTGAGGCAGATTGAAGACTTAAGCACCAGCTTAAGTGAAAAATTAAGGAAAACATACTAAGTAATTAATAAGTAAGTAATTGCAAGTAATAATAAGTAAGTAATTGCAACACAAACAGTGACTTAATCAGTTTTAACGCGAAACGATGCCGAAGAAAGAAGAGAAGAAGCGGGTCGCTAAGGGTGAGAAAAGAAGAGCTGCTCAGGAAGCAGCAAGTGCATCAACCTCTGAGCAAATGAATGCTAAACATACAGAGAAAGAGGAAGAAAACTAGCAGTCAAGTGTATTCATGCAGTGCGCCATTACTGGTATATATAATTAAAGACAGCTTTTAAACTATAAAAACGTAACAAGCAGTAGAGAAAAAAAATTCAAAGTTAAATGATGTCTGGTATTTTTCAAGTCAAGCTTATTTCTTCTCAAGCATGGTGTATATGCATTTGCCACATGGAATTGTGTTCACAAGTCCTGTGTTTTCTTCACATTTAAAAAATATCTTGTCCGCACAGGCTTTTTACAATGGAGGCAATGGGGCATGAAGCACCACTGGAAAATAAAAGCCTAACACTTACCAAATATGTCATCTTTGAGTTTCGACAAAGGAAAACATGCCTTCCAAGTTTCTGACGCATGTTTGTGACAACCATGAGATCCAAAAATAAACATTTTATTGCATATTCCTGGTACTATTTTTTTCAAGGTAAGGATACGTTTTCTGTTCACTTGAGGGAGTTTTCACATAAAAAGTAAACCAAAACAAAGCTGACTACAGGTCACGAAATGTTTACTGCAATTTTATCTATCGAGAGGAAACCAAACCACACCCACTGGGGTGAAAGGTCATTACAGAAGACTACAAGTGCTGACTTCTTTTAAAAACAAATTCTCATAATGTTAGTTGTTTTCTGCTCAAAAATGGCATGTATTAGCTATTTTACAATGTGTGTGTAATTGCAAGATGCACATCAACACTCGACGAATTTCTTGGCTTGATAAACAGACGTATTTGGTAAGTTTTAAGACTTTTGTTTTTCAGCTTTGCTAGTGCCCTGTTCAGATATTTGTAATAATGTAGAAGCTTTGGAGCACAATTACACATGACAAAAGTATATACAATTAATTAATGGACAGTGTGGATGCTAGGGGTCACTGCTGCCCCTTAAACCCAGCAGACAGACGCGCGGGACACCAGGTAAAAGCACCAAGAAGTATTTTTATTTCTTTTCCTTCTTGTACAGTGCCCTCCAAGCACCACAGCTACAGATCAGCAGGTATAAAGCACAAAACACCAATCTTCTCTCCCTCTTTTCTCCTCCTCTGCACCACTCAGCAAGCGTTGTCCACCTCCTCCCAACTCAGGCTTGCTTTCTTGGTTCACAGCAGTCCTTCATATATGGTCCAACCCGGAAGTGCTTCTGTTCTTCCATTCATGTGACTTGCCAGCACTTCTGGATCAGATGGCGAAGTTGAGTTTTCTTCAGCTCGGAAGTACTTCTGGATTTCCGTCCTCGTAACTTACTAGTACTTCTTGGCTACGAGGGAAGTGTGACTCCCCATGTCCTCCTGCAGTGTCTCCTGGTAGCACCCACGGTACCTAGCCAGGCTGTGAAGCCAAACTCCAGATCCCATGGTGCACTGTGGGAATCCGGGACACCACTATGCTGCAGGGAAGTCTCCATCTAGTGTCTTGGGGAGGCAGTAATTAAAAGTAGCTGCTTCCCCCTCATCCTTTCATTCTCGGGGCATCCCAGCTGGGTTGTGCTGCCAGTCGTCCCTTACAACAGATATTGTTGGTTTCCATTTATAGTTAATCAGTTCCAACTTGTTCCTTGAGTGTTTTAACAGATCTGCATTTTTATGTGCACCAGTTCTTTATTTATTTATAGTGTAAAGTAATCTGTGTAAACTGAGGACTGTTAACAGCACTCTGTGACGAGCGCAATACAAAAAATTTAATTGTATTGTTTTATACCTTGTTTGTGAAGAAATAATTTTGATTTGAAAAGTAATGAACTTATACTTTAAGCACAAAAAAGTGTAGTGCCATGGTGAGTACATTCGCTAGATGAGGAAGGAGAACTCAGACAATACCTAAGCTGTGTGACAGTTAAGTCCATAAAACTATGGGTATCCTCCATGAGAGTGGAAAATAGGAAACTCTCAGAAGAACTGTATGTCCGCTTGAGTATCCTTGGAGCAGATTATAATGGCAGGCCATAGCTTGGTAGGAAAAAGTGAGAAGAACAGTCCAGACTTAGAATATCTGGTGAGATGAGGGGTCCTTGGCAGACATCTTCTTGTAAGGACTTCAAGAGAGAAAGACCAAATCAGACTGTGAAGCTGTGAAGAGACTCAACTTATGAATTGGAAGCCGGAATGGAGAGTGAAGCTGAGGGCTGTTGTGGTTAGATGAGGAGGAGTTGCATAACATATAATTACTAGAAGGCGGGGGGGTTTGGACATTTTCTCGAGGTCTAAATAATAAAAAGTATAAAAGGGAGAATAGGACTAATTTGTGACAGACGGGTATCAGCAAGAGTGAAAGGGAAGGTCTACAGACGATAGTAAGACCAGCTGTGTTATATGGGTTGGAGACGGTGGCACTGACCAGAAAGCAGGAGACAGAGCTGGAGGTAGAAGAGTTAAAGATGCTAAGATTTGCACTGGGTGTGACGAGGATGGACAGGATTAGAAATGAGGACATTAGAGGGTCAGCTCAGGTTGGATGGTTGGGAGACAAAGTCAGAGAGGTGAGATTGCGTTGGTTTGGACATGTGCAGAGGAGAGATGCTTGGTATATTGGGAGAAGGATGCTAAGGATAGAGCTGCCAGGGAAGAGGAAAAGAGGAAGGCCTAAGAGAAGATTTATAGATGTGGTGAAAGAGGACATGCAGGTGATGGGTGTAACAGAACAAGATGTAGAGGACAGAAAGATATGGAAGAAGATGAGCCACTGTGGCCACCCCTAACGGGAGCAGCTGAAAGAAGAAGAAGAAGATGAAAGGGAGAATAGGGTCACATTAGGGCAAATCTACGACAAAACAGTCTCTAAAGAGTCTGCATGGCTTTTCTCGTTTTCTTTCCACATGCCAAAGAGAAGTTAATTAGCAACTGTAAATAGTCCCTGTGGCTTAATTAACTACTTCATTAATTACCATGTGTGAGTGCGGCAGCATATGCTCTGTGACAGACCAGATTACCACACCGCCCAGCGTTGCCTCTGATGTGGGCATCGTGGGCTCCACCCTGTGTGACCCTCAACTGGATTAAGTAGGATAAGCAATGACAGGATACATGAACACATTCACTAATCCTCTATGCCTATATTTTAAATGAAATCAGGAATATTCAAAATGTAATTTACTTGAGCATCTACTCTATATTCAAATTCAGATTACTAGCCTATAATACACAAATTACCATCTAGATGCTCCATGAGAGTGCATGTACTGTAAGTAGGCCATCCGAATGCACCATTCAGGCACTAGAAATTGCCTTTTTAAGACTCTTTTGCTATCATTCTGGCTGTTACCTTCACTGAAAATGGAAAGAGGGTTCATGTTCACCCCAGTTTAGTAATACCATTGACAAGAATGTCACTAACCATTTTTCAAAATGTTGACATATGTATAATCATTGTAAAATAAATGAAAACATTCCAGAAATGATCACTGATAAATTATAAATAAGCTGTGCTATACTGCTAATGGAGTTTGGTGTAATTGCTTCCTATTCAAGCTACGCCTTTATCTAATGATATATACTTATTTACATATTAGCCGTACAGTAATTACACTGTAGCCGCATTATAACTATAATATGCATGCTTTTAAGAGGCACATTTTAACTTGTTAATTAGTAAAAGTAAAACAGTTTAAGCAAATGGGAGATTGCAAGGCATGAAATGCGAGGGTCTGCTTAGCCTTTATTATTTATTATTCATGTTTTTGTATCAAAATGCAGATACCCCTTGTTTGTAAAGAGAGTGCATTTCGAGTTGAATTTTTTTCCAGCTCTTCAATTTAAGTGCGCACTTCAGAGTTTAGATCACAGGTAATGTGCTACGCAGCTCTAGGTCTTAGTTTTTATTACAGGATTTTATGGCACTTTAAAAGTAGATTTAGTTATGTAAATAGCTGAATCTTGACCCATTCTCCATGGCAGACGTGAGTGACCTGGGAGGTCAGCACAGACTCCTGCACTGAATTGTGGGATGTGTTTACTAAAATGGCTTAACAAGTAGGTTTGACCAGCTGGAGCTGCACCCTCTTTGCAGATATGGTATCCTTCTGAGCATCAAGTTCGAGTGTTGCTTTATGTAAATAGTCGCTTATCCATTTCAGTCCTCTTCAGCAACAAACATGATTTGTTTCTCCCTGGTATCTGCTGGGAGAGTTCTGCCTGTGCGTTCATCTTGGTTTTCATGTTTCAGACTAGCGTGCCATTTAGACAGTGTTGGCCCGCCATGACGGACTCTTGAGTTCATCAAGCTCATTGACTCATCTAATGTATATACTGTATGTAACACAGACTCTCCGTCCGTCCGTCCGTCTGTCTGTCCATCAGTCTGTCCACTCTCTATACCAGTGATTCTTAACCTTTTTTGAGTCACAGACCCCTTTAAGAATCTGATGAAAGCTATGGACCCCCTTCCCCAGAGATATTCACATAAACACAATGTACTTTATTTAACGTGTTTTGATTGTCTCATACATATATGATATACAGAAAGTATTATTAAACTTTAAAGTAAACAATCTAAAAAAAAACACTCCTTTTTTATGCAAAAAGTAATGGCCACTCATTATAATTGTGAAATACTAGGGGGCTAGGCCCCCTGCTCACTTCGCTCACCAACCCCCCTGCCTGCGCTACACACCAGCAACTTCGCATCTCTGCCGCTCACGTAAGTGGATTTCACTTTCACCAAACAACAAACCTTTTAATTCTTGCGGATAGGCCTCTTCATTGGGAAGAAACACTACTTTTCCATGATGGCAACATGAACTAGACAGTCTACAAGTCTCCGACTTAAAGTTTAAAGCCAAACAATATCTTTATACTTCTGTCATATCACCTATGTCCATAAATTCAATCTCTTTTCGCTTTTACCTTTTCGTTAATATCGCATTGAATTTTGATTCTGTGTTTGGAATTACATTGTGACAACGCAAAGTATAACTGCCCGTGAGTGAATATTGTTTCTTTCTCTCTACACGAACTGAGTCTGACAATAGCATTCACACAAATGAGAAATGATTGAACGTGTGCGTGGTTGTAAATGTTTTAGATGTGGGCAGGACTTTTTTAAATCTCTTTGCATAAAGTCTTGTCTCGCAGGGCTTGAAATTTTCTCTCGTGGGATTTCACTTTCACCAAACAACAAATCTTTTAATTCTCGCAGATACACCTCTTCATTGGGAAGAAACACTCATTTTTTCTCCATGATGGCAACACAAATTAGATGATCTACAAGTCTCTGACTTAAAGTTTAAATCCGAACAATATATTTGATCTCTTTTCAATGTTCCGTTATTTCACCGAGTAATAATTTCCATTTGTTTGCGCTAATGTGATCTTTACTATCATTTTTTTGAGACTTTCGAAATTTCGTACTTCCTTTATCTCTAACCTGCTCTGCATGTGTACCGCACCAAAGTTTTTGAATTCTTTATGATGTTCTACTTTGTCATCTACTATTTATCTTTTATTTCCGGCCTGGCGTGCTTAAATCTCTTGGCACAAAGTCTCGTCTCGTGGGACGTGAAAGTGTCTCTCTGAGAAAGTCACGTCTTGTTTCTCTTCCCAAGATTTTTTTATTATAATAGAGAGACAATCCTCTTGTGTAAAATGAAATAGATCTACTACTACTATGTATTCTACTACCATTACTACTACTGCTACATCTACTCAAATTCAACAGTACTGGGCTGTATAGTGAATGTTAATGTTATAAATGATCATTTTTATCTGACCCTCACAGACCCCCTGAAACCCATCCATGGACACCCTAGGGGTCAATAGACCTCAGATGAAGAACCCCTGCTCTGTACAATGCTTTACCCTTTGACTACTTTGAACCAGATGTTGTATAGTTGCTCTCTAGGACCATATGAACAAGGTAGAGTACTTTGGAACTGCACATTTTGACCCTGGTGGTCGCAGTATTTATTTATTTTTTTCTGTGGGCTTCAATCTGCTGGCTCAGATCAAATGAAATATCTGAGCAGACTGAGACCAGACTAGCAGACAAAATGAGCAGAGTTTAACACTGCTTACCTGGGCAACACTGTGTGCTGCCAGTATCTACTGTGTGACAGTCTGAGGTCCTCTCGACCCCTTGAACCCTCTGACCACTCTTCAGACACCAGGTAAAAGTCCAATAATTATTTATTTGGACACTACTAAAGTGCACAAAGCACCTACACACCACAATACTCATATAATAAATCAATAATAAATAATAAACAATCAATACAATCCTCCACTCCCAGATGCGTTGCCACCCTTCCACCCAGCTCAGCTCAATGCTCTGGTGTTTCACTGTCCTTTTTATAGTCCTTGACCCAGAAGCGTTTCACCCTCCATGTCCATGTGACCTGGAACACTTCCGGGTCAGATAAAAAATCCTTCTTTTCTTCAACCAGGAAGCACATCGTTCCCTTTGTCCACGTGACTCTGACGTACTTCCTGGGCGTAAGGCAAATAGTCTCTGTGCCTCCCTGCAGCGTCCTCTAGCAGGCCCCAAGGTATCCAACAGGGCTGGGAATAAAAACTACATTGTCCAGTATTCCCTGCTGGCATTCGGGGCACCTCCATGCTGCAGGAAGGGCTCCACCTGGCGGCCTGGGGGTATTGGCCAGGATGAAAGGCTTGCCACATATCAAAACTGTAATATAAAAAGGTGTATTATGCACTTTTGCAGGGGGTTTTTGGGAGAGGCTTCATCGAGAGTAGACGTGTAGTGCAACACAAAGAATCAAAGGGTTGCTGTTTAACTCCTGCTTTGTCAGTTTTATTTTGCCTAATTTAAGCACTGCAGACTGTCCACCTTGGACTACGAGGACAAGTCAGACACAAGGGCTTTCATCGTTACAACCCTGCAAGGAGTTATTGTGATTCTGGGATCCAATTGGATCTGAAAATTACAAATTCTTGAAATGCCCGTGCTGCTTATACCTGCTATAAATTAAAAAGGAGTAGTGTGCAGTTTTGCAGGGGGGCATGGGGTGAGGCTTGATTGAGAGTTAAGCACTGTGAACTGACCATCTCAAACTAAGAGGACAAGTCAAACATGGCAGTCTTCAAAATTACAACCAAGTAAGGAGCTGCTGGGATTCTAGAACCCAGTCAGACCCAAAAAGAACAAATTCTCAACTCACAAGAGCAGAGACATTGATAAAGTGGCAGTGTGGATGACGGATGGCACAGCTAGCAAGAACAACAAGGTCACCATTTAAAAAACACATAAACCTTTGCTTTCTTTTTTTTAACTCATTCTACAAATGTACCTGGGCAACATTGGCAGGTTATATAATTATAAGAAAAATAGGTATAGGTGAAAAGATGAATAGAAGTTAAAGATAATGTAATTATTATTATTATGTAATTAAGTTTTATCTTGAATTTAATGGAGGATGCCTACAATCAGCTTATGTAATTTAAATAAATTAATTACACAGTCCAGGGGATCCGGAGCTACTAGGCACATTCACGTTTACCCGTATATCCAAATATCAATTATTTTGGGGTGGTCACAACATAAGGTACAGAAACATAGCCCTCCATATGGTAAGGAGACCCACCCTGATTTTAGCAGCATTAAACTTAACTTGATGAAGGTAGCAGGAAATCCATGTGAAAGTTTTGTTAGTTCTGATATCTGCCTGCATGTTGGAGAAAAAACATGCTCTATTCATTCGAACAGCATATATCGATTGTGGATCTATATATTAACACAGGTGTCTACCACTTGACATGTGAGGGATTCAATGGACGCTATCCCATTTCAGGCGCTCCTGTGAAATGCACTGTTCAGCAAAACTTTGACCAATTCACAGAAACCAAGAAGTCCTCCCATTCCTACACTGTGAATGGCATGGAATGAAGTCCTCGTAAGTTTGATGTGGCGAGAGGGGTCAATCATCGACAAAGTTTGTCCCAGCTACCTCAGTGGGTAACCTGCCGGAACACTCAAAGTCCAGCTCCGTCATTGCCACCACCATCCTTTGGCATTTGCGAGATGATCCTCGAAGACTTTGGCCTCTCTTGCTCCTTCAAATTCTGAACAGGAGTGACTCTACCCCTGGAGTGCCATTCCTCTTGCTTCCTACTGTGCCACCTGACTACCTTGCCTCCTGCCTACCGCACAGGCTCAATGTCTTGATTTCATCCTTTGATTGCTCAAAATGTTTCTTCTTGTCTTTTCTTTCTTTTTATTCTTCCATGTCTGTCCTCCTCACGTTCCTTTTATACTTTACTAGCCATCCCACAAAGCTCCTCCCGCATAGTAGTGATAAAGGACAAACTTTAAAAATCAATAAACCAACAGGTATCACTAGCTAAGCAGAGGCAAGATACAATCCAAAATATGGTGACAGGTAGACTGACTCAAACGGAGGCTGGCACTTAAGTGAGGAGGGTCCCATCCAGCTCCCCACTCCTGATGTCACGTTTCCCCCTCCCATTGGCCCACAGCCCCTGTCTCGGATCAGCATGAATATATCACTCTTGCAAGCGAACTATGATTCTTAGCGTGATGAGATTCCAGAAAAAAAACAATCTAAATCCATTAAGTAGTTTTCTCGTTCACTAGCTAAGCAGATGTAAGATACGCCCCGAGGCTGGCGTGTGAGTGAGGAGGGTCCCACCCTGCTCCCCCCTCCCCTCGGCCTGCTGTGTCTCTCTCAGATGCATACAAATATATTGCTCCTGCAAGCAAACTATGATTCTAAGGGCTCGTTTATACTTCACGCTCAGAATGCCTATGTGCACACATCATTGCTGCCTACAGGATCGATGTGCGCTCTTCGATGTTTGATGAATGGTTCGATGTGGTGAAGCAAAATACCAACATACAAATGCCTTCGTGGTGCTTTTATATTCAAGTTTCGTATATTCCCGATCGTAATAACACGATTCATTATAAAAGCCTCACATACCATCTTCTGTGCCGTCTTTTTTAGCAACAGAATGTACAGTGCTGTATTTGAGCCACAGAGAAAAAAATTAAGGACATGGTGAAAACGTGTATTTTGTGATTACAGTGGGAATTTCGGCTTTAATCTTGAAATGTCCACTTTAACCTTGTAGTTTACTTTATCATTAAAGCAGACCATCGTAAACGTCATTCCAGTTAATCGCTACGAGCTTCCGGGGCTTCCTCCTGACCTGACAGCAGCGTCAAACAGCAAAAGGTCACCACACAGAACACATTAAATGTATGATATTCCAACTCTCTGCACATTTAGAATCCTTAGATTTATACTTGATATCACTTTCATAATGAAATGCATTAAAGTATGTATGTTACATTTTACAGATAAATCGTTAATTTCATTTAAATAATGAATACTTTTAATAATTACAGACATGGGGATGACACGGTGGTGGAGCGTTAGCGCTGCTTTCTCGCAGGGAGTCACGTCGCTGGTATTCCCTGCTTGGAGTTTACATTTTCCTGCTGGGTTTCCACACTGTGCTCCTGTTTCCTTCTAAAGATAAGCAGATTTGGTGACACTAAAATGACGCCAGTGTGTGTGAGTGCTTGTATTCACCTTGCAATGAGCTGATGCCCAGTCCAGGGATTGTTTTCTTTCTCATGCCCGATGCTTGCTAGAATGGACACATCCCTGGATTGATGGATTTAATCATTAAACATCCTTTTCAGAGGTATTGCAGTAAGATGTCATCGGAATTTAATGGATGTTTCAGGCAATTCACAACATCAGTGAAGCCGAACCTGTTCTCACCGTGATAATATCTCGTACTGCCACCTGGTGGAATCTTTCAGATTTACATAAAGCACGCAATCAAGTATAAACAGTAAAATGCGTGCGTAGCAGGTGCGTCCGCTGCAGAATGTGTCACGTCACGTGAAGTATAAATCCGGCCTTAGCGCGATGAGAGAAGTCACAAAATCAACGGGAACGTTCGAGCAAATTATGGAAAAATACCCGATCTAAATCCTTTTCTCGTGACAAGTGGACAGACATACAGACAGACAGATTGGATTGGATTTTATATATATACAAGACATTAAGCCCGTTACAATAATGGGCGCTAGAACAGTAGTCCATAAACATTAGTAGGAACAATCTATATTAAATGGCAAGGGACCTTTTACCTCATGAAATTTTTTCTGTAAAATGCCTGTAATTTTCTCTGACAGTAATACTGGCATTGCTGTCCGTAATATGCGTTTAATTTTCTGTCATAACAGTGGGCAATCAGCAGATTCTCCCCAGCAACTGATGTAATGTGCACGAAAATAAATCTACTTTTACTTTACACTTTACTGGGCCAAGCTTTCTTAATCGCAAATCTGACATCCTCAGAGTGAACACTTACACAACAATGGGGAAGCTGGTCTCTGCGTCTCAGTATCCGATTGTATATTTCGTGTTTTCTGTTTTAGATCTTACCTCATTTACCGAAATCCAATTGGATCTGCCGCGCCATATTTGTATAGGTACCACCATCTGGGTCTTGTGTGACACGTCAGGCATCCTTTGAAACAGCGCACCATGCCCCACGCATGCGCACTTCACCAGAAGACACACACACACAGACACTGGAAAAACACAGGGGTTTTATTAAAGAAGATAGAGATGAGTGTACCCACTTGTCTTAACAACAACCCACGGTGCATCAATGAGGAATGGCTGAGCTTATCAAGCCTGCATGTGAATTATCAACCAGCCAATTTTTCCACTGAACACCCTGCAGTTGCATGGCTTTGCACAAATTCTGAGCCGTACTGGTTCTGTATTAAAAAAAAAAAACTCACACACCGCCACGGACCCTGATGTGCTTCACCACAGGAATGAGATGTCGAAATGAACAAATGAAGCAGCGAATTGCTACGCAGTAAGCACAAACAATTAGAGCCTGAATGTTTAAAAGTCTTCGTTTGTACCCATCCACATTGCAATGGCGAGCCGGCATGTTCACAGGTATGTGGCTCTGAAAAGTATTTTAGTTTTCCTGTTTTGGGGATTAAAAATGCTGGGGTGAAAACGGAGACAAATGTAGCAGTGTGGATGTGGTCTTCATCTTTGAGCTTTTCTAACACCCAGATGGCTCCACCACATCTTTTTTTTTTGCACTTTCCTGATCTGATTCCCAATTCCATGGGGAATTCTAACAATAATTCAGTATGCTTGCAAAAACATGTTCCGCACAACGTGATATTTTGTTGTATTATTCAATCTGCTAATACTGTATTTTTTATGACATGTCAAATTTTTCAGCTGTAAAAGTATGTTAGAAATTTCTTTTTTGTAATGTTCTCAATATTGATATTACTGTCTGGTTTCCCAGTAAATTTCATACTCGGCTCCTCTATTAGTTCCTTGCTCTGCTGGAGCTCACAGCAGTGTGGTGGGCCTTGAGTCTTTAGGACGGCAGGGGATTGATTCAGAACCATTTAGTTAGATCTCCGTGCTTTAATTGCATGGATTTAAAGGGTTCATGTGTTTAATTATCCACGTATGGTTTTAGTGATTTAATAGGGATTTAATTGCACTTTCATTTTATTGTTAATTGTTTCTCTTGCCATTTGCTTAATTTGTTGCGAATTATCAGGTGTGAAATGATTATCTTATTAGCTTTAATTTAGAAAACTTGGGGTGTTAAAAGGAGGGAAATGCCTGCCAGTAGATTTCATTTGACTTCTTGTTAAGCACTGGCTCCCAAGTTCTTGGGGGGCGCGCTACGGGGACCCCTGTGGCAATGAGGTTTTCACTCCAAGTGGTGTAACAATCAGTGCCTTTAATTAATCTCATTGTTTAGTGCCTAAGAAGTTCTGAATGCTTCAGTTTCCTCTCCCGTTTTCTTTGTAATTTACTAATTTCTGTAGTTTGCTCCCTTCATTGTATCTGAATGCCGGCACCACTGAATGTTAAAGGGGAGCAAAAACCTACTTGTTGATTCTTTGTAAGAAATGCTTCATAATGAGCAACGGCTATTACACAGCACTCACGGCTGGTTTTTTGTTTCTTGTGTGTCAGTCCTTGTTCAGGGGTGCAGTCCATTACTTCTGCATGTTTTTCAGATTTTGATTGTATATCTGATCTTTTAGATTGAGTTAATGTTTCTCCCTGCCTGCTCATGTATGTCCTTTTGTCTTTTTTTACTACTCTTTTGGGATAGCAGGCTAAAAACAATAAAACACTATTCACTTTTAGTCATACTTATTTCTGACTTTGCAATTCCAGATCTGCAATCTGAGTGCTCTTTGCGCTGCCAGGTATGTCTACAGGGTGGTGCACCATGATGCAGTCCTGCAGCTTGTCATCCCCAGAGGGCAGACGGTCTGCATCGAGGCTCATGTTGTCTCCGGTCCAAAACTGACAACAGAATCGGAGGCGGGCGTCTTGTCTATTGCTAAGTTCTTGGCTCCTTAGAAGGTGTGGTTACATGAAAAGACGTCAGAAGGCTTGACGAATTCCAGCAAGAGCGATTATCAGGTGTTAAACTATTGTGACAGACAGCCAGGGAGAGAGCCAGGAGCAGAGTGTGCCAGCCGCTTTTATCACCTCAGTCCAATATTGAGTACAGACGTTAGTCTATATTTGCAGGAAATGTCCATTCCTGTCACTGCTTCTTTCTGTTACTAGGAGATTCTATCAGGTTTTTTGTTGTGCAAAATTTTCTTGGACCTAGTTTTCAGCTCTTTTTTGTTTTATGTCTCTGAATGTGTATTTTTGGAAATGGAGTAACTTTGTATTTTAAGAAGATGCTTATATACCATTAAATGAAAGGTTTTCTTCTAGTACCAGAAAAAAATTGATAGATCTATCTATCTATCTATCTATCTATCTATCTATCTATCTATCTATCTATCTATCTATCTATCTATCTATCTATCTATCTATCAGACAGAAAGACACTATATAATAGATAGATAGATAGATAGATAGATAGATAGATAGATAGATAGATAGATAGATAGATAGATAGATAGATAGATATGAAAGGCACTATGTAAGATAGATAGATAGATAATCTAAAAGACAGAAAGGCACTATATAACAGATAGATGGTATAAAAGCCAGCCCAGCCACAGACAGACATGACAAAGCAGTGTCCACCACACACATGTTTATTTTACATAAATATATACAACTATTTAGAGTTCACAGTCCTTGGGTTTCTCTCGGCCACCTCCACTCCTGCCATTCAAGCTCCGTCCATCTTCCACCCGACTCCGGTTCCCTGATTGGAGTGAGGCGACCCCTTTTATCTTGTCCTGGATGTGCTCCAGGTGTCTGACGATGTACTTCCGGCAGCACTCCACAGTGTGGTGGAAGTGCTGCCCTTGCACCCAGAAGCACTCCGGGCATACACCATCCCTGGTCTGTCAGCACTTCCTGGTGTCCCGGAAGTGCTGTCCCCCAGGGAGCAAGGACTGGCCGAGTGCCAAGGGAAAAGAAGTGCCGCTCTCCCGGTTCCTCTTTCCTCCAGGAATCCTGGCAGGGCAGGGTTCCTGGCCATCTATCACAATAGATAGATAGATAGATAGATAGATAGATAGATAGATAGATAGATAGAAAATCGATCAATTCCAAACAAAATTGACAGGTTACAGCAGCAGACAAAAAAGGCACACATACACAGAATAAGAAGAATGGTCATAATTTCAATTATGCTAACAAAGTACAAATACAGTGGAACCTCGGTTTGCGAGCATAATTCGTTCCGGAAACGTGCTCGTAGTCCAAAGCACTCGTATATCAAAGTGAATTTCCCCATAAGAAATAATGGAAACTCAGATGATTTGTTCCACAACCCAAAACTATTCATATAAAAATGATTAATACAAAATATAAAGAAAAAATACATAAAACAAATTAACCTGCACTTTACCTTTGAAAAGAATCATGGCTGGTGTGAGTGAGTTTCTAAACTCTTGTGGGATTGCACCCAACGGGATGACAGGTGGAAGAGCGTCCCAAAGCAATCACAGTCTCTCAGCGCTGTAGCAGTTCGCCGTAAAAGCAAATCTGAAAAGATCGCAGATATGCTATAAGCGTCTGCCGTCGATGGGTGATACAAGGAACAAGGAGCATTATAAATGTGCAGGGCCCTGCCTGACTGCTGTGTCTGTTTCAAGCTGAATAAAGCTGGTGTTGCTAAACTACTGAGACTCAGCTTTGTGTTTTAGTGTGCAAGACTGGGACTTGCACGTCACAGCACACACGTGCGAGTGAGCACGCACGCACACACACACACACTAGCGCGTGCGAGCAAGCACACACATACACACACAAGTGCGCGCGCACACACAGTCACAATGCTAATGCTGTAGTAAACAGTATACGCTCGTACGAATGTTTACTATGAGTGAGGCACGCCAACTCAGACGGAGAATAGGAGACGATTGCCCACAATCCTGCAGCGAGAGAGAGAAGAACCATCAGCTCAGATGTGATCACATGACGCTCAGCAGACAAATACTACTCGTACTGCAAGACCTCGCTCGTTTATCAAGTAAAAATTTATTAAAAATGTTTGCTCATCTTGCAAAACACTCGTAAACCAAGTTACTCGCAAACCGAGGTTCCACTGTACACATAAAACAAGAATTATTTTAAAGTGATTTAACAAAGTCATGGTATTTACTCAGTGTAACATGATTAGAATAGCATTGGCTAAAAATATTGCCCATGTTGTCGTTGTCTGTTAAGATGTCTGCTAGACCAGCTCAGTATCAATCAGTAGACAGAGAACAAGACCACCTCGGCTGATGGCTGATAGTAGAACTGACTTCACAAGGTGCTCCTGGGAACTGCACAGTTGTCTCGGTCTGCTGCTGAATGCACTCCTCTGTTTAGCCAGGATTTCATATTGAGGGTGAGCATCATTGTCCAGGGCAGTAAGCAACTTCTTGAGTGACCCCTGTTCTATAACATACTCCAGAGAATCCTACCAGACTCCCAAGATCAATATTGTGAGCATTAGGGGGATATTGCAGCACCCCAAGCCCTAGACACAAATTCACAGACGCAAATCCAGGTATAACTACAAGGTTTATTACTGATAATTACCTTTACAAAGGCTTCTTAATAAACACAATCACAATTCCCTCCTCTTTTCCTCCATTCCTCTCAGACAAGCTTTGACCATCCTTCACACCTGACTCCAACTTACCCGGATGAAGCAGAGTGGCTTCTTTAATCTGAGACCCTGGTGTACTGCCAGTGCCAGGGAGTGGTTTGTAATAGCCACTTCTAAGTCAAACGTAAGCTCCTCAAAGCAGGGCTCATAAATCCCAGCATCCCACACAGACCACAACAAGGATACCCCATGGAACTACAGCTCCCAGTATGCTTTGAGGTTGTTGGTTCAACGTCACCCAAGTATGCTAACACCTAGCATATAACCCTGACAGGTTGTCTTCCCTTGTTCTTCCATCATACTGGCCTCCCAGCCAGCTAATGATCCTCTGTCTATTCTGGCTGAGATGCTAGCATACCCCCTTCTGCATTGGCATCTTCTGCCCAAATGGCACTCTTCCTGCCCACATACCACCTGGGTAAGGGAAGAAAGTCCATCCCGGCAGGGATGCCAGTTCCTGCAAGCCATCCATTACTTTATGTACTCTATATGTGTTGTAGACACAACACAATGACACCTCAGGCAAACCCCATTTATTATGGTGTCAATAAACAATAAAGAATAACCTGTAATGAAAGAAACGTCTTTCCATTTGCAAGTCTCCAATCACACTTGAGAAAAGTGATGGTGCCGGTTATAAAAGTGTCCAGAAACCCCAGAAATGGAAGTGATGTCATGACTCTGTGATATTTTGGTTTCTGGACCTACAGGAGGAAGAAGAGGAGAAGCATTATAAGCCAGTGCCAACTTTTGGCTTGGAGTGTTATTAAAGTTGCAAGCCCTGAAGCAGTTTCCCAAGAGCATGTTTCTGACTCTATATATATATTGTGGACGCTAGGGGTCGCTGTTGCCCCTTTAAACCTGACAGACACACACTCAGGACACAGAGTAAAAGCCCGAAGAAGTATTTTAATTCTGTTTACTTCTTCCATAGTGATTCCAAGCACCACTGCCACCATAAACACAATTAATAAGCACAATAATAATCACTAATCTCTCCTCCACATCTCCCTGCAAGCTCTGTCACACTCCTCCAAAATCTATCTCGTTTGCTGGGTCTCCAGCAGTCCTTTATATAGTCCTTGACCCAGAAGTTCTTCTGTCCTTCTGTCCATGTGACTTGCTAGCACTTCCAAGTTAGATGGAGAACTTCTGGGCCATGCAGACAGTAAAACCTCCCAGGTCCCCCTGCAGCATCTCCTGGTGGCACCCATCATCCCCAGCAAGGCTATGAAGCCGAACTCCAGATCCCATGGTGCCCTGTGGGAATCCGGGTCACCGCTATGCTGCAGGGAAGTTGCCATCTGGCTTCTTGGGGGAGGCAGTGTCCCAAAGTAGCTGCCTTTCCCCATCCTTTCAGTCTTTGGGCGTCCCGGCTGGGGTAGAGCTGCCGGCCGTCCTTCACAATATACTGTATATATACAGTATATATATATAATGCCCTTTTTGTCTATTTAAATGCATATGTATTTCTGTATGTGTTCACATAGGGTTTATTTTCTAGGTTAACCTTAGGTGCTCTGCTGCACTTCTATGTTCACCTTCTTCTCTCTCTTGAATTCCCACAGGTACATCATTCCATCTCTCCAGCGTTCCAACGCTGGGTTTTACCAGTGTGTTGTGCGGAACAGGATGGGTGCGCTGATGCAGAAGAAGACTGAAATCCAAGTCGCCTGTAAGTGTGAATAGAGCCGATCATGTGAGACTGAAAGCAAACAATTTACTATTCCTGGAGGGTTCCACTCTATCTGTCAATTTCCTGTGCCCTTCACTGCATGTCATCTCCTCCACTAGTGATTTGTACTTTATGGGGACAAGTACATGCATGTTTTTTTTTTTTTTTTTTATAGAAAAGTAATATTTGAATCTCCTTAACTCAATTTCTAGTGTGCTCATTGGGAGATTTTTTACATAAAAGATATGAATTTTTTTTTAAATTATTTTGAAACACATTTAATGCCTGAAATGTTTGAAAATTGATCAACTTTTTAGCATCAGTAAGGGAAACGGACTGCTGTGAGTTATTTTTCTTCAATCTGACAATATGGGAACATACTAAATCCAGTTAGGGACTTGGGTGGGCCACAGTTTAACCCAGAAGCACTGACCACAAGGCAGGAATCCAAACCTGTGGAGGTTATTCATGCATACATCCACATGGGCCCAGCTTAGACTGTCCAGTTAAACTAACGTGCACGTCTTTAACATCTTTAACTAACGTGCAGCATATCTAAACATACATGAGGATGTACAAAGTCCACACGTACAACAATCAACCTTGGACAGTGGATCCACATGGAAGCTGTGCTAAGCAGTATGCCACTGGTAAATAAAGCAATGGAGTTTAAATATTGGTGTTCACTTTGGCTACTGCACTTTGTCTTTTGTCTTTGTAAGTACCAAATGTGCATATCCTAGCACTCGGCCAGTCTTCTTGAAACACTTTCTTGCTTTTTATACTCATTCACCTTCAATCTCGTTTTCAAGTGAGGATTGCAGACCAGGTCACCACAACCCAAGGAATATCCTGCAGCCTCTCTGAGGGGACTGCTTGGAGGCTTCCCTAAGTTCATCCCAAGATCACATCCAATGACGCCACTTGACCCTTCCAAATTCTCCTTTGAGATCCTTATCCTATCTGACACCCTTTCACCTCCACAGCCCAGCAGAGCATATTAAGCTGTAGCAAAACACACCTACAGTACATTCATTGTCTAAGCTCATGGTCACTCTGTTTGTGAAGAAAACCCCCAAGGGTCTTAAGATCCTCCACCTGTTAACTTATAACAGTAGCTTTGGCATTGTCTTCACAGATCCTATTGACCCACATGACCAATCTCTGCCAGTTAAATGAATCCCCTTGTAGCCTTTGCTTCTGGCCTTGCCTCCTCCATTGAGGGAATATCTACTAGGTTTAAGACTTCTTTAAAGGGCACCTCTTGATAGTAACTCAATTTAAGCTCAATATTTTCCCACCTAAGCTGGGTGCTACAGCACCCATCTTACCCTTCCTGAATAAGAATTGCTCCGTAAAGCTCTTTTTTTCGTGATGTATATTATGGATAGTGCTCAATGAAATCCACATCAACCACAGGCCAAATACAAGTCATCCTTCACGGCCTCAGCAGACACCTAAGCCTTCACCTTGCCCTCCGCTGCAGCTGCCAAACTCTTGATATGTAGTATCAGTAACACCCAGTCAGATTAAAGACCCTTAGGCCAACATTGCACTGAAGACCCCCATTAATTTGACAGCTTGCTTCACTGCCAGTGTCCAATCACAGGATTGTCAGACACCACTCTCCTTTTGGCCACATCTCTCATGGTCTTAAACAGGGTCCAGTCATTCTGAAATCTGCCATGATGCCATAGCAGGTCCTGTGGAAGTGCAAGTTGAACTCCTTCAAGACAGAGGCACAGGCTAACCATTTCCAATACCTTCTTGCCAGCTTATTAATGTGTATCTCGTAATTTATGAACACATTTTGTTCAGACACTCCTCCACCTTTTCAAGTCTGTTTTATTTCTCACTTCCAAAATAAATTGTTTCTCCAGAAACACAAAAACAAAAAATGGTTACATCCTGCTGCTGATAGAAAATGTCAGGCAGCCCTGCTTTATTATTATTATTATCAGCTGGCTTAGTTTCCTTCCATTCTGTGTGATCTAAACTGTGTTGTTTCACGGAATAAAATCAAAAGAAGGAAAATGTCCCAGATGTATGCATAGTAAGTACATGGACCTTTATAATAATTATTATTATTTTTCTTATGGCACCTGCCACTTCCAGATTGCTTGCCATATTGTCATTGAGGGAGTAACCTGCTTGTTCAGTGGTTCAGGCTTTTCTTAGACATCAGAACAGGCAAACACATTGAACCCAAAACGTTTATCCGTTCATTTTATGATCCAACACATTCCAGTGCAGGGTAGTAGTGGGACTGGCGCCTTTCCCACTGGTAGAGGTAGAAGTCAGGAATTAACCCAGGATGAGTTGCCAGCCTGTTGCAAGTTTTACTTACTCACCCACCTACATCACTCACATAGATAGATAGATAGATAGATAGATAGATAGATAGATAGATAGATAGATAGATAGATAGATAGATAGATAGATAGATAGATAGATAGATAGATAGATAGATAGATAGATAGATAGATAGATAGATAGATAGATGTGAAAGGCACTATATAAAATAGAGCTTGAACTTGATCCATTACTTGTCTGCATTGTCTGTTTTATATTTGTAATTCATTTAGACCACTTTGCAGAGATCATCTTTCACTTTGACATTAAAGAGTCGTCTTTTGTTGATCAGTATCAAAAAAGCCATATTAAATCCACTGTGATTCAGTGTAATATTATAGTTGACACTTCTGGGTGGCATGGTGGCGCAGTGGTACTGCTGCTGCCTCAAAATAAGGAGACCAAGGTTTGTGCTCCTGTGTAGAACTTGCGCATTCTCCCCATGTCTGTGTCGATTTCCTCCCACTATCCAAACACATGCAGGTTATGTGAATTGCCAACACTAAACTGGTGCCAGTGTGTGTGTGTGTGTGTGTGTGTGTGTGTGTGTGTGTGTGTGCGTGTGTGTGTGTGTGTGTATGTGCTTGTCCTGTGATGGACTGGAACCTCATCCAGAGTTTCTTCTTGCCTTGTGCTCTGTGCTAGCTAGGTTTGGCTCCTACCCATCTCTCCCCACCACAACCCTGGTCTAGATTAGGCAGGCAAGAAATTGACATCACTTCCTAGGCACTGTACACATACTTTTAAATTGGGCAAGTGCTACCTGATTGTGATCGGATAAAGAAAAATCATGTTAATAATACCTGGTGTAATGGGAATTTTTCTCAAACAATAGAGAAACCACTCTGCAGTAAATACCTAGGAGATCTCATATATATCACATGGCTCTGAAAATTCTTTTATTTAGCTGTTTAGCTAATGTAGTGGCAATGTTGTGCCGAAGAGGTAGGGGCTGACAGGCTGTGAGCTCAGATCACCAGAAAGTGCCCTGCTTGCATTGTTCTCCTATTAGCTTATGTTATAAGGAGACCACTTCAGAGCCAGACATTACAGGTTCCTGGCTAACCACCAGAAGTTCACCACAGTGAAACCAAGATGCCTTGTGATGTGAGTCCACAGCATTGCGCTGGGTGGCATGGGTGGGATTTGCACTGTGGATGATTGGAGTGCAGTGGTGACATCATTTAGAAGGGGTGGGGACTGACAAAAAGAGAGAGATAGAGAGTTCAGCTGGGGTCACCAAGAAGTTGTCCGCTTGCATTGTTCTGAGATGTTCTTTTCATGTCAGACCAAAGAAGTTCTACTATTAGCTCACGCTGTAAGGAGAATTATTCAAAGCCAGACGTTATGGATTCATGGCTGACTGCTGGCAGTTCACAACAGTGCAAACCTGTGAACCAAGGTGCTTCTTGGTATGAATCAACAGCAATATGCACTTGGTGCCAAGGTTGAGATTTGCGCAGTGGTGACATTGTTTAGAAAGGGTGGGGACTGAAAGAGAGAGAGAGACAGCAAAAGATGAGCTGAGACCTTTTCTGAGCCAGACATTGCAGGTTCATGGCTGAGCACTGGTGGCTGACCAAGGAGCAGATCTGCGATCTGAGACATATTGTTGTGCAAGTCCACAGTGTGGAAGATCAGCCCGGCTACAGACAGACACTGAGACACACAATGTCCCAAAACACACCCACGTTTATTAACGTTCTTCTCCTGCACAGCGCACAGTGCATGAATCACCAATAATTATGCTCAGTCCCTTTTCTTCTTCTCTCTTTTCTTTCTCTTTGGCTGCCTCCACTTCTCTCCTCACAAGCTCTGTCCTCCACCTCCTGACTCCAGCTTCCCAAATTGAGTGAGGCGGCCCCTTTTATGTTACACCTGGATGTGCTCCAGGTGCTCCATGACGATCTTCCTGCAGCATTTCCTGGGGTGGCAGAAGTACTGCATGGACACCCGGAAGCACTCCAGGTGCATTCAGTTCCTCTTCTGGCAGCACTTCCTGGTGTGGTGGAAGTGCTGCAGTCCAGGGCTCCGGGATCATCCAGGTGGCCATGGACCCCAACAGGGTTGAACTTCCAGGCTCCAAATCCGTGGCCCCGATACAATCCAGGGGAACTGCCCTCTTGCACCCCGGGGGAGATATTGCCCCTCTCCCGGTCCTTCCCTTCTCCAGGCGTCCCGGTGGGTTAAGGTCCCCAGTCATCTGCCACAACAGTTATACACCTAGTTATTTATTTGGATTTTCTATAATGCTTGAATACTGGTTCAATGAAGCCGTTGAAATATCCATTCCTAATATGGAGAGATTTCCTAATAAGTGGCAGAAACCATTGAAGGTGTAGACTCATACTTAACATTTGTGTTTTCCCTGTAGATATGGGAAACTTTGAAGAGATGGAGCAACGGAAGACGGTGACACAAGGCAAAGCTGCAGTGCTGAATTCACCAGTGGTGTCCTGCTATCCACGCCCTCAAGTGACCTGGTTCAGAGATGGCTATAAGATTATTCCTAGCAGCAGAATGTGAGTATCCTATTGGACTTGTGTTGTATTCACAATGGGCAGATAAGTGATTTGACACCCCCTCCGCCTCTCAAAGCTTTCTGGAGTGATTTCAGAAGTCATCTGATGATACTTCATGTTAAGTGAGTGAAGAGCCTCTGGGCCAAGACTTGTGGTCATGTGGTGACAAACTTCTGATAGGCCAAATGTGCTTTTGTTGTCTGCTTGCATGTGATTTGTCCAACGTCAACGGCAGAGTAAATGAAGATGACATTGGAATCTGAATCGTGAAAGTTGCTATATGCTTGAGGATGGTGATTCTTTCTTTCTGTGGCTTTAAATAAAGTTTTAATTTAGAGAAAATCATCTAGTGATAACAAGTCTTTTGAATATAACAGTGAAGTCCTGAGATACACTGCTTTTTAATCAGCATGTACCGGTTTGAAGTATTGAAATCTTTAGAAATAGTTTGTGAATGCAGACAAATCACAGAGTAAATTTGATATGTTAGATGAATGGAGGATTACTTGTGCCAAAATTAAATACAATCCAATGTGTTAACTACTCGTACGTTAAAATGCAATACATTAGCAAGTGGGCAATTTAATTATGGCACGGTTTTATTATGTTATAATTGAAATCAAATCAACCAAATGATTGATTGCTTTTCACTGCGGCATACAATTTCGGTGTCAGCTTAAAATGCAATTCAAGAATGCATTGCATTTTAATTCATGTCCATAGATCGCATGCCATAACTAAAAGCAAAGCAGACATGTGATTTTGGGATATACAGAAATAAATTGTATTGTGTTGTATTGTATAGTGCATTACGCTTAGCGCCAGCTCTGTGTGTTTTGCATTTCAATTCAAGCTTTAATCGTGCCAAAAGTAAATGTAATCAATGAACCAATCAAGCGTCACAATGTGGCACAAGGGGCTTCAACCATTGGGGAAAGAGGCGTTCCAGTCACGTGTGTGTTGTACTTGGAAAGAAGGCACACAGGGAGTTGATAAGGCAGGGAAACCGTCGTCTACTTGAATTGGTGGATGCTGGTGATCTAAATGAGGATTTCATTCTGTTATGTTAGGGGAAAAAAGGGAAAAACGATATTGTAGCGCCCAACTACTGAGTCTAATAAAATAAGGAACTTGCACCAGGATGAAGGTCAAAAAAATAAATCCAGCTTTTCTGCTATTTATTCAAATGTACCAAACCGAGCACATCAAACATGATACTGTGACAAAGATCTTCTTACACTGGAGCTATTTGTTGTCTGGTGTTGCAGCAACTGAAGAAGCTGTAAACACTCCGCTACCATGATGCTTTACAAATTACTATACAATACAATACAATTAATTTTTTTATAGCCCAAAATCACACAAGAAGTGCCGCAATGGGCTTTAACAGGCCCTGCCTTTTGACAGCCCCCCAGCCTTGACTCTCTAAGAAGACAAGGAAAAACTTAAAAAATAAAACCCTTGTAGGGAAAAAATGGAAGAAACCTTGGGAAAGGCAGTTCAAAGAGAGACCCCTTTCCAGGTAGGTTGGGCGTGCAGTGGGTGTCAAAAAGAAGGGGGTCAATACCGAACACACTGTTTACTGTCTACTATAGCTGCACTGTGCACTGAAGTCGTTCCAGTGTTACGGTCCTGGAACACGCCACACGCATCACGTCATGCACTAAACCACAACCCACAAAAGGCCATTTTTTTCTCTCATGGACAATGATCAAAAGCAGCCCAATTGGGTGACAAAATGGTGGACCTCGCAATGCTGAGCTCTTCAGTCAGGACGGGTCCAACCTACCTTCTTATGCCTCTTCTGAGGAGAGACGCCTCCTGAGACTTCCAGCTGCCCTCTTTATATCTCGAGTCTACCCCTTATTGGCTGCCTCATTTGAATAGTGCTCTGACATAGTATGTGCACCATTTCTACTGGGATTGTTTTGTAGTCCAAGTAATTACTAGCTCTGTAAAACTTCATTTTTCCGTCGAGTTGTTAAAGTATATTATCTGTTTGTCACAGAGGATATGAATAAACAGCTGAATAATTCAGTATTTAAATCAAATTGCTAACAGTCACACCTCAAAAATGTAACTGCACTGCTTAATTTAACATTTACAGTATAAAAAGAAAACAACTTAACATAAGAGTAAACTTTTTCAACGACACCTAAAACATGCTTTTCACTGTAGCAGTTAACCACTCCACAGTCCATTTTGTCTAAACTTTGTGAACACTGGGGGGTGCTCCAGCTCCCCAAACACCCAAAACAAGCAGGCTCAGAACAAAAGGTAAAAGTACAAAGAGTCTTTTATTGTGGGAAATTCTTCCTTGTCAAGCATTTTCCACCACCACTGCCACAAGTGCAATAAAACACAAGCACATCTCTTTGTCTTCTTCCTCTCAATCACTGCCTCCTCCATACAAGCTTTGTCCGCCTTTTACTCAACTTTGGCTCATCCATATGAAGCAGGCAGCTCCTTTTATCCAATCCCTGGGAGTGCTGCTGGTGACATGACACTGCAGCACCGAAGCACTTCCAAGTGAGGTTGGAGCTGACTGCCAAATCCTGCAGCAATGTTTCACTATATTCAGTATTTAATTAAAATCGATAACAGTCACACCTCAAAAATGTAACTGCGCTGCTTAATTTAACATTTATAAAAAGAAACAACTTAACATAAGAGTAAACTTTTTCAGTGACACCTAAAACATGCTTTTCACTGTAGCAGTTAACCACTCCACAGTCCATTTTGTCTAAACTTTTTGAACACCGGGAGGTGCTCCAGCTCCCCAAACACCCAACATAAGCAGGCATTGAACACAAGGTAAAAATACAAAGAGTCTTTTATTGTGGGAAACTCTTCCTTGTCAAGCATTTTCCACCACCACTGCCACAAGTGCAATAAAACACAAGCACATCTCTTTGTCTTCTTCTTCTCAATCACTGCCTCCTCCACGCAAACTTTGTCCGCCTTTCACCCAGCTTTGGCTCATCCATGTGAAGCAGGCAGCTCCTTTTATTCAATCCCTGGGAGTGCTTCCAGTGACATGACACTGCAGCACCGAAGCACTTCCAAGTGAGATTGGAGCTGACTGCCAAATCTTGCAGTTCCCTCTTCCGTCCCCCACAAGACCCAAAAAGGTTGTCCCCCAGGACTACAATACCCAGCATGCCTTGTGGGCACCCAGGCAGGAATCCCAGCTTGGGCTAGCATAAGCCAGTGTAAGTTCTCCCCTCCTGTCCTTTCACCTCAAGGGCGTCCCAGCTGAGTAAGAATGCGGGCCATCCCTTATAACTTATACTTGCATCCAGAATACAGAAACGTTTATAGGTGGACCAATAGTTGACGTCCCTTGCACCACTTTTTGATTCTGATTGGTTGCTTGAATACTTTTAGCTGTGGTAGGATTAAAGAGCAGTCTCAAATTGAAATGTGATACACACAGAGCTACCTTTAAGCGTTTTACAATACGTCTGTGTGGCTTTTAGTTATAACTTGCGATGTAAGACCATGAATTAAAATGTAATGTGCATTGCAGTATTACATATTAAACTGACACAAACATTGCATGCTGAAGTGAAAAGCAATCAATCACTTGGTCATGTCATGTCATTTTCTAAGATGCTTAATCCAGACCAGGATCTCAGGGGGTGCTGGAGCCTATCCCAGCTAGGTTAGGGCACAATGCTTATGATCATGGTGCAAGTCCAACACAGGATCATTAGGTCTATGTCCTTAATTCTAACACGATAAAAACGTCCCACTTACATTTTAACGTAATTAACACATTTAACTTTGGCACAAGTAATCTACCATATAGATAATGTATCTACTAACAAAGACTTAACAAGCGTATTTTTGAAATCCTGTAATATGATCCAATTTAGCAGAAAGGAATACTCAAATCGTTATATAAACTATTAAAATAACTAAGTGCTTACTGAAATCCTGAATTATGCCATTGGGTTATCATATTGTAACAGAGCGTAAAATTGTAATTCAGAGAAAAATGACCTTAGTACGTATAATACATCAGAATGAGTTATACAACGGACAACCTGGGACGAAGTAGCTTTTGAACAAACTGTATTTCCAAATAGCACAATCTCAAACTTCTGCGAGAAGCCTCTGTACATTGTTATCTCTTTATAATCTACAGTAAATTCTTTTATTGTCATCATGCATACCTTTATCAATGAAATGCATTTTCATCATCTTGCCATTAAACCACTTTACTGAACTGCTGTTTTGACCATACACCATGGATACATCTTAATTTTTATTTAAGTACATTTAAGCAAAAGTCACACAAATTCAAACAGGGATGTCTGGCTTGATTTGGTCCATAGTGTTAAGCGCCGGTGGCACTCCTTGAGCAGCACAGGTTGTTGCAATGTGCAATTATTCATAATATCACTGAATGAATTCTACTTGAGGAGCGAAAACAGGGCAGCAAAATTAACAGGTCCGACAATCTCTCAAATTAATTGTAAGGGACTATACGGCACGGGGATCAATAACCATTTAAAATAACATGAAGAGGCATAAATCAATCTGCTGTTCGCTGATGACAGATCCTATAGTTAATTATTTTGTAAGGCTAGGCAGAAACAAAAAGACCAATATGTTTAACTGTAATTTCAGGAATAATTGATATTGCTCAAGTATAATTCAGCACTAAAATTAAAACTCTAGTCTGCTTTCTTTTTGTAGCCGAGATACCTGTCTGTCTCACTATTATTAGCTACATATAAACCTCTGCCAAAAGTGCAGCCGAATTTTATAAAGGATTTCATTTCAATGTGCTTAAAACAGATGGGCAGGCTTGTATGTTTCATTAGCAACTTACAATTATCTTGAATGTGTCATAGCATACACAAAATGGAAAACTGTTAACGCTTTCTTTCCTCTGGCTTATTACCAAGTAAAAGGAGAATTAATTTGGACCAATTCTCTGGCTTAAAAAAAGTCAAAGAGTAGAACAGAACAGAGAGGAATACTGTTCTTGGGGTGAAGCGTTGCGGAGTCATGTCATCTCGCAGCAGTCAAATATAAAGCAGATGGCCGTGGAAGACTCTGTAAAGATCACCAGTCTATTTACAAGCAAAAAACATTCGCTTATCACCTCTCTGAACCAATCATGTGCGCCGCCTCCACCCTCTGACGCCACACAAACCTGGCCACTGGACGCCTGCGGCAGTTCATATTTACAGAAGTAAGGTCTTCCATTTTATGGCAGCATAAAACAAGAATGGGCTGAACTCATTGAGTTAAAACAAAACTGACCCACAAAACAAAGTGAAAAGCAACAAGCAATTACATATTGTTTATTTTCACAGATCGCATTTACTCAAAATTTGGCAGCCATCCCTGGCTGCGCAGACATTTTGCCAGTTTTCACTCAGGTATACGTCTGTCCTTGCCAGCTAGAGGAACGCGTCAGTCTATCAGCCCGAGCCTTTTAGATAGCCACACATCACTAAGTCTTTCTTTCTTTCTTTCTTTCTTTCTTTCTTTCTTTCTTTCTTTCTTTCTTTCTTTCTTTCTTTCTTTCTTTCTTTCTTTCTTTCTTTCTTTCTTTCTTTCTTTCTGTACCATTAGTACAGTCTGTTAAAAGACGGAATACAAGACAGATGGTAACTGAAGGGAAAGTGGATGTTCCTACTAGTTTTAGGGGAGAGATTTTGAATTGGTCTCATCATTTTAAAATATTCGGTCGCCTGATATTTCTCAAAGTTATGTAATTATTTAAATGGTATTTCTAGTGGAGATATATTAGTCTCAAACTACTTTGGATTTTGTGCTTCTTTGTGAAAATTGTTGTAGAGCAAAACTTTCACAAGAACTTTAAGTTGGGATTTTGCAACTAATTTCGGTACTTTTCTATTATCGTGACGCAAATCGGTTAGGGTTAGGGTTAGTCTCCTCGCTGGTTGGTACTTCGCAAATTTTCATTGTTCCAGGGTACACTGCACTATCAAAGAGATAACACGAAAAGATTAGTGGCGAGGAATTAACTGTCAACATGGTGTGCTGCACATGCGTGACTCGCAGTGGAAGACAGTGGGGGACCAATTTGCGACACGATAATAGAAAAGCACCCTAATTTCTTCTCCTAGTCATCCTTGGGAAGCATTGAATCTTCTGTGACTAGTTTACTGGATGTTTGGAGCTTAATTTGGGAGGATATTGATTGTCAGTGTGCTCATAGTGTACTCTTAGTGAGCTGGTGATGGACTTCTGGTGGGCCAAGGATCCTCTGAGACCAGTCACCATTCTGGGGGAGGATGTGGAAGTGGTGCAGAACTACAAGTACCTGGGGGTGGGGTTCACATGAACAACAAACCGGACTGGCCTGACCACTGGCCTGTACAAGGAGAGCCAGAACAGACTGGACTTGATAAGGACACTTACAGTAGGTCTTTTGATGTATGCAGAAAGCTGCAGGAAATGTTCTACCAGTCCATAGTAGCCAGTGTGATGCTTAATGCTGTGGTCTCCTGGGGAAGAACAAACTTATCAAGAACTTGTGGTCCATTACAGGGTGAACCTTGGACACATTGGCAGCAGTTGTGTAAAAGATGATGGTCGCAGAATTGAATGCCATCATGAAAAATCCCCTCCATCTCCTCCAGGAGGGGCTCTTTTGGAGCACTTTTAGCCACAGGCTCATTCCACCGTGGTGTGCTAAGAAGACCATTGGAGGCAATTCAGTACTCCCACCTGATATACTTGTTTAGTTTATTTTTATTTATTTATTTATTGATTGATTCATTCGTTCACTCATTCATTGGCTGTATCACCTGTCCTTTGATCTGTATTCTTGTTTTTTTATGTTTTTGCTGCTATATGCATCTGAATTTCTCCCTGGGCTGCGGTGGGTTGGCACCCTGCCCGGGATTGGTTCCTGCCTTGTGCCCTGTGTTGGCTGGGATTGGCTCCAGCAGACCCCCGTGACCCTGTGTTCGGATTCAGCGGGTTGGAAAATGGATGGATGGATAGATGGATAGATGGATGGATGGATTTCTAAAATTGATCTAATCTAATCTAATCTGATAATATGGTAGCAGCACTGGGTTTTCTTTGCTAGGAAAACTGTAAGAACTATTAATTAAATCCATCTTACACTAAGCAACCTTCTCTTGCATGTCGCTTATCCTTTAAAAAACAGAGAAACATTTTGATTTCAATAACAGATTAGTTTACTCCTTCAGATTCAGATTGAGAGAGGTCACTTCAACTTGAATATTTTGTGTTCCATATTTTCCACTTTTATGTGTCCGGTAACCGGTCCTGTCAGCAAAACAGGTCCTTGCTAGTCAGTCCAGCCGCAGAGTTAGCGTGAGTGAGCCCGTGGCTTGTGCCTGAATGTGCAGTGCGGTGGTCTGAGCAAACCGCTATCACCACTGTGGCAAAATTTCTTTATTGAATGTAATAAAAAAATTAAACACAACCTAACTCTCAAATCAGTTAACCAAAAACCAGAACACCAAAATTTTACACTATATGTAAATTTTCTAACTTATTTAAAAAATAAGAAAGTGCTTATTTTGCCACAATTATAGGAGATAGACAGTTTTGAATCACTTATATATCACTATTGGCGCTTTGTGTATTTGTTTTGTAATTTCCAAGTTTCAAACATGTTAACTTAAATGAGATTTACCCTAATATTGTAACTTTTTCTTACACACTGTTTATAATTTTTGACTTAGGATAGGATGTAAATATGCAGCAGTATGCTTGTGAACCTAAAAATTCCGTATGATTTCTTATCTTATTGTGTGTCTGAATTTTGCTGTTTCTTTTTATTATAGGACTAGCCGTCCCCCGAGCGTCCGGCCATGTAGTAGTGAAACAGGACAGCGAGGAGTGCCCCACCCAGCTCCCTACTCCTGACGTCACACTCGCTTCTCCCACTCCTCGGCCTGCAGCCTCTATCTCAGATTAGTATTCCTGCAAGCAAATTATGGTTCTTAGAGCAATGAGAGAAATCGCAAAATCAACCGGAATGTTCAAGCACATTTTAGGAAAAAGCTATATCTAAATCCGTTAAGTAGTTCTCTCATTCGCTAACTAAGTGAATGTAAGATATGCCCTGAGGCTGGCACGTGAGTGAGGAGGACCCCACCCTCCTCCCCTCGGCATGCTGCGTCTCTCAAATTCGCGCAAATAAATCGGTACCGCAAGCAAACTATGATACTTAGTGCGATGTCGCAAAATCAGCTAAAATGTTCAAGCAGATTATAGAGAAGAAACCTACCTAAATCCGTTAAGTAGTTCTTTCGTGAAAAGCAGACAGACAGATGTTGGATTTCATATATATAGAGATGTCATTACATGCAGAATCCAAATATATACAGTAATTATTTTCTCCATTCAGTTTCATTTTAAGATTATTTTTTTCACATTATAATTTTATTTTTATGAGAATTGGTGCCATCTATAGTCACTTCTTTAATTAAAAAGAGTTCATTTTTAATGTTTTCAAAAAAGTGGTATATTCATTCATTCTTGTTTCATATAATGAAATTTCACCACAAGACATTTGCTCGACCACTGATGTAAATTCATTTATTTTTTTTCTATCTGCTGCCCTCTCTCGTCACTTCTTTCACAGTATGCTGTTTTGCCACAAGGCACTTTTTTTTTTAACAAACTCAGATGTGTATTGTGTGTTTTCGCAATGTTCGTAATTCAATTATAATAGCAGCATAATACTGCAAGTACACTAAGACGTCCCTTTTGATGTAATCAGTAAACTGCTACTAATACAGGAGATTTCAATTAATTTAAATGTCAATAAGCCCTAAGAGAATACAGATTATTTAAAGTTATGCTAAGTGTAAGGCTTCATGTTAAATTAAATCAATACTGTTGCTCTTTGGAAAGATATTGATGAAGGGCATTTTTTTGCCTTTCATTTTTAAGGCATATACAATTTAAGTTGAGGATTTGATGACCTTCAGTATTTATTTTTCTGACTCTTGAAATATGGTTCATATGAAAAATTCTTAGAATGTGTGTTTCCATCTTTGTAAAACACTCAGCTACTGAGGAGCCGCAATTACACTTGGATCTTAAAAGCTCTGGTTACGTCTTCTGTATGGGTCAGGTGAAACTGGCCCTCCTAGACAATCCTGTTTTTCTTGGTATAGCAAAGCTTTCACAGAAACAACACAATGTGGGCTTGTGTGTGTGTGAGGGTGTGACCGACCAGTGGGGATGTCCAGCAAAAGTGTTTACAGCTAAAAGAGACACATAATGTTCAAAGCAGAGTGACAGAAAGCTCAAAGCAGCACATGTTCATTTGGTAATTAGTGCCCACCCGTGGCAAACTCTTCCACTGTTCTGTCTAGTCTTCCTTTGAATCCAAACATAACTGACATCTGAAAACAAAGTATATCTGACAAGGTTAAGGTCTGCAGGTACAGATTAAACATATGATACATGGTAGCAGTTTTCACAGTTATACAATAGTCTTTTGGATCAACAAAATCCCCAAGCAGACAGTTACATGACAAAGTAGTCTGCCATCTACGTGGAAATCTCTGAACACTGGAGTTCATCATACAGTACATTCTCCTTCTTCTTTCCATGTCTGTTCAAACACAAGACTTCCAGAATTTTGCAACTCCGATGGCTTTCTCGTTGGCTTCTTGGATGTCTTCCATTGTGCCTGGATGGTCTAAACTGGAGCAGATTAGCAAGTGATTCTACAACCGGTTCAAACAGAATTCATAATAAATTGATTTACTGTAATTATGCTGTAATGAAGTGAACATGCAGTTGACATCTATGGTGAACTGAGCACCATCTACACCTACTGAGCAAACCACCTTTACACCGGCTTATCCATGCAATTATCTAATCAGCCAATCACGTGGTAGCAGCACAGTGCATACCATCATGCAAATACAGGTCAGGAGCTTCAGTTTGTTCACATCAAACACCAGTGAGTTTGACGCTGGGAAGATTGTTGGTTTGAGTATTTCTGTAACTGATAATCTCCTGGGATTTTCACACACCACACTCAGTAGAATTTACTCAGAATGGTGTGATAACATCCAGCGAGCTGCAGTTCTGCAGACAGAAACGTCTCATTGATGAGAGAGGAGAGAGGAGAATGGCCAGACTGGTTTGAGCTGACAAAAAGACAATCGTATCTCAAATAACCATTCTGTGCAATTGTGGTGACCAGAAAAGCGTCTCAGAATGAATGATATGTCAAGTCTTGAGTGGGATGGGCTATAAGAGTAGAAGACCCCATCAGGTTCTACTCCAGTCATCCAAGAACAGAAAGCTGAGGCTACGGTGGACACAGTGTTCTGTGTTCTTCAGTGTTTTTCCAGTCACTGGATCTAAATCCAATTTTTGGGATGTAGTAGGATGGAAGATTCACAGCATGAAAGGGAGGTGACCAATCAATTAAGCGATGCAGTCATGTCAACATGAACCAGAATCTCAAAGGAATGTTTCCCAAATGTTGTGGAGCCCATGATACAAAGAACTGAGACCAAATGGAAGTCCTACCCAGGATTAGTAGAGTGTGCATAATTTTTCACATGCAATGGAAAATCCCTGTGACTTCCATTGTTTTCAGAATTTAGTTTTTTCTTATTTTTTAGAGTTACTAGGTTTTTCCTGATGTTATAAGGTAGTAGTGATGGCCAAATATGTCTTCATTCTGGTCATAGCACGATGGAAGAAGCTACTTTGTTCATAGTATTTCACATACAGCAAGACAAAAACCTATCAACTCCTCTGACCAATGAGGAGAGACCACCTACCAATGAAAACGTTGGATTATGAACACGTGATTTAAATGCTGCAACTGCGTGATATAAATGACAGGTGTTGTTGATTTGTGAAAAAAACAATATTGTGTTTGTGAAGATCAGGAAAAATGAAATCTTGAGATCGTTAATTATTGGAGTGCCCTCATTTTCTCAATTTGCAGAAAACTTGAAAGATGTGACACACTCGGTTTTTCCATAGATGGTGAGATTTGCTCAGTGAGCTTATATGGCCTCACTGAGAAGCCCCATCTCATTGTTCTATGTTCAGTAAAGCCTGAGTGCTCTATGAAGGATTTAAGTTTTCTAGTGCAAGAAAATGTTAAGTTTAGGCTTTTAACCAGGCCTAAAAGTTTCAAGATCGGTTATCACCAAAGAAGAAATGAATTTGGAGGGTTTGGTATGTGTTGACCCAAAGTAAAAAAACAAACAAAAAAAAAAATCACATGGTTAAAGTGCCCACAGAATTCAGAGGTGTAACCTTTTAATTGGAAGGTGGTCTCAAATAGATAGCCATTTTCATGACGGAAAACATCAGAGGCACTCCACTTAGCAGAATGGCACATAAAATTAAAACTGCGGAAATCGCAGTGCATTTGCAGTCCCACCCCTGTAAAACATGTTCACCCTCTTTTAGCAAGCAGACAACACGTTCATCACATCGCACAACATCATTTTACCTCATTCCTGTTCTACACATTAGCAGTTGTGGGGTTATTTGAAGGGGAAGGTAAGGCTCGAGCATGAAAGAGAAGACAAACTGTCATCCTGTAAGGATTTTATCTTTGTACTTCAGTAAATGCAGAGTGCCACCATCTTTAGACAAGCTTGTGAAAATCAGCATATCAACAATGGAGGCAAGAATTCACAGACACTGAGGGACTTCTGAAGTTAATATGTTACTCCTATATGAGAAGAAAACATTTGAAACTAAAGCAAAACTAATGAAACTGTGTGTTGGTGGAGATCTTGTACATAAACAAGAGGCGTGGACACCGGGGGGTCTCTGGTCTGTCTGAATGGAAGTTCAGTAGTGGCCAAAAGTTTTGGCAGTGACACAAATGATGTGTTTTGTAACATTTGCAGCTTCAGTTTTGTGTTGGCAATTCACATTGTTTTTATATTATTGTGCCATGTGATCAGATGCATATTAATTTATTGCATAGAGCTTTATTAGTATAAAAAGTTAACTTTATCACAAAAACCCATTTTCAGTTATTTTGGCCCTGGTACAAAATGATCAGCTAAAAGCATCCAGTAAGAGCCAGGACCGTCTCCTCCTGAGGAGTCAGCTACAGAGTCATGTTGCCACCAGTGCAGAGCTTGCTCAGTGTTGGCAGCAGGTGGGTGTGAGGGCATCTGTGAGTGAAGCAAAGACTTTTGGACAAACGGCCTTGTGTCAAGAAGGGCAGCAAAGAAGCCAATTCTTTCCAAGAAAAATATCAAGGACAGACTGAAATTCTGCAGGAGGTACAAGGATTGGACAGCAGAAGAACGGTGCAAAGTTTTTTTTCTCACAGGAATCCTCCTTCTGACTGTTTGGGACATCTAGAAAATCGATTGTCCAGAGAAGGAAAAGGTGAACGCTACCATGTGTCCTGTATGACTGTGCCAACAGTGAAGCATCCTGAGACAATCCATGTGTGGGGTTTGCTTCTCATCCAAGGGAGTGGGCCCACTTACAATGAACACTGCCATAAATAAAGAATGGTATCAAAATGTCCTCTAAGAGCAACTTCTCCCATCAATTCTGGCACAATTCGGTGATGATCTGTGTATTTTCCAGCATGATGGAGCACCATGTCACAAGGCAAAAGAGATAACAAAGTGGCACAGAGATCATAACATTGAAAGTCTGGATGCCAGGAAACTCCTCAGATCTTAATCCCATTGAAAACCGATGGTCAGTTCTAAAAAAGCAGGTGGACAAGCAGAAGCCCACAAATTGTGGTCAACTCCAAGCACTAAAAAGGCAAGAATGGATCAGCATTAGTCAGGATTTGGCCCAGAAGCTGATATCCAGCATGCCAGAGCGAATTGCAGAAGATATGAAGAAGGAGGGTCAACACTGTAAATATGGACTCTTGACATAAATTTGACATATACGCCAATAAAAGTCTTGGCAACTTATGAAATGTTTATAATTGTTCTTCAGTATACCATAGAAATGTGTAAAAAAAAATCTGAAAATGGCGAAGCAGCAAACTTTGCAAAACACATTTGTGCCACTGCCAAAACTTTTGACCACTACTGTAGGTGAGAGATCATCGTAAAGGGATGGGAAGGTCTGCTGAATGGTGAGGGCTACAGGGTCATGGAGAAGAATCAAGCAGAGGACATGAGCTAAGCATTAAAGAACATCAGTCCATCACAGGACACACTTTCTTACACAAATAGCCTGATATGCTCATCCTCGAGTAACAGGTTTTGCTTAATAAGGAACGTCTCTCAATTACACTTCATCAAGAGGAGTGTAACTAACTTTTGTAGGATCCTAGGATTCACTCAATGAAACTAGAAATTTTGCATGTTGTAAGAGAAGGACAAGACAATGATAAAAAGTTGGGTTACCAGCCTTGTCAACTGGTATGACTGAAGGTTTGTTCATAAACAAAAACCGTGTGATAAGTTGTGGAAATTACATTAGTTCAAATTGAATTAACGAAGAGGGTGAAGCTGGTGGGCTTCAGTCCTTCCAGCAGGAAGAGGCAGGTCCAGGTGACGTCAAAAGACATTATAGCCATTAGTCATCCACTCTACATGGGGAGGAAGAGAAAAGCCATTAGGATACAGCACCAACCTCTGGAGTGGTGGTAGAATTGCAGTCATGAGAGCCTTTCATCTGTCAGCTATGTGCACATGCATGACAATCTAATCCCTGCGCCATCTTGAAACTAGCACAGGGTAGGCAGCAGGTGAGCTGGAGTCTGCGTGACAAGGGTGGCCAGGCATCACCAGAAGGTATGGTGAGTAATACACATAATGAGATACTCTTTAATCAGTACACATATCCATACATGCAGAATTACGGTGTGCCTGTTTGTCGTTTATCCACCTTAATGGAGTCCTTCTGAATCAGTGAAATTTCACGTTCATTGCCTTTTATTTAATGCTGACACAATATGAGACTGGTTTTATAAGTTCTCACAAGTAAATATCCAAACTGATATTTGTGAACCGAAGCATTATTTTATACAATTGTATCCAGTAGCAATGAGTGAAATAGGTAAGTGCAAGACCCCAACAGGCCCCTGGGTAACTTAGCTCCATTGCAGAGAGTTGATCATACTTTTAACAATGTACATTGAGGGCAGGGTGCTGAAAGAAATGTGCCAGTCAGCACTGTGGGGTCCTTCAGCACCTGTTCTCCCTTTCCCTGAGTTTGTAGAAGGTTCTTCAGTTGTGTAAAATATCCTGTGTAGTCCCAGTGCCAAGGGATTGGCATTCTAGTGATGCCAAGTACTTCATACATCATGAAGACCTTTCAGAGGCTGGTCCTAAAACAGCTGTGACCTCTGGTTTCACAACATCTGGATCCTCTGCAGTTTGAGATTGCCAATTAGACACATATAGGTGTGGTGGATGCTCTCATCTACATTCTCCACAGTGCCTACTCCCTCTTGGACAAATCTGGCACCACAGTCAGGATCATGCTCTTTGATTTTTCCAGTGCCTTTAACACCATTCTGCCTTATCGACTGGGGAACAAGCTCAAGGCTGTGAATCTTGATGATCCCACACTCTCCTGGCTTATGTACAGCCTGACCAACAGACAACAGTTTGTGAGGCTGAGGATCTGTGGTGGTGTGTAATACTGGAGCACCTCACAGAACTGTCCTGTCTCCCTTCCTGTTTACCCTCTATACAACAGACGTCCTGTGCAATACCAGGTCTGTCTGGTGAAAGTGAAATCCCGCAAAAGAAAATTTCAAGCCCCGCGAGACAAGACTTTATGCAAAGAGATTTGGAAAAGTCCTGCCCACATCTAAAACATTTACAACCACGCTCCCGGTTCAATCACTTCTCTTTTGTGTGAATGCTATCGTCAGACGCAGTTCATGTAGAGAGAAAGAAACGATATTAACTCATGGGCAGTTATACATTGCGTTGTCATGATGTAATTCCAAACACATAATCAAAATTCAATGCGATATCGACAAAAAGGTAAAAGTGAAAAGAGATCGAATATATGGACATAGGTGATATGACAGAAGTATGTAGATATTGTTTGGCTTTAAACTTTAAGTCGGGAGACTTGTAGATCATCTCATTTGTGTTGCCATCATGGAAAAGTAGTGTTGCCTCCAAATGAAGAGGCCTATCCGTGAGAATTAAAAGTTATGTTGTTTGGTGAAAGTGAAGTCCACATACGTGAGTGGAAGAGACGTTGCTGGCTCGTAGCGCAGGCAGGGGGGATTGGTGAGTGAAGCGAGCAGGGGGAAAAGCCCCCTAGTGTATATATATTGTGGCAGGCGGCTGGCGTCCATGCCTAGCCGGGATGCGACCGGCACACTATATTCAGGAGAAGCAGCCCTGGACACTGCAATACCTCCCCCTGGATGCTAGATGGCCGCCCCCCCTGGGGTGGAGCAGTGCCTCAGTTTCCCACAGGGCTCCCCGGGAATTGGAGTTGGGTGCAGCCCTGTTGGGTCCTGCAGGCACTGCTAGGGGGTGCTGTGTTTGGGACTCCTGAGCCCATGTGGGCAGCATATGCATCACACCTGGAAGTGCAGCCAGAACTCGGTGATCAAACACCTGGAGCACTTCCGGGTGAACTGTAAAAGGAGCCAGCGACCACCACTCAGTGGCCAGAGCCGGGTGGAGGAGGACAAGGTTGCCTGGGAGGAGTGGTGGTGGTGCCAGAAGAGAAGTGTTTTGTTTGTGGTCTTGGTGTGCTTTGGGACTGTGTTGTGTCTGTGGGTACGGGGAAGGCATAGCCCACAGGCGAAGGAAAATAAACAGTTTATTTTACACGTGCCTCCCGTGTCAATCTGTGTCGGGTCGGACGCAATATAGCGCCTTTTCTTACATATATACTGTGTGTATATATATATATATATATATATATATATATATATATATATATATATATATATATAATACATTTATATCACTAGGGTTTAAATCCAAACTGTTATAGTTCAGACAATTTGTTAAGTCATTACAGAGAGACTTAGAGGTTTGTGTCTGATGAAATTTAATGTAAATGTAAAATGTTATATGGAGGAAGTAGAAATGCTAGATGTGAATACCCAATCTGAGATGTGAAAATTAAAAGTACACCTCATGAGCAGGATTTAAGAGTCGTAGTGAACTCTACACTTTCAAATGCCAGACAGTGTTCAGTTTATCTGCACATTACAGTTTGTAATGTGAAAAGCTTGAACATATAAGCGACTCTTTTTGCTTCAAATTCTCATTTCTTTATGATCATAACGGGTGACAGATCTTCCAGAGGGAGGATTTTAAATGTCGCTAATGCTGTATTCTGATTGACTGTCAGCATGAAGGCACCAGGGTTAGGGTATATAGGAAGCTTCTTCTGAGTGGACATGTGTGGTACACAGCAAGTCCACGTCATTTGTGACCACGACAGCCATGATAGATAAGACCTGCTTCCCTGGCACACAGACATCTTCCATCCATTCATCTGTTTATTGGAATGTGCTTCTTCCAGTAAACAGTTCAATTTAGAGTCCTGTATCTTTGGACTATGGGAGTAAAATAGACTTCTTGGAAAATTCCCACATAAACACAGAGAAGGTTCTAACAGCATGTAACTCTCAGCTGAAGTACCGTAAATTCTGACATGAGGAGCCCCCAAGGCCTGTGTCTTAATATTTACGTTCACTGGTCCTGTTCTTGAACCTACCCCTTTAGAACAATCTAGACGAGAATAGGCCATTCAGCCAACAAAGCCTATAAATCTTATCCACTTATTTCTTCTCAAAAAATGCAAGGCGAGTTTTGAAATTCCCTAAGTTCTACACACTACTTGGTAGCTTATTCCAAGTGTCTATCGTTCTTTGTGTAAACAAAAACTTCCTAATGTTTGTGCAAAATTTACCCTTAACAAGTTTTCAACTGTGTCCACGTATTCTTGATGAACTCATTTTAAAGTTATAGTCTCGATCCACTGTACTAATTCCCTTCATAATTTTAAACATTTCAATCATGTTACCTCTTAATCTTCTTTTGTTTAAACTGTAAAGGCTCGGCTCTTTTAATCTTTCCTCATAATTCAACCCCTGTCGCCCTGGAATCAGCCTAGTCGCTCTTCTCTGGACCTTTTCTAGTGCTGCTATGTCTTTTTTGTAGCCTGGAGACCAAAACTGCACACAGTACTCCAGATGAGGCCTCACCAGTGTGTTATAAAGTTTGAGCAGAACCTCCTTGGACTCGTACTCCACACTTCAGGGTGCTATATAACCTAACATTCTGTTAGCCTTCATAATGGCTTCTGAACACTGTCGGGAAGTCAATAGCACTATGACTCCTAAATCCTTCTCATAAGGCGTACTCTCAATTTTCCGACCACCCATTGTACATTCAAACCTAACATTTATACTTCCTATGTGTAATACTTTACATTTATTGACATTTAATTTCATCTGCCACAAATCTGCCCAAGCCTGTATGCTATCCAAGTCCTTCTGTAATGATATGACAGATTCCAAATTATCTGCTAATCCGCCTATCTTCCACCACAGGAGCTAACAAAGGGTGGCAATCGGCAACCAGGCCTGACCAAGATGGCAGTTTTAATTTTTTATTTGTTCAATGTCAGGATAATTCAGTCACACAGTAATATGTGAAAAAGCAGCCTTTAAACAGGATGACAGAAAGTTGCCCTTAGAGGCATTCACATCTGGATTGCAACAGAAATGGACAACTTCTGTTCTCCCCATTCATATCCAAACATTTTCATATATTTTTATTTTAATTTCTTTTCTATCAGAAATAATCGGTGGACATTACCTTATTATTAAACTGATCAGTTACTACTATTCAAGAATTTCTGTTTTAAGCAAAGGCCTTGAAAAAATAATATGTGTGATGCTGACTAGCCTTGTGGGAAAGCTTTCTCTATATGGTCCCACAGAGAGTGCCATGTTGCAGAAGGCCATAAAAAGGAAATTATCACTTCAGACTGTAATCAATATGTTTGAAAGCTGTTCTCTCCTCCTCCATCATGTAATGCTGTTTGTCTCTCCTGCAGTGTGTGGCTGCTTAATTCTAGGGGTCTAACCAGCTGGGTAATTGCTTAGTCCAACTGGGCCAATAAAAACAAAATAAAGCAAAAAATAAAAGCATATTCTTGATGGGTTGAGCCCAGTATTATAACTAGTCTGTGTGTGCGTATGTGTTGGTGTATTCACACAGACATAATGTACTGTATATGCAGTCTATAAAATATACTAGTGAAACATGCAGACCTACAGTCCTACAATAAAATGCAAATAAAAACTGAGTTAAAGATAAGGAGCTGTTGATACTTCTTATGGTCTGTAAATAATTACATCTTTCAGTTTCTCTAGAAGTCATAATGTGTTTTATTTTATTACCTCTGGTGGCTCATCTAAAGCAAGTGAAACTTTTCTACTTTGGTAACACACTTTTGTTTTCAACATGAAAGGATATAGCTTGACAACGATCACATCACTGGTGTAAGTAGCTGTCTTCACAGAAACATCAATGTAAGGATGTAAAAACAATGCTTTCATATGGTCCGAGGTTTTAATTGTTCATTTCTGCCTCTTTCTCGTATTCTGTATTTTCTGTACTTTGTCTTGCATGCCTATGAGCCATCGTGTTTGCCTGCTGCTCAGTCCCTTTCTCTTCAGGATTACTTGTTGCTGGACAGTTTAATTAAGCATCTTACTTTCTTATGGTTTCTCGTTTTCTGTCACTTAATCACCTTCAGTGATTTGCATGATGCTCAGTAGATGTTGCTGTTCTTGTTTTTCTTTCTGCTATTATGGTGATAATTACTTGGTTTTGCAATCACTTCATCACAAATATTTGTCACTTTAGCAACATTTATTTGTGTTTATTAAAGTTCAATGTTTGATGATTGCAAAACACAATACTTACACTTGATTATGGGGGATTTTCAATATATGGGCCCTTGCTGGGACCATGCTTGTATTACAATAAACATTTTGGGCCACCTGTAAAGTGGCCACCAGGTTGCCGTGACATTTTTTTTTTAATTTCCAGGAAATGTATATATATACTGTATATATAAATTTAAAATACATATATACTATCCATCCATCCATCCATTTTCCAACCCGCTGAATCCGAACACAGGGTCACGGGGGTCTGCTGGAGCCAATCCCAGCCAACACAGGGCACAAAGCAGGAAACAATCCTGGGCAGGGTGCCAACCCACCGCAGGACACACACAAACACACCCACACACCAAGCACACACTAGGGCCAATTTAGAATCGCCAATCCACCTAACCTGCATGTCTTTGGACTGTGGGAGGAAACCGGAGCGCCCGGAGGAAACCCACGCAGACACAAGGAGAACATGCAAACTCCACGCAGGGAGGACCCGGGAATCGAACCCAGGTCCCCAGATCTCCCAACTGCGAGGCAGCAGCGCTACCCACTGCGCCACCGTGCCGCCCACATATATACTATATATATATAAATTTATACCACTAGGGTTTAAATCCAGACTGTTTTAGTTCAGACAATTTGTTAAGTCTTTAGAGGGGGACTTGACAGCATCCAGACTTGGGCAGATTTCTGTCAGAAGAAATTTAATGTAAATGTAAATTATTACACGTAGGAAGTAGAAACGCTAGATTTGGATACACAATTGGAAGTGTGGAAATTGAAAATACACCTTATGAGTAGGATTGAGGTGTCATTTTAAACTCAACACTATCAACAGCCAAACAAGCCATTAATGCACCCCCGGGCTGAAACTGAAAAGCTTCATCTCCCTCGGTTTAATCTCGTTGTTCGTTCCCCTCATTCCCACAATTGGCTTAGCTGTTCTTCTTTGGACTTTCTCTAGTGCTGTTATGTCTTTTTTTTGTTGTAATATGAAGACCAAAGCTGCCTAATGTACTTGAAATGAGATCTCACTCTTAGGCCAGGTTTATACTTCACGCAACACGATGCATGCTCCAGCGGACGCTCCTGCTACGCAAGCGTTTTACTGTTCATATTTGCGTGCGTACTTTACGTAAATCTGGAAGAATCCACCAGGTGGCAGTGCAAGATATTATCACGGTGAGAACAGGTTCGGCTTCGCTGTGTTGTGAATTGCCTGGAACACCCATTAAATTCCGAGGACACCTTACCGCAATATCTCTGAAAAGGATGTTTAATGATTACATCCATCAATTCAGGGATGTGCCCATTCCAGCTAGCATTGGGCACAAGGCATTAACAATCCCTGGAGGAGGTGAATACAAGCACTCACACACACTGGCATCATTTTAGTGTCACCAAATCTGTATATCTTTGGAAGGAAACCGGAGCACACTGTGAAAACTCACCAGGAAAACATGCAAACTCCAGACAGGTAACACCAGTGACTCCATATGAGACAGCAGTGCTACCGCTTCACCACAGTATTCATTATTTAAATGAAATTAACAATTTATCTGTATAATGTAGCATACATACTTTAATGCATTTCATCATGAAAGTGATATTAAGCATAAATCTTAGGATTCTAAATGTGCAGAGAGTTGGAATATCATACATTTAATGTGTTCTGTGTTATAGTCTATTGCTGTTTGCCGCTGCTGTCAGGTCAGGAGGAAGCCACAGAAAAAAATAACAGCACAGAAGATGGTACGTGAGACTTTTAAAATGTATCATGTCATTACGATCAGGAATATGCGACACTTCAATATAAAAGCACCACAAATGCATTTGTATGTTGGCATTTTGCTTGACACATTGAACCGTTCATCAGACATCGAAGCGCGCACATCGATCCTGTAGGATCCACAGAGAGGCTTTCTGTCACATGTAGATAGTAAACAGAGACCCTGACATCACATTCTGACTTTTATCACACACAGTATCCCCCGACTTTTTGCTGGTCTGCAACTTGCGCACGTGTTGCGTTAATTTCTGAGGACCTGCTCAGAGGACGTGTCAAAAGATCGTTGGGCATGTGTGGCAGACATGATGCGAGTGCGTACGTGTTCTGAGCGTGAAGTATAAACGAGCCGTTAAGCATACTTTCCCTTGATTTCTAATCTACATGTTATGACATTCAATGTAACATCTTTTTAGTCATCTTAGTGGATTCTGTTCATTGCGTTGATTTCCATTTAAACTTTTTCAAGACCTCTAAGTCGAAAACATCCAAAAGTGAGAAGACATTTTTGAAGGAGTTGTTTTAGCTACTCTGTTAGGCTGAAGGGCGGCAGCTCTGGTAAATGACTGAACTTTCATGGAGTGGAGTTTTTCCTACTGCTGCCTGCCTGCTGCTTGCTGTCTTTACTAAAGCAAAGTAAAAAGCAAACGCTGTTCAATGATTTTGTGAGCATTTGACAGTCTGACGTAGAGCTAGATAAAACAGACAGATGTTTTCGCTCTTCTTTAATATTTTTAGTTCTTCAGTCTGTCAGACCAGAAACCTCTTCGGATCATGCTGTGTTTTTTTTATTTTTTATTTTTTTCCCTCATGGCTTTTGATTAATAATGCAGAGTAAAAATGTTTTTTCGATCAATAGGGCTGTGTGAAGGTAGCCCAGATATTCCATTATCTACTCGGCTGAATTACTTCAGAAGGAGCGAATTGTTTTCTTAACACCACTGCTTCAAAGCGCTAAATATTAAATCAACCTCCACAACAACAGAAAATAATGCCAAGCCTGGACTTCAGATTTTTATTTATTTAACTGTTTTATAATGGTTTTATTCCTGTGGTGATTATTGCAAATTGTTACGATCAATACAAGGAGGATGAAAGCTACCCAGGCTCCACATGACTTAATTTAATTTTAGAAATGCAAAGAAATTAACTTCCAAGTCACTGAGGTCAATGCAGTGTGAAGAAAATAATATCAAAGTTGCTGAAATGCAAAAGTTTTTTCTAGCATGACCAGAGCTATAGGTAAGGGACTTACTGTACTGTAGGTTTTAGGAGGGCAATGGCAGCGCAGAGGCGGCAAAACTTCTCTAAGTCATCAAAAATACAGTTCTCAGTTGTGGGCTGGGGACCACCTATTAGAACTGTAAAAGGATACCAGGCTAGGAAGAGGTTATAGGGGAAGGGGAACCACCGGAAAGAAGCAGGGCTGCCAAAAGTCCCACAGGAGACCCCCCTAATAGTGCAGCAGAAGAGGTACCTGAATATGAGGGACTGCTAATGAATGTATGCTGGCTGGCTGGCTGGCGGGTAGGGCAATAAATAGCAGCAGCACCAGCAGAGGAAAGTGTCAGATGTGGCCTCTTAAAACACAACAGGACAGTCAAAACTGCTGATGTGGGCACCAGACCATCTCCTTATAGAGTGGGGGTCCTTAGAGGGCTGACAAAATGCTGAAGCTGTTTTATGAGAGTGACAAAATCCCAGAATGATTGTGATGGGATGTTTGACCAGGATATGATCAACAGGAGCAAACAGTAAGAGAAGAGCCAGGAGAGCACACGAAAGGTCAGTGCATACCAGTATGGAAACCAGACAAAAGAGGCACCAAAAATCAAAGGTTAAATGTGAAACGAAGGCATAACCACTAAACACCTGAAGCTAACCTCTTTGAAACTAACTAAAGCTGAATTTATTCTTTAACAGACATGGAAAATTGTGCTGAAAGCTCAAATAGTGGAGAGTTGAAGGTTAAAAGAGAAAGAGTGCAGGAGAGAGAAAAAGAAGAAGATAAAGCCAATGTTTGGGTTCACTTGCTGGGTGGGTGTGTGGGCACACATGCAGCCTGACAAGAACTCAATATGGGTTTTGGAAGGTCCACAAAAATACCTCCTTCTTGTCATTACTTGCTGTCTTTGTATTCCCCAGGCCATAAAACTTGTTCAACAAGCAGCGAAGAGAGGTCACACCTGACTTGAGCAGCCAAGCATGAAAACAAGAAAATATAATTATGGAACAATAAAAAAAAATTAAAACTGTAAAGGATTGAAGCCACAGATGGAGCTCAGGCTGAACTGTGACATGGCGAGTTCATGACCTCTGTCCTTTGTGTGTCAACCAGTTTTCCTTTTAAATTATATAGATAGATAGATAGATAGATAGATAGATAGATAGATAGATAGATAGATAGATAGATAGATAGATAGATAGATAGATAGATAGATAGATAGATAGATAGATAGATAGATAGATAGATAGATAGATAGATAGATAGATAGATAGATAGAAATGAAAGGCACTATATAATAGTTTATTCATTGCTGCAGAAATGCTTTTATAGCCTACCGCAGATCTGTGCCTCAACACAATCCAGCCTTTGAGCTCCCTTAACCACTTGGCTTGGAATCCTCAATAGAGAGGTGTGTGTGCGCCTTTCCTAATCATGTCCAATCAATTGAAAAGACTATTGGATGGACTCTAAACAAGGTGTAGAAATCTCTCACGGGCAGTAGAAAAACCTAGTAACTGCCATTTTTTTCAAAATTGAGTTTGTTTAGTTTTTGGATTTACAAGGTCTTTCCTGATGTTGGAAGGTAGTGGTGATGGACAAATATGTCTTCATTCCGGTCATAGCACAATGGCAAAACACTAGTACACTATATTGCCAAAATTATCAGGATGCCTGCCTTTACACACACAAAGTTTAATGACATCCCATTCTTAATACATAGGCTTTAGACAGACAGACAGACAGACAGATAGATAGATAGATAGATAGATAGATAGATAGATAGATAGATAGATAGATAGATAGACAGACAGACAGACAGACAGACAGACAGACAGACAGACAGACAGACAGATAGATAGATAGATAGATAGATAGATAGATAGATAGATAGATAGATAGATAGATAGATAGATAGATAGATAGATAGATAGATAGATAGATAGATAGATACTATAGTCTGAACACACACCAGAATGGAAAATTAAAAAGAAATAAAACTGACTTGTCAGTCCCAGTCTCAGTGAGGTATTATTCGGGTGTATTGTTGTTGGTATAAAGGAGCCCCAGTGGTGTTTCTTAACCCACTTCTGCTGAAGACGTTGTTGGTTGAAAGCCATCAGTTTTAGAGAAAGGATGTGCAGCTTTGTTTATCATGGCATTCAGTTTTGTTTAAATTACCTCCTCCACTATTACTTTTGTGAAGTGGGGTCCAGAGTGTGTCTTATAACTGAGCCTACCCTTTTAATTAACTTGTTGATTCATTGGGCCTCTCTTGAAGTGAAGTTACCAGTGCAGCACACCACAGTGTAGAAAGTCACACTGGCCATCAGAGAGTTGTACTGTAGCAGATGTGAAGGACGTCACTTTTCACATTAAAGGTGCACAGTCTCCTAAAAAAGAAGAGTCTGCTCGGACCTTTCTTCTGTAGTTCCTCTGTGTTATGAGAGCAGTCCAACCTGTCATTGATGTGGACCCCCAAGTACTTGCAGGAGTACACCATGAATAGTGACTGGATATAGAGGCTTTTTGGTGCAGTGGAAGTCAATAACCAGTGACTTGGTTTTGCTGATATTAAGATGCAGTCATTTCTTGTTGCACCAAGAAACAAAGTTCTCCACCTGATTCTTATACTTTGTCTCATTTCTTTTATTAATGCACCCCATAAGTGCAGAATCACCTGAGAATTTCTGCAAGTGTCATGACCTGGTGTTATATTTATAGCCTGACGTGTTCAGAATGAAGAGAAAATGTGTCAGACCTGTTCCTTGTGGTGCTCCAGTGTTGCTCACGTCCACATCAGAGACACAGTCCTTGAATCTCACAAACTGTGGTCTGACTGACAGATCGTCCATTATCCACAACACCACAGGCTCATCCACCTGCAGATTTTTGAGTTTACCCCTTAACAGGGATGTCTGGATGGTATTGAAGGCACTGGAGAAATCAAAAAACATCATTCTCAGAGAGCTGCCAGCGTTGTCCAGGTGAGAATAAGCCTTGTGGAGCATTAGATAATTGTATCCTCCACTCCAGTATTTGTATGATAGGCAAACTACAGTGGGTCTCATATGGTCCAGGATCAGCCTCTCATAGGTCTTCATGAAGTGCCACTAGTGTGTAGTCATTTGGTGAAGATGTGCCGCCTGCCATCTTTCAGTGCAGGATGTTTTCTACAGCAGCGGCATGTACTGAAGCCTTAGTGACAGACTGAACAGGTGACAGAGGACACCACAAAGTTTGTTGGCACAGGCCTCAAGCACTCAAGGCCTGACTCCATCTGGTCTCATGGCTTTTCCTGTGTGTGGCTTTGTCTCCTTGCTTGGTGTTGTAGCAGATAAGCCCTTTGTCCACCTCTCAGACCCTCAGGTACCACTCCAAACATGATGTAAAAGTATAACAACTATTTATTTTACAGTTATGACATGCACAAAGCACCCTCCACTCCACACTACTCATAAACAATTAACTCTCCCTACAATACTCTTTCCTCCTCACCCAGACACTTGCCACCCTACCTCCCAGCTCAGCTCAATGTCTGGGCTTACCCACAATCCTTTTATACACCCTGACCCGGAGGTGTTCCTGCCCAATCAGTCCACAGTTCCTTATTCCTTCCGGGTCAGGGTAAACAGTCCTTTTCTTCAACCCGGGAGCACATCGGATCTTCCTGTCACGTGACCATGACGTACTCCCACGTTATAGGGCACATAAGAGCCTCCGAGTCCTCCTACAGCGACTCCTGGTGGCCCCCAAGGTATCCAGCAGGGCTGCGTATAAAAACTACATAGTCCATGAGTCCCTGCTGGAACTCGGGGCACATCCACGCTGTCCGGAGAGCTCCTCCTGGCGGCCTGGGGGTGATGGCCGGAATAAGAAGCCGGCAATCCACCACAGTGTTTAGTTATGGATGGCCCATACTGATGGTCAGAGGTGTATTAGACATTCCAATTGATGTGGGAGAAGTTGTTGATGTACATGGAATGCTGTGGGAGGACTGGGTGTTTGCTTTGTCTGCATCCCCTTCTAGCACCTAAGCCCTGCATTGCTTGTGTCCAGTAATTATGGAGGAGTGCAACATACTGTATATTCATTTATTAAGAACAAATACAGGTGGCCTACTTGTATCTATAACTTCATCTGAGGACCCTCCAGGTTTATTTTCGGCTGTCTGGAGTTTTGGTCTTCCTCCTCTCCATTGTCAATGGGCCACAGTTCAACAATTACTTACCAGACAGACATTGTTAGGCTCCATGTACCTTAACTCCGTTGTATTCCTGTCTGTTTGAATAAATCTCTGTCTTTAAGTGTATTTGTTATGTAATTAGTAGTTAAGTTTGTAATTGCTTTTACCTGTGATCTCGCTACGTCACTCTGCACCTGCACTCGGTAAAGACCGCCATATAAAAATAACCCGAATTGAAAGTAAACTGTGTCGGCAGGGCTTGAATCACCTTTAAATGCACAAAATGGGTAAAATTTCACAATCTTATCATTACCTTTTTAAAAGAAAAGCAGACATTGTAGATCTGCTGTTCTTGTCTCTGCTCAAATAGATAAATGGTCAGAGAGGCAGGAACTTTGTGCCGGAAAATGAAAAGTAATTTTTTTTCTCCATTTCATTTTTCAACAAGACAGCTGAGTAGAGTGAGAGCTGATGGCACAGGTCTGCTATTTTCTCGCTGTACTTTTTTAAAAATTATTGTAATACATACTTTTTTCTCCAGCAAAGTGAATGTAATAAAACTGAGATGTTCCAGTAAAATATAAAAATGCAAAATCGTCTTTTCCTTGCTGCCCTAACCCTACAGTCTTCAGTATCCTTTTGAGCCTGAAAGCAAATTACTCGGGAGAGTGTCCCTTTTAATTGGGAGAGTTAAAGATCATGACGGAGGTGAAAGGTCTGTCCAGAGTTTGTGTTTGGGGCATTTAATGGTTCTGAGGCTCAATGTTCAAATAGTATTGTACTTGTAGGAGTCGGGGAGAGTTTATTCATACACTATTCTGTTTACAGAGTAATGGAGTTTGTATTTGGAAAGCTGTTTTCCCTTTTGTAGTCCACAGTATAAATACAGGTTGGCACAAGGAAACGGGAAATTTTGGAACTAGGTGTTGGCAACGCTGGGGCGTCGGCAGTTGTTTGGGATGTCACAAGAATGACACAGAAACATCATAAAGGTTTGGGGCAGCCACCCGTATAATATGCCTTGGCTGCAAAAGGTAATTGAAATAATTGTCTCCAAAGCAGAATTGAAGTTGTGGAGGCAAGATGGCGGCTTTAAAGGCCAGTAGAGAAAGTGACGTCATCGGGCCTGGAACCGGAAGTGACGTCATCGAGACTGGAAGTCACGCCATCGGTGGCGCTGGAACCGAAGGTGACGTCATTGGGACTGGAAGTGACGTTATCAACGGCTCTGGGACCAAAAGTGACATCATCAGAGGTGCCAGAACCGGGCGGGAAGTCTGCAAGGGATCGAGAAAGACAGTTATTGTACTTCGCTGCCCCCTGGTCTGGCATGGAATTACTATTACTCAGGCCCTTTAGCTGTCTCCTATTCACATATGTGTGACAGGGACAGGGACCAATGCGGCATCATTTAGAGACCCTTGCCATTAGTTATAATGGAGCAGTGGAGTGGTGCACAATGAGCATTTGCTGTAAAAGCCTTTTATACAGTAAGAATGGTGATAGTGTGACTGCTGCGCAAAGGGAATTTCGGTGTCATTACCAGTTAGGACGTCATGATCGTATTCCGTCTGCTCATGCGATTACAACATGGGTGAGGAATTTTAAAGAAATTGGTTCAGCCTTAAAAAAGAAGTCCCCAGGTGGAGCCACTTCACATACTGCCTGACAATCGATGGCAGCTATTTGACGATTGTTTGGAAGGCGAGTCATTTCATGCTACGGTGACATTCCATGGCCTCCGAGATCCCCATTTTTTTTCTGTGGGGACGTCTTAAAAGCCAAGTGTACTGCTCACGTCCTGCAAGCATTGCTGAACTAAAATGGAGGACTGAAGAGGAAATCGATGGCATTCCTATTGACATGTTAAGTAAGTCAAGCAATGCAGAATTTCCACAACAAGTGGACAAAATGTGTAAGGAAAAAATGGATAACACCTTCATGATGTTTTCTTCAAAAACATAAAATGAATATTGATTACCATCATTAATTGCATATCCTGTACAATACATTTCATCATTAAATGTATTTTGTAATATGTTTACTAGTGCACTAACGTCAATTGAAAATTTCCCCTTTCTATGCGCCACCCTGCATTATAGATTAATAATTTAGACATTGTGAGGGACGGCTCGGATTCTGACTAGGCCAGGACGTCCTTACGGTGGAAGGACAGGGGGAGACAGCTTATGCAGGGCTTTGTCTCCCACAGGACACTAAATGGCAGCAAGCCCAGGTTTGGATCCCCACTTGGCATGTTGGGTATTGTAGTCCTGGGGAACAGTCTTGCTGGGGGCAGCCATGGGGAGCTGTAGGATATGGGAGTCCCTACTCCACTGGGCTTTAACCACACCCTGAAATGCTTTGGAGCTGCAGCATCTTATCACCAAAAGTACTCCCGGGGTTGCTGTGTACCGTAAATATGGTGCTTTTTTGTAGATAGATAGATAGATAGATAGATAGATAGATAGATAGATAGATAGATAGATAGATAGATAGATAGATAGATAGATAGATAGATAGATAGATAGATAGATAGATAGATAGATAGATAGATAGATAGATAGATAGATAGATAGATAGATACTTTATTAATCCCAAGGGGAAATTCACATTCTTACTGTGCATTGGTGGGAAATGGATGGAAAGCATTTCCCACAGCCTAATAAAAACCTGTGTGTGTTGCTGAATGTGTGCTTTGCATCTGTCTGTGTTGGGTTTGGGGAGCTGGTGCCCCACCTAGTGTCCACAACATACATCATCTAGTTAATAGTTTTATCCCGAATTCCCAAGTGTAATGGTTATTACAATTGTTTCCATATTTCGACATTTGAAGTACTCCCAGGGTAGAATAACTCCATCATGGTCTCATATTGAGTCAGTTTTGGGGGTGTCTAGTAGTAAGTCTCTCACACAGACTTGAATTTGAGCTGTTGGTTTGAGAATGCTGAATTTCAACCATGAGCTCACCATAAGAGCACCTTTTTAATTACATATGACACTATTCCTGTGCATGCAAGAGGTGAAGTGACAAGGTCTTTAGCTGCCTACTGGGTGCCTAAGGGTGATCCCACATTATGCAACTTCTAGTTGTTGGATATTCTAAACATGGAGATTGTAGTTACTAGTTCTTGTTGGCTGGGCAGGTCACTTTTAGAGACCAAGTGACAACTTTCCAGCACAGTCGTGCTTGTTCCCTTTCTCTGACAGCCATTGACATGTTACCTGATGCAGCCGGTGCTATACAAAGGGTGACTGTGAATAGCTACCCTTTTTCTTTGCTGATGAGCTTCTCTTTTGTTTGTGAGGTTGAAAACACCTACGTTCCTAATTCTTCATCATGCCATTATATAAACAATTTCCAGGTGAGTATTCATTAGTTATCAACTCTAATGCACACAGAGCCCACCTCTACGACTAAAGAGAAAATCAGGGTGAGCCATTGACTTGTTGATGTGAGTTGATGAGTATGTCACATTACTGGCTGGCTTCACGGGAGCACACCACCGAGTGCCTCCAGCTCACTTTTTCTTCTTGTTTCGGCTACTCCCGTTAGGGGTCGCCACAGCGGATCATCTTCTTCCATATCTTTCTGTCCTCTCCATCTCTAGCTCACTAAGATTACATAAATGAAGGTGGTGACTGGAAATCGCAGGAAATGGCGTCCAGTGTGACATGGCCTTAACCTTCAACACATGCAGGCAAACAGCATTTGTTTTTTAGATTGCCTTTCTACAGCATCTCAACATGAAGCTTCCCTTGGGATTAATAAAGTTTATCTAATCTAATCTAAGTACAAAAGCATCATATAATTTTTATGTGATTTTCTTAACCTGGAACACATTAGATGATGAGATCTGCTCAGGTTCACATAATAAATCAGCTCAAACCAGAAACTTTGAAATTTAAAGCCAAGTGCTTTAGCTACCACACCGCACTGTTGCCACAAGAAAAATGTCCACACCAGCACCCATGTGAATATTCTCTCTATTATTGGTTTAGAGGAAACATTTAAAGTGTAACTAAATACTTTACCAACAGCAAAGGTATTCCTTATAATAGTATTATAATATTACCGTTAAGAAATTCTCAGCCTGTTATCGGCAGAACACACCGCACAAACCAACAGCGAAGGTATAATTGGATCAAACAAAAATGAAATGTATTCAGAGCTCTTTTCTTTATTCATCCTCTACACTTCACTTTCAGCAGACATTAAAGGCTGACATGCTGCATGTTATTCAGACATGCAACTAAGAACCTCACCGTGCTTTGTATTCATGACAACAAACTTGAACTTGAACGTGACACCTGAATTACTGTATAATTGCAATGAATCAGACATCTGAATGGACAAGCCTGATACTCGTTCGATCCTGACTTTTAGTCCTGTCTCCTCTGAAGACCTGCTCTAGTATTGCAGGTGTGGGAAAAGTTATTTGGAGCTGACATCTTGGAGAGAGCAGATGCAGAGTATCCTGTTCTTACAGCAGTAGCTGTTAGTGGCACACTCTGTGGTGCATCCATTTAATCAAACCCAAACCTCTAGGTAAAGCTGGTCGAAAACAACTAATTTGGTTTAAAGTTGAAAAAAAAAACCCTCTACATGGCATCCAGGCTCAATCCGTACTCTTTTTCCTGTGTAGTTCCTAGTTGGTGCAACGGGCTGCTCACCTCCATCCGTACTGCTGACTCCCTCAATCTATTTAAGAAGCAATTGAAGACCCATCTGTTCTGTGACTATCTGTTCAATTGAAATGAGAAAAAAGAACAAAAAAAAACTTTGCTTTGCAATATTTGATATTGTTGGCTAATTTGATGTTTAGGTTTAATTGCGGTATTGATTGTAATCTATGATTGTAAATTATTAATTATCACATCTCTTCACTTGTGGCAATCAACTTTTTGTTACCTGTCCTATAACACTTGCAGAACAAACAGACCCTGGACTAATGTTACTCAGTTATGTTTACCTCTTTTATAAGTCACCTTGGATAAAAGCATCTGCTAAGCAAATAAATGTAGATAGATAGATAGATAGATAGATAGATAGATAGATAGATAGATAGATAGATAGATAGATAGATAGATAGATAGATAGATAGATAGATAGATAGATAGATAGATAGATAGATAGATAGATAGATAGGACACCATAGGCTCATATACCTGCATATCTCAGTTAACCCCTTAGCAGGAATGGCTGAATGGTCCTAAAGGCAATGGAGAAATTAAACAAAATCATCATCCTCACAGTGCTGCCAGCTTTGTCCAGGTTAGAAATAGCCTTGTGGAGCAGACAGATAATTGTATCCTTCACTCAAATCTTTGTCCAACAGATAAACTACAATGGGTCCAGGTGGTCTACCTCATCAAGGTCTCAAATATGCTAGGACCATCTTCTCGATCATGATTTTTCAGAGTGACATTGGTCTTAATTTAAATTTAATTTGACATGCTTATTAGCATAGCAGAATGGCAGAAACTTCTTGGTTTTGCACTACAGAAATAACTACATGCAAAACTGAATACTGAAGGTTTATACATAAAGGTAAAGTATTGTGATGAGGTCCAAATTACAAAAATGCAGGTTTACATTATGAAACTAAGAACATGTCTGTGTATGTGTGTGTGTGTGTGCTTTCCAAATATATTCTTTCCTATCCTTCTCTGTTTTGCAGTCATCATAACTGAGTTATTAGGAGAGCTATTGCACAGTTCATCGCAGCTCTTTGTATTCAAGAAACTAGCAAGTTTATTTTTATCAAGAGCTTCTCAAGAGAAATAACAAAAGAACTGAATAAAAGCTTTACATTTATTGTCTTGGCAAGCCTTGCATTTTATACTTTTTATGTGCTGCATGGTGACGCAGTAGTTAGCTCTGCTGCTTCTTTGTTCCTGGAGGAGGGGTTTAAAGTCTATTCTGTGATCTTTTTCTTTTCCTTGGTTTTCCTGATTTAAGTTCATTCAGCCTGGTGTGACCAACTGTACATGTGTCAGTATGTCTGTCCTACAGCAGATTGCTGTCCCATCCAGGGTTGATTCCTACCTGATGTATAGAATTTCTGCTATAGTCTCCAGCAGCACTAAATGGCCAGGGAGTCATCTGAACTACTAAGCTGGGGGCATGATGGAATAAAATCTCAAAAATTCAACAAGTAAGAGTATATCTTATGTGGGTGAAGGGGCTTGATATGATATCTTGGGGGGGTGTAGGCTTAGCCCAGTCAGTTGACCCCCTGTAGCCAGGCTGAGTCTCCAGCTCTCTGCAACCTTTAAATAAGTTAAAGTGGACCCTTATAATGTATGGGTTGATATTTTGTTAGGTAATGTAAACTGCTTCCTTTTTTTGCTCCTTCGCTTTCACCCTTGTCACATGACAGGTTATCCATTATCCAATCATTTTCTAGCATCCATCTTTCTGTCACACCCCTTTAAGACACTCGTAGATGGGTCAGGCATATGAAAGCTGAAAGAGCGGTAGGCTGATTAGAACACAATTAGAAAATCTGCAAAAATGTAACATTTTTTGAGTGGCTTCCTTTTGGCATTTCAAACAACGATCTTTAGTGGCATCTATTGGTCTATGAGAGTAATGCATTCTGCATTATACTCGAGTTTCAAAACCAGTGTGTGTGTTTGGGATTTTGGAAAGCGGCAGCATTAATTATATAAGGAAGCGAGTGTGATTGTGCCATGTATGAGCCTGGCGTAAGGTCCAGGAGGGGTTTCTGCATTGCACAAAGTCTCCACAAAAAAACTCAAGCTATAGATGGATCTAAATTGAGTTTAGGACATTCATAATGGATTTACAAGTTGATGGATGACATTAGTTATTCTGTTTAAGACAACAGACACAGGCTGCCTAAATAGTGGATCAGAAACCAGCTATGCTGCAGGGCCCACTCTTCCTGCATCATGTGACAGACATCACATGCCCTCTTTTCCACCAACCACATGCAGACAGCAGACATAAAGGGATGTCATTGTGGTTTGTCACAGTACTTCTGGTGTGGACTCAGAAGAGTCATGGATAGGAACTTGAAGGAACAGAACTGCTTGATGCTTTTTAGCAGAAATAGAATTGCTGGAGTTAAAGTAAAGTAGAAGATTAGAAAGGTTTTCTTGAGAAAATTGTTTTTTAAAGACATTTTGATTAATGCCACATTTATTATTTCCTTTACATATGCCAAATGATCTGAAATATTTATCTACAAAATCTACTCAAAAGATTTCAACATATAATATTAAATGTTAGAAATGCAACAATGATACAAACACTTTAAATATAACTAGCTGTTCTATCCGTCTAAAACGGATAAAAATCTAAGTAATCAATGTAGACCTAAGAGAGCACATTCTGTTGGCATGTATTTTGTAATGTGTGTAGTAATAAAATGCATTGAATTTGTCATTCCAATAGATGGAAGATCACAAACATTTGTAGTAATTAAATGCATTATTGCAAATGTTTGTGATGCACCATCTGTTGAAATGAGAGATGCAATGCTTATGTCTGAGTTGATACAGAATGTATAAAAGAAATGTTAATGTTTGTGATGCATCATCTGTTTTTAATGATAAGTGCAATGCATTTTATTACTACAAATGTTTGTGATGCACCATCTGTTGGAATGACAGAGGCATCACAGCCAGATGGACACACAGGCACTTGTCCTTTTATTAAGGTAAACATTTCATACGCCTGATCAATCAGATCTTGTCTCTTTGTGATCCTCCATCATGTTTGTTTAGTTGGCCACCTAGAGTGCTACTCATATTGTGGTGCTCCTGTGGACAGTTCCTCTCTGTGAAAAATATGTAAAATCACAACAGAATAATTAATAGTTACATGGTATTTATTCACAACATATTTGTCTGATAGCACTGTAAAATAATGAACATTTTATATCAAAATCTAATTAATTAACTTTGATGAAAGCTGTAAATGGTGCCTGTCGCATCAGTGCCAGGTAGGGTTTGCCTCTTTACGCCGTTCTTATTAAAGCGCCCAGGGTTTTTGAGAGACACAATATAATTGGATCCTTTCTTGACTCATAAAAGGCACGCTGAAGGTGCTGTATGATAAAGACATACATTCCTAACCTGCTTAATCCAACTCAAGGTTACAGAGGATGAGAGCTTATAATGGCAGCACCAAGCGTGGTTCAGGGCATCCACATTACAGCCAATTTGAAGTCACCAATCAATGTTGCCTGCATGTCTACAGAGAAATGAAAGGAAATTAAATCAAATTTTGTCACGTACAATTTAAAACATCGTGCAAATTTAATGAAATTCTTAGTTACAGAAGCTCAAAAAAAAATCTGTATTACAAAATAAACGTCAACTCCCCAAAAACACACAAGCACTTCTGGCTTGAATAGCTGCTGTTGTCAATGACTGGTCTGTAGGTGGCAGTATGGTGGTCCGACCTGTCCCAAACTGCTACAGGTTTACAATTAAAGGCTTTGACATCTGAATAGAGAGGGTCCAGCTTATTGTGTCCACCAATGAAACATGCTGATAAATGTTTGTTCATTCTGATGTCAGCCTGGTTGAAGTTACCTGCATTCTAGGGTCAGAATGATTCATCATTAGACCATTGATAACAGAGTGCCTCACTTCTGTTCCTGAGCTAATAAACATTAACCAGAATGATATATCTTAGCTCCCTAGGTGGTAACGTTGATGAGTATTTCAGTGTCTTGATAACACATTTTAGTTTTAGTTATAATGCAATCATATCAGATGAAACCCGTCCAGCATTAACATAGCATCTGACGTAAGACATTGAAGCCTGTTCTCTGCCATACACAAAATGCCACAGTACTTGAACTCGCCACAAGATGTTAAACTTTATGCAACCTATTTAAAATGAATCATACAGTCCACATTTAGAGACAGGTCAGTTCTGAATTCTTTCCACCTTAATTTTATCCTTGTTCCAGATCTTCATGCTTACTGTCTTTAGATGAGCAGCTACTGTGATAAAGTGTAACAGAGCTCCTTAGGCGGGTGTGACTGCAGGGCTACCAGCACTGATAATATTGTACAGTATACTATATATCCCACTTTATGCTCCTCAGACTCTCTTACACTCTCCGATTTTATAGACATGAGGTAGCCTTCAGGTCCTTCCAATCCTCTTCACTCACCTTGTGACATCTCTCAAGTTCACAGCTCGTCCAGTAGGCAGTGGAGTCGGACCGACGCTTGTATCATATTCTCTGGGTCATGGGGATGTATCTGAGTTTCGAAACAAGTTATTAGATACTTTTTTAATTTCTCCTAATCCGAATTCACTAGCTTGGGATTCTAATTTCGATGCTGGATTCAGTGACACCTCATTTCAGGAGTCAGCATTCTGATTACCCACCATGCACAGGCCTTGTGCATGTTTAATTTCTTATGAAGAATAGAATTCAACTGACACCTTCTAGTGTCTGCTGTCTCACGCATCATCAGTCTTGGAGTTTCTGTTGCTATTCCTGCCATTGTTGTCAGTGCACAGGCTCGTTAGAACCCTAACCCTAACCCTAACCCTCAGGTAATCTTCAAGACATAAACTGTGTTGAAGAAAAAGCATTGGTTTAGGGCAGCCACCTGTATAGTTGAAATAAGGCTGCTAGGCAGTTAGATACAATGTTGCTTACAAATTCGAGTCTAAAACAGAACTGACTAACAGAATGGAAGATGGTGAGTTTTTGAGGTTGGTTAGGGGGAGTGATGTCATCGGGCCTGGAACCAGAAGTGATAACATTAAGGCCCGAAACTAAAAGAGATGTCATCGGGCCCGGAAGTGACATCATCGAGCCTGGACCCAGTTATGGTGTCATCAGGTCCAGGCAGAATTTCCTTTCTTTGGTCTACAAAGGTAAAAGAGAAAGGATTATTGCACACTGCCACCCCCTGGCCTGGTGTGGAATTATATTCTTTTGAACCCCTTAGCTGCCTCCCATACACACATGTGTGACAATTGCCATCATAGAAGTCTGTGGCATGTGAAGTGTCCTGATTCTGGGTACACCTTGAAGAGGATAAGAATCAATCTGCAAAGACATTGTTTGTCTCTAGCATTAGAAATTCAGTGATATTATGAGTTTGATATTCACGCTGACTTAATTCCTAAAGAAGAAAGACATTGTTTAGTTCTAGTTTTAGAAATTCAGAGATATTATGATATCAATATCTATATTGACTTCCTAAAGAAGAAATGTACAGTACATTATAAACCACAATCCCATAAATCTTTGATTGACATAATTAACCATACAATAGCTCATTTGTAGCCAATTACAAGACCATCTTCATAGTAGGCCTTTCAGGTCCAGGCTCAGAACGTTATGAACGCCCCTTGTGTAAGAGTGATTGAAAGCCCTCATGCTGTCATTATGCCTTCAATGTCACATGTGTATCACTTTCTCACTCTTGGCATCACATTTTTTTAATCTGCATTGGTTGATAAAAGGTTTTTAGTTTTAGTTTGCAGTTGTTGTTATTGTAAACAGCTTCTAAAAATTCCTGCTTCCTGCCATTGAGAGAGTGTGAATCAGACAAGACTTGAAACAAATGTGGCCCTGTGTGTGTGTGTGGGTCACACTGTCACTTCACAGCAAACATTAAAACCTTAAATATGAAAAGAAAATTCAGCTACCCCACAATTATCCCTAAAGTGAATGGCATGACCTGGTTTAAAGTTTGAATGTTACAGTATTTTGTATTTATTCTACAGCAGAATCAAAGTATGGACCACTCCTCTTTTTATTTCATATAATTGTAACTTGTCATTAAAGGTGAACATGGACAAAATTCTGACTTGGACTGACAGATCCTGCATCCAACACTCGGCCATTGTTGTCAGCACCCATTATTTTATTTAATTATATAGCTTGGTATGTTTCACAATTAAGAATATGACAGCAATGAAAATTTGCCACCTTTGTAGTGGGGGCACCGGTAGGGGGGTCATTTTCCTGGACCCGGGGCTGGTGAGGTGGCTCAATATGGTACGGTTTTTGCACAAACTCATTTTTTATGTAACGGCACCATTAGCAACACTGTTAATCGATTTGACAACTGCCTTTGATGTCAAATGAAGCCCCCGAAGAAGATATGCTGTGCCAGTTTTAAAAATGAACTGACACCTTTTGAAAGGCTTAATGCCATACACCTCCGAACATTTACCCAGATGTGTGCGTCGCACTGTGTATTTTTTGCATGTTACACTGTGGCCGGTGCACAGAATTGTTAAAGTAAACTGATATTGATAAAAAATAGCTTAATGATATACTACAAAGTCTGAGCAGTCTGGCGATCCTGGCCCTTCAAATTGGAGCTTCTGCGTAAAAGCGTAAAAGTGAATGTTGCAGTTGTGTGACTTGACAACCGCAAACGCTTGGAGGTGGATTCTATAGAAAACTCTGTGTGTGTGTGTATGTTCTATATTTCACCTTATACAATTTTTATTATTAGGAATTTGTTAGTTTTCACATACCCCTTGGGATCAGAACACAGGGTCAGCCGTTGTACAGCACCCTTGGAGCAATTGCAGGTTAAGGGCCTTGCTCAAGGGCCCAGCAGAGTAGGATCTGCATTGGCAGTAACAGGGACTCAATTCAACAACCTTCCAGATACCAGTGCAGATCCTTAGCTTCAGAGTCACCACTCCGTCTTGAACAGTAAGATAGGACCTGCTATTATTATTGTACACGATGTTCAAAAGACATTCTGCTGCATTTGGTTTGAAGTGTGACAAAATGTGTGCTGAGAATGGCCAATGGATTTCAAAGCTGAGGCTCAGAAGGGGCTCAATGTGACAGTTCTGTCCCAGACCCTGGCATGTATACTGATGTCACTGCTCTGTTTCCCTCCAGGATCTGAATATAAAACCCCTGATTTAGAAATTGTCACACATATGACACACAACACAGAAATCACATAACATTCTTAATTCAATTCAGGGTCACAGAGGATGGCATCTATCCCAGCAGCCCAGAGTAGTAAACTTGAATAGAGGGCCAGTCCATGTCCATTGTATGCCACACTTACAGAAACAACACTTCTAACTTAAATGGGAAGAAAACCCACATAAACACAGGGAGAATATGCAAACTCCACATGGATACCAACCAGATATGTGGGATTCAAATTCCTGGGTGTGCGCTTAGCAGCTGAACTCACCCAGTCAATTACCACCACCTCCTTAGCCAAGAAGGTGCAGCAGCGTCTCCACTTCCTTTTGCGACTGAGAAAAGCAAACGTATCTCCTCCCATTCTTACCACATTCCAGAGGGGCACCATCAGGAGTGTCCTGACCAGCTGCATCACTCTGTGGTTTAGGAACTGCAGTGTCTCTGACCACAAGGTCCTATAAAGGATAGTGCAAACAGCAGAAAAGATCATTGGGACCCCTCTGCTTTCCATTAAAGATGACTTTATCAAGTGTTGTATCCCCAAAGCCTGCAGCATTCTCAAAGATGGCTCTCACCCTTCCCATCATCTCTTTGTCCTGTTTTCATCTGCCAGAAGGCACCATAGCAGTTCTGGCAGGTTCTGCAGCAGCCTCTACCCCTTAGCTGTCCAGAATCTGAACTTGGTGGCGCCCTCTGCCTTCAGATCTGTTCCTGGTGGTCTGTCGATATACAGAACATCTGTTACTGCTGTTATCTCAATTATTTATTATTATTATTATTATTATTATTTATCATCTATTAGTATAGTATAGTATAGTATAGTATAGTATAGTATAGTATAGTATAGTATAGTATAGTATAGTATAGTAGAGAATTCTTTTTTTTTTGTGTATCCATAAGAATTTCCTTTTGTGTTCATTAGAATCACTTCAGTCTTTTTTGTCCAGCACCACCTGACTCACCGGTATGAGAAAATCCCCAAATGTAATATGCCGTTCCACTCATCTCGATGTCTACCTACGCAAGATATAGCGCTTTTGGCAATTCTCCACTCCTTTGGCCTTCTAATCCTTATTTTTTAGGCCATTGTTTGACCATATTTTGTGCAGTACATGACCCCTTTTGATAAAGAGTAAACCAATAGGTGTCTTCATCAGAAATGATCAGAAGGACTAGAAGTTGTGCAGGCCACATTAACTGTCCCCTGAGCTTTATCCCCTAATGGGGTACGAGAGGTCAAAGTTACTCCTTTTTACAAAACTTCCAAAAATACTGAGCATGGTAACTTAGGCATGTGGAGTGTTGTTTTATGGTATTTCAAGGCTTTTAATCATGAATATGATCATATTTATGATATTTGATTTTTTACTGGTGGTCCTAGCCCTATAAGAGTCCCTCTCAGGATGGTTAAAATGACAAATTTCAAACATAAGCTTGTGGGATATCATCTATCCATCCATTTTCCAACCCGCTGAATCCGAACACAGGGTCACTGGGGTCTGCTGGAGCCAATCCCAGCCAACACAGGGCACAAGGCAGGAACCAATCCCGGGCAGGGTGCCAACCCACTGCATGTGGGATATCATTGTATAATAATTTCCTGGTCAGTAATTACAAATATGAGGTTATTTTTGACACTTTACTACGGATCTAACCCTCTAAGGACCTCCATCAGAGGGTGAAAAATGACAAATAGCTATTAAAAGCGAGAATATTTAGACTTTAAACATTTGAATTGAAGCATGCGATTTAATACTTCAAATATCTGACCCAACTATTCTTCTTTTCTACTGTATATACTTCCACCTCATGAAGTAAATCATTATATTTCTTATTAATCCCCTGAATTAGGATGGATTACACTAATTCAGACTTGTTTTAAATTTTTGTCTTGCACTTGTCCTGTGTTATGCTTTAATAACCATGTTACCAGTTCAAGACAGGTCATAGAATACATTTAAGCACATTTGATGTCTCTTGCCCAGTGTGTTCCTTTCCTCGGTATCCTCATGTGTCTGAACCTTTCTTGACCGGCGCTCCCTCTGTCGAGTGTGTTCCTGTAAGGCCTGCATGTCAGATTCTGCCATTTCGAGGTGCCATGCTTGCTTCCTGTCTCTGAAGTCGACTCTCAGCATTCCTCCTATGCATTTACCCTTCCTCATCTGTCTCACACTCGCCCTTTTCCTTTCACTATCGTCAACAAAGCCAAACTGACCAATCAGATTGCTGTGAGGTACCGGATACACACACACACACACACACACACAGACCTTTGTGTTTTATTATATAGTAGACTAGCCATCCCCCTGCAGCTCCGTCCGTGTAGAAGTGAAACAGGACAGCGAGGAGGGCCCTGCTTGGCTCCCTACTCCTGACGTCTTCCTTCCCCCTCCCCTTGGCCCGCAGCCTCTGTCTCAGATTAACGCAAATATATTGCTCCTGCAAGCGAACTATGATTTTCAGTGCGGTGAGAGAAGTCGCAAAATCAATGTTCAAGCAAATTCTAGAAAGAAGCCCGATCTAAATCTGTTAAGTACCTCCCTCATTCGCTAGCTAAGCAGATGTAAGATATGCCCCAAGGCTGGCGCGTGAGTGAGGAGGGCCCTGCCCTCGGCCCACTGTGTCTCTCTCGGATTTGCGCAAATAAATTGGTACCACAAGCGAACTATGATACTTAGTGCGATGAGAGGGGTCGCAAAATCATAATCATAATGTTCAAGGAAATTATAGAAAACACCCGATCTAAATCTGTTAAGTAGTTCTCTCGTTAAAAGCGGATAGACATACAGACAGAAAGACATTGGATTTTATATATATACAGATTTGTACTACTTGTGTGTATGTTGCACATTATTTCGTGCCACTGTATGCTGCAGCACCATGTTTGAATGGTATGACAATAAAGCCACTTGACTTGATTCACATCATGGATTCTGGATCCATGAGGCAACAGAGCTTAATTTAACACCACTATGACAATGGTGCAGATATAAATATATCTAAAACTATCAAGTAATAAGAAGTGCCTCATGCTAAATAGAAAAAGAACATATACCTAATTAGGATGAGAAAGTAAACATTTAGAGAACTGAAGCTCTTGTAGAAACCATAGCAGGGTGATACAGTAAATAATCCATGATGAATGGCATCCATTTTCAAAAGCTGGTAGCGCTGCCAGGTTGGGGAAAAAGACACATCCTAGAAGAGGACATCGGTCCATTGCAAGGTACACTCAGTCATACTGCTTGCATTTAGACTCATCGCTCAACGAACCCTACACACCCTAGTCAAATTAAAAGACCACACATCGCATAAATTAACCAGTGAGTTTGGAATACATGGCTCAGAAGGTCTGGGGTCTGCTTAAAACAATATGTAGGGGATGCAAGATCTGGTACAATATCAGTGGTGGCATGCATGGCATGCCAAGCCTCCGTAAAAAAACAAAACCAGCATAGACTGTTAGGCATTTTTCTGTAAACCACCTCTGACTCACAGTGTGACCCTGAGTAAGCCATTTTATTTTTGTGAGCACCGCCTGTTCAAAATACATCTAATCAGTTGTAGTATGACTCATGGGAAGTGTGCTTTATAAATAACATCAGTTGTTAAATTAAGGGTGCCAACGCATTTCCTAGTAGACAAGGATCAAAGGATCTTTTTACTGTCATTCCAACATCCACGTGCAGAAACGAAATTCAGTACTCAGGACAAAAATGTGTCCGTAAGGGTTAAGTGAGTGGCGCAATTTATTCTGATATCTGTGGCTGTGACAGACAAAAGGTGCCACATTTGGCATTTTTGAATAAGGCCACCGGCTGCTAAATCTTTGCCCTTTGATGCCCGAGGCTGCTGAATCTGCCCCGTCCACTAACTTTGATCCTGAGTGAAAAGCCTTGCCTGCTTATGCTCCAATTACAGAAATATGGAAACGCACAGCACAAAAGCACAATTTGAAATCAGGTTGATTACTTTTGGGATTGTGGCTGGACGGCAGGTTCACACGGCTTTGATGAGAGTCAGTGTGCTTGATGCCGGGCTGAGGAGGCTTTTCGCACATACTGGCATTTTACACTCCAGCGCTCTCCTGCTTCATTGTTGGCAGAAATTGGTGTTTATATCACTAACAGATCATTCGTATGATGTTAGTCATTCATTATTAAGCTTGTTTCACAGCTTTTATGAGGTTCCTTGCATCAATTCCTCATCCACCGCTGCTACCTTTTTTTCTTTTGAAATACATTAAGCCTCTTCCATCAAAAACCTCGATGAGGTATTATATAGGATTTAAATGAGAAATCCATGGGATGTGCCGTGTGCCATTGTTCTTGCTCATATACATTATCCTTTTTATTTTTTATTTTTTTTGTCTCGGTTCAATATACCCTTGTAAGACTAAGTACCCAATCAGCAGAGAGCTGGCATATCTGGATAAATTCTGCCAGAAAATAACAGGAAAGATCTATTGTGTTTCTCTGAATTACACATCATTAGCATACCCGAGCGAGATGATATAGCGTATCGCCGCACACAAGCACATTATTAGGCAGAAAGCTTTCAGTTTCAACAGATTTAGTGTTAACTTTTTAATTATTTCAATTAATTTGGAAATCAGTTTATGGAGTGAATGAGTGAGTAAATGAACCTTTTCAAACTCATGAATAAATCATTTTGTCCAATTACACAACACATCTAAGGAAACATTGTAATTGGAGGTCAGTCTCAATTAGACAAGCAGAGCGCTAATCACTTGCTCTGGTATTGATGGGTTTGTCATCCTGCTACCCGGGCTCAGAGAGGGTGAAAGTTTCAAGGATTTTTTGGAGAATGGAACAGAATGGAAACCATTTTGTGCAGCACATTTCTAAAGGAAAAAACGTCAAATAATTATTCTCAATGCCTTGGCGGGTGAAGTGAGTCAGTCCAGGTAACACTGAGTTTCAGTGGTAGGAATTAAACTGGAACCGTCACTGTTTACGGTCACCCATCTTGACCACTCTGGCTGTGAGGAACAAACGCGCTCATTTTCCCTCCAGCACTGACTAATCAGCATGATAAAGATGTTTGTTGATTTGTTCTGGTGGTTTTTTTTTTTTTCGTCTGTGCTAATAGAATTGATTAATGTTTGCACACTCATTTAGATGTGTGAATTTATTTTTTTGTTGACGTTCACATTATTTATTCAGTTCTTTCCCAGTGCTTGCCTTCTAGTTGAGCGGATGCGCAGAATTCTGTTTTGTATTTCTGTCCTCTATGGACATCAGCAGTGAAGTAGCTAGCTTGCTGAAGGCCCCTGCGCAGCGCCCTGAGTTGGGACCCTCCTGTCGATCATAAATGTTGGTAATATATTTGCAACTAGATCCTAGGGGCAACGCCACTATCAGATCACATGCTGGTGACAAACAATCCAACTCTCTAAATGGAATCTGTAATAAGTTTTTTAATCGCTTTATTACAGCCGCTGCAAGTTAGCAAAAATAAAATAAATAGTGGGAATGAAATGTGTGAGGTGTGGGTAGTAATAGTGGTACATAAATATATGTAAAATGTGGACCCGCTTACTTTTCCAAGACAACTTTGTGAAGGAAGATGATTAAAATGTAATGTAAGCTAGAAAGTAGAAACTGTTCTGTGCTATAAAATTACATTACATTTCAGTTTGTAACAAATTAAAATGACAACACCGGCTGACAGGATGCTACTACACAATCGACCTGTTTTACACAAGTTCTGAGAAAATGGACATCATAAAGTGGTCACGCTCACAAATCCTCACGGTCGTGACACTAATGCACTTAAGCCATACTAAAGTACACAATAAAACAGATTACAGATCTGTTAAACTGTTAAAGCTTACAAAAATGGAACTGACTGACAAATCACAAATCATATTACTTCTTCTTTCTCTTTCAGCTGTTCCCATTAGGGGTTGCCACAGCAGATCATCTTCTTCCATATCTTTCTGTCCTCTGCATTTTGTTCTGTTACACCCATCACCTTCATGTTCTCTCTCACCACATCCATTAACCTTCTCTTAGGTCTTCCTCTTTTCCTCTTCCCTGGTGGCTCTATCCTTAACATCTTTCTCCCAATATACCCAGCATCTCTCTTCTGCACATGTCCAAACCAATGCAATCTCGCCTCTCTGACTTTGTCTCCCAATCATCCCACTTGAGCGGACCCTCTAATGCACTGGTCCCCAACCTTTTTGACAGCAAGGACCACTTTATTAGATGCAAATTTTTCCACGGACCGGTCGGGGGGGGCAGTTTTATACACAATTTACATAACATTTCTATTATTATTAAAGTTATTAAGCAGTTCGCATACGTTTGCAATCTGAGATTTTTCTTCTTTTTTTGCATATAACAAAGACATATGCTTTACATTTGCCAATCCTACAGATTGCACATCACAAACATTAACACTGCTATCTTTTTTTCGTGTCTGCCATTACTATAGGAGGGTGACAATGAGTTAAATTCCAATGGATGTTTTTCAAATGTTGACAAGCAATAAGCAAAAGTATCACTGAAAACCACAGAAAACAAAAACAGCAAAAAAAAACAGTACGAGGAAAGTTCGAAGAAAGAATTTTTTTTACAATGTTTCTGTTTGGGGATCGTTGTGCAAACGTGCACAACTGAGCTGCGACCACAGATCTAACTGCTCTGTGGATAATTCATTCAGGCATTTCAAGGTCACTTCATTGTAATGAAAGCATCTGCTGAATGTACTTCGTAGTAACGTGATTTCTATAGACTCGTGTCATATGGGGAAACTGTCGGGACCGTAACAATACTTTGTTGTAATACTCTATCACCTCGGTCTCTCTCCTCTCTCTGCACCGCTGCAAAGCCCCACCCGCCAAGCGTTCTGAAAAGTCTGAGTGAGTCTCCGTTGCCGGCAGTTCTCTCGCAGCCCGGCTGTCAGACGGCTGCGGCCCGGTAGTGGGTCGCGGACCGGTGGTTGGGGACCCCTGCTCTAATGTACTCATTTCTAATCCTATCCATCCTCGTCACACCCAATGCAAATCTTAGCATCTTTAACTCTTCTACCTCCAGCTCTGTCTCCTGCTTTCTGGTCAGTGCCACAGTCTCCAGCCCTTATAACACAGCTGCTCTCACTACCGTCCTGCAGAATCACTAGTACCTTAAAATACTCGCTTGTGTGCCATCTGTTACGCAAAAGTCTCAATATTGTTTGACACCTTAAGTTGTCTGGCATGCTCATTTTTGATTGAGAGTACAGCCAAGCCACTAAGTTTGTCTTGCAACATGGTGCTTCTGAGGTAATTTTTGATGAGTTTTAACTTGGAGAACAATCGTTCACATGCAACAGCAGTCACTGGTATGGTCAGCAGTAATGTGTAAGCCATGTAAGCCTCACTGAAAGTAGACAAGGGTGCACAGTGATCTATCAGCAACAGTTCAGGTACTTTGAAAACAGTAGACTTGGTCAACAGGATGGATTGAAAACATGCACAACAATTGAGCGGAAGACGCCGGTGAAACGTTGGTGCTATAGCATTCAATGAGAAGATCGGCAGCTGCATACAATTTGTTGTCAGCCATTGAGGTCAGAGTTGATAGTAACAAGACATTGAATGTTGAAGCCACTGCATCGAGAATGTGAAAATGTTATTTTAGTTAAGTTATTATTATTTTTTTTTTAAATCTATATGGTCCCACATGGGCCCCCCAAGCTCATAGGCCCTTGTACTTTGCACAATCTGTGCAATCCATTGCTACACCATAGGACATCAGCCTCGCTCTTTTACTGAACTGTAGAGTTATTTCCTGCTAAGGCTACCGCTTGTCCAGCTCCACTGCATTTTGACGGTTTATGCGTTCGGTGTTTGCTGAAGTATTTCCAATCCTGATATCTTCCTCCAACAAAAACTGTAGAATCATACAGTGGATTCCAACCCCATCATTTTCTGCACGTTATTGTGTTGTAAATTTAATTTTAAATGAATACATCTGCCTTTTTTGTTCATCGATCTACACTCAATAACTCAATAATGTTAAAGTGGAAACGTTTTCAGAAGGTTTGCAGATTTCTTAAAAGCCAGTAACTGAAATCTGTCATTCATTTAAATATTCAGCAGACCTTTAACCCTTTAGGCCCTGGATTTTCTGTTTTTATGGGGAAAATTATTTTGTGAGATATTCTACCTTTGGGGTGTCTAAAAAGCTCAAAAATGAAAAAACAAACAAATGATCACTATTATCACTACAATAGCTGCCAAATACTTAAATCTACTTTAGGAAATAAATTTGAAAGTGGTGGACACAGTCTGGAAGCATCCATTTTCACTTCAGTGTTTCGCGAACTGTATGCCAGTCTCTCCAGTCTGCGTTAATAGAAGCACACCGGGTTCCAACGGCTGCAAACCTAACTTTGCCTTACCAATATGGCTGCATATTCATGTACTAGGTTAATTCAGTACTTTGTTAAAGCCCCTTTGGCAGAAGTTCTAGCTTTGAGTCTTCTTGACTACGTCTCTACAAGCTTTTCTGGGTGAATTTGGACAGTTTCTCACATTCTTCCTGGCAGATCCTCTCAAGCTCCAGTAGATTGGATGGAAAGCGTCTATAAGCTGTCATCTTCGGGTATCTCCATAGTTGGCCACTCAAGGACAGCCAGAGACTTGTTTCCAAGCCACATCAGCATTGCCTTGGCTGTACACTTCAGGTCATTTTCATGCTGAAAGGTGAACCGTCATCCCAGTCTGAGGATGCATGCACTCAGGATCAGGCGCTTTCGAGGCACCATTCAACCTTTCCTTCAATTCTGACCAGTTTCCCTGTTCCTTTCCACCGAGAGGCACCACCAGAGCATGACATTGTCACCACCAGGCCTCATCGTAAAGGCAGTATTAGGCCAGTGATGAGCAGTGCCAGACATTATGCTTGGAATTCCCCCTGGGATTAATAAAGTATCTATCTATCTATCTATCTATCTATCTATCTATCTATCTATCTATCTATCTATCTATCTATCTATCTATCTATCTATCTATCTATCTATCTATCTATCTATCTATCTATCTATCTATCTATCTATCTATCTATCTATCTATCTATCTATCTATCTATCTATCTATCTATCTATCTATCTATCTATCAAAAAGATACATTTTTGTCTCATTAGACCAGAGAATATTTTCTCTCATGCTCTCAGAGTCCTTTCAGTGTTGTTTGGCAAACTCCAAGCAGAGGTTAGCCACACTTCCATACACGCCTGATTGATGGAGTCCTGCTGAGATGGACATCCTTCTGACAGGGTCTCCCATCTCAGCAGAGGACGTCTTGACTGACCATTGGGTTTTTGTCCAAATTCCTAACCATGGCTCTTCAGACCCAGTTAAATACTGAGTTTGTCCAGACAGGCAACAGTCTTAACTTTCTACATACCGTAGGCATTTATATCGTGGGAAAGTATTACAAGGGGATCAAAAATTCAACTTCATGGATTTACATATTTTAGGAATCCATAAAAATGATTTTGACCACTTTTAGAGTGGAGTTTGTGTGTCAGGCTGTGAGTCCTTGAACATGATTACTTTATTTTCAATTTAATTTATTTTTGTACAGAGCTCTTCAAAGAGCTTGATCTCAAAGCACTTTAACCAGTAAAATATAATTACTAACTTGGATAAATATGGATTAGTTTAAAAATGCAGTAAATCAAACCAATTTCAGATTGACATGAACACATCCAAATAACATGTGTCCTTTACAATCACCACTCAACAGCATTCCAGTAAAAGTAAAACTCTGTGGAGATTAATGGTCAGTTCTAATGGAAAGTTACCTACAAAATTAGGCACAGTCACGGATCTGAAGGCAGTGCTAGGTTATTTTGAGCCCTAGGTCAAGCTTATTAGTGCACCAACCGAGTGTTCAGTAGCTTTCCCCACCTTATGATCTGCACCCTAGGTGAATGCCTAATTCGCCTTAATGGTGGTGCTGGCCCTGTGTGAGCAACTAGGCCAATTCACTGCTCATCTCCTCCTGGATATTTTAAAGTGTTATGTCATAATGTTTAAACTGGGCAGTCGAATAAGAAGAAAAAATCCTTCCATTGTCAGATTCCAAGTCTCTCAGTATCTCTGGTGTCATTCTCATGGGTGGGAAACCAGCTTGGGTGTAGAGGAGTGGCACAAAGTGACATATCAGGATACTGAGAAGAGAATCACAATAGAGAAGGGCTGTATTGTATAGATGAATTTATGTGTATATATACATATATATATATATATATATATATATATATATATATATATATATATATATATATATATATATATATATATAGAGAGAGAGAGAGAGAGAGAGAGAGAGAGAGAGAGAGAGAGAGAGAGAGAGAGAGAGAGAGAGAGGAGAAATAAACCACAAAATGATACTCAAAAAGAGTTGGGGAATGGCCCCGTATATTGTCCAATGGACAAGATGAGGAAAAAGGTCAAAATAAATCAAAAACTGATCACATTCGACACATATAGTCAGGAAAATGGCATTTATATAGAAAAATGAAAAAACATGGTGGAAGGAAGTAACAAAACGGAAGAGACATCATCGAGAGTGGCCGGAGGTGATGTCATCAGGAATGGCGGGAAGTGACGCCATCAGGTATGGCCGGAAGTGGCATCATCATGCCAGAGCTGGAAGTGACATCATCATGACAGAGCCAGAGGTGATGTCATCGTGAATGGACAGAGGTGACGAAACCATGCAGGAACCGGAAGTGATATGTTTCATTGTATGGGATGGTGGCCATTTTGAGTGACTGGAAGTAAGGTAGGTGTATTATGGTTTTTCTTCTTTATTTCTGCAGACAAAGAGAGAGAGACATCAGTGCATATAACCAACCCCTCATCTCGCAAAATATCACTCACCTTAGGACTAGTTGGCTGCTTCATAAGCATGCGTGTGTGACAATATACAGGGTAGGATTCAAAAGTAATGAGCCTTTGTTCAAAAAGACAAATTTATTGAGCAAATAGGTACAACTAATTAATAGTCTTCAAAATAGGCACCTCCTGCATCAATACACTTTTGTAGGCGACTTTTCCATGACTCAAAGGCGTCCAAGTAGGCCTGTTCCGGGATGGCTGCAAGGGCTGCCTTGACATTTGCTTGGATGTCCTCGATCGAGTCGAAGCGTTTTCCTTTCAGCTCTGATTTTAAGCGCGGAAACAAGAAGAAATCAGAAGGCGACACGTCCGGACTGTAGGGAGGCTGGGGGACCACCCGGGCCAGGTAGGCGCTTACGATGAAGGCGGTGTGGCTGGGCACGTTATCATGGTGAAGCTTCCAGCTGTCCTTGATGTCCCTTCGCTTGCGCGCGACGCTTCTTTTCAGCCTTTTCAGGACTTCCAAGTAGTAAGCAGCATTCACGGTCTGTCCTTGCGGGACAAACTTGTAGTGGATGATCCCCTTCACTCCGAAGAAGGCAATGAGCATGGTCTTCATCTTCAACGCTTACCGTTGCTCTAATGAACTTTCCATTCCGCCGTGTAACGCACTACCGCACAGGGGTTCCCGTCAAGGCCAATCCTACCGCTCCGAAAGCTCGGAGCGGTAGGAGCTCCATTGCGTTGTGAAGCCAATACCCACATTTACCGTCGCTGGCAAGTGGGGTGCGCGGCGAGGTACGTTCACGTCAGAACAAAATGAGGCTCATTACTTTTGAATCCTACCCTGTATATGACTAGCTGTCCCCCGCAGCTTTGCCTGCATAGTAGTGAAACAGGAGAAACTTTAAAAATCAATAAACAAACAGGTATCGGTAGATAAACGGAGGCAACGTACGCTCCAAAATGTGGCAAGAGGAAGACCGATTTGAACGGAGGCTAGCACATGAGTGAGGATGGCCCTGCCCAGCTCCCCACTCCTAACATCACACTACCCCCTTCCCTCGGCTTGCAGCTTCTGTCTCAGGTTAGTGTGAATATATCACTCCTGCAAGCAAACTGTGATACTTAGCGCAATGAGAGAAGTTGCAAACTCAACCGAAATGTTCAAGCAAATTTAAAAAAGAAAGACCCAATCTAAATCCATTAAGTAGTTCTCTCATTCGCTAGCTAAGCAGAGGCAAGGTAAGCTCCGAGGCTGGCGCGTGAGTGAGGAGGGCCCTGCCCAGCTCCCCACTCCTGACGTCATGCTTCCCCCTCCTCTTGGCCCGCAGCCAATAGATAGATATGGTAGAATATACATCCAAGAGGTAAACATACTCTATAATGGGATAGGAAGATGAACTACCATTAAGAAGGGTAAAATAAGAGCAGTAAAACACTGGGCGACAGACCAAAACATTTCGAGAAAAGTACTTGTGACGATTCCTGCAGCAGCATTTTGAATTCACTGAAAGCTGCATGCAGAATAGTTTGAACTGCCTTGAATAACACCCTGCTAGAAAGAAATGCATGAATTAATTTCTCAGTATCCTCCATAATTAGAAAACCTAGAAATTTAATGTATTTTTAAGCCTGGAAAAAACAAGTATTAGAGCTGTTATGTGTGATGCAAAAGACAAACAAGTGTCAAAGATAATGCATACGTTGCTTAAAACTAATAAACCTGCTGAGTTAGACAATGATTGTTGTCATCTGTAATATTTCCCTGGTAAAAATATTTCTATTTTTTTCCATGTTCAAAGACATGCAGTTTTCCACTCTTTTAATTGACAACTTTAATTAAGGACAAACGTTATTTGGTCTGAGAAAGTTATAGTTGAAAGTAAAAGTTAAGTTTTCTAATGGTAGTTTCCAGTCGAAAGCATCCAAAGTGGAACGTTCACTTACTATACCATTCACGACACTGTATTTAACATGACAAGGGTTAGGGTTTTCAATTTAATAAATAGGAACTAAACAATGTAAGAATGTAATTTTGAAGCATATGTAGCTAAATAGTGTGGTCAATGGTGTTTTAGGCTGCACTTAAATTTAACAAGATACTTACTGCAACATCTCCTTCATCTTCTTCTACTTCTTCATCTTCTTTTGGCTGCTTTCTGATGATATTAAAGTGTCAGTTACAACTTGAGTCAACACTGGCTGTGTACTGCGACCAATGTGAAAACCAGACTAGAATTTCTCAATTAACTCAAAATGAATCAGGGTCCAGATAAACCATTCCTCAGTTAACGCATAAAAATGACAGTCATGCTGAAATAACTCAAGTATATTTTTCTCTATGAGTTTGCATTTGTTGCACACCTTAAGCTACCGTGCTTGCACTGCTAAATGGGAGTTTCAGGTAGGAAATGCCATGTGTTAGACACATGAAATGCTTTACTTTCTCGACATATTAAGTAGGTTTAAGAGGGATTCACATTTTGACGTTGACTCTGTATTATATGTTCCCATTTTAGGTATCTCTGAACACAATTTGACCAGGAGTGTGTTTGTGTGAATCTGTGTGATAGAATTCCAGTCTGCAGACACAGTAACTCAAAAACAAGCCACTCGATCTGAATGAGAATTGACACCATTATTAGCTTTGCAAAATGATGTAGCCTATTTATTTTGAGCAAAATCATTCCCATAGATCTTACTGTTCAGAGATAATGATTTCTGTGCACTTTGGCCCTGCGCTATTATACTGTTAAAATATCAGCTTTATGTAATGAAACGTCATGTGCTGAACACATCAGATATTTTTTTATAGCAAAGAGAAATTTCTGAATTGTCCTCTTCTTCACTTTTTGGGGTCACTTTTTGGATTCATGTGCCTGGTTGTGTTTCTCTTGTTATAGGAGCATACGTGGGTAGCAGTTTCTTTATCCTTTAACTTATTCAATTGATATTTAACCCATAACAAAGTCCAGTTTTATCTGTTTTGTCTTTCTATGCCAGTTCTGGAATATTCAGTAACCTACTCGGGGTGACACAGTTAAAAATAAACGTATGCTTTGTAGTTCTTCAGCCCACTTCCTCGCCCATTAGGTCAGGCTAGCTCAGAGGAGTAAAACAACAAAGATCCACCCGCACTGAGCTAAGCCCCTCCAAGCTGGAGATGATCTCTGTCTAGCTGTGAGAGATTTGCTCTGTTTTGCCTTAATTTCTGCATGTTTCCTGAAACAAGAATTTCCTTTTGTTTATTTCTTGTGATAAATATTTTAATAAAAACCAAGCAGAAGACAAAAATAGATCAAAGGTTGCACAGTCAATTTTGAAATAAATAAATAAATAAATTAGAAACAGCTTGAAATCCCACTCCCCAAAACTCAACCCAGACCTGTTAAGATGATATGAAATGCTAGAGGTCTGCCTGAACCAACCTGAGAGTGAAGCGTGATATGCATAGTGGGCCAGCAGGAAAGAAAGGAAGGAAGGAATTAATCGACAGCGAAAGAGTTTCAGTCACTTTATTGTCATCTCATCATTTAACACCAATGTATAGGGGAGTGAAAAACTTGTGTGCAAGGTCCACAGCAATAGAGCAACATTAATGTTGGGATGAAATTTACACAATACAGTATACACATAATAAAACATTTAAATACTGTATCAATTCATCAGTCACACATTGTATAAAATAAATGTATTACATAAATAAACAATTAAGCATACTGACAATTCATACAATGCATAGCGATAGCACAAAATATGCCTGTCAGCCACAGCATTAATACCACTGACAGGTGAAGTGAGTAACATTGATAATCTCATTACAATGGCCCCTCTCAGGGGCTGGGAGATATTAGGCAGCAAGTTAACAGTCACTTCTTGTAGGTGATGTGTTGGAAGCAAGAAGAATGGGCAAGCGTTAAGGCTTTGAGAGATTATGACAAGGGCTAAACTGTGATAGTTAGATGACTCAGTCAAAGCATCTCCAAAATGACAGGTCTGGTGGGGTATTCCATGTATGCAGTGGTTAGTACCAACAAAAGTGCTCTGAGGAAGGACAACTGGTGGACCAGCGACAGGGTCACTGTTTCACGTGAGGAGTGAATGCTAGCCCATATGGTCTGATTCTACAGAAGATCTACTGTAATACAAATTGCTTAAAAACTGAATGCCAACCATGAGAGAAAGATGGTAGAACATGCAGTGTATCACAGGTTGCTGTGTATGGGGCTGTGTAGCTGCTGACTCCTGTCCACTTCCCAAGTGCCTACAATGAGCATGTCATTGTCAGAACTGGACCAAGGAGTAATGGAAGAAGGTGACATGGTCTGATGAATCACATTTTTTTTAGATCATGTGGATGAGTGGGTGGATGTGTGTCTTTTTCTTGAGGAAGAGATGGCAGCAGGATGCATTATGAGAAGAAGACAAGCTGGTGGAGGTACTGTGGTGCTATGGGCATTGCTCACCTGGGAAACCTTGAGTCTTGGCATTCATGCTGAAGTTACTTTAACATGTACCACTTACCTAAAGATTGTTGTAGACGTTGTACACTCCTTCTTGGCAAATGTATCCCTCTGAAGGCCATGGTCACTTTCAGTAGGATACTGTGCCCTGTCACACTAAAATAATTGTTCAGGAATGGAGTGAGCAACATGACTTTAGCTGCGCTTGTCCAGATTTTTTAAGGTTATGCAGCTTTGATTTACTTCACAGAAAAATTCAGATAATAGTGTGTCACGTGTTCAAATTATTCCACAATCCGAGTATCTTTGTTTGAAAAGTTTTAGTGAAATTCAAAGCAAAACAGTTCACACAAAGATAGTGACAAAAATTGATATAACAAAGAAAAGAAAAGTTTTTGTTTAAAGAAAGTTCAGAGTAAGGCCTACTTACCGTATATACTCAATTATAAGTCGGGTCTTAAAACCCAAAAAATCGATCATAAAATCAGACCCCGACTTATACGCCCGTTCAAAAATGCTACCCTTACATTTTTTTTTCTACATCTTCTTGCCTTCTCCAGTCTCACATCAGTTTCTCAGACACATCAAATTTTGTTGTACTTGAACGATGTTTAATTTAAAACCAGCTTCAGATTTTCTTCTGATCAAACGCTCCATCGTAGATAAGGGATGCTCTTACGATAAAGGTGTATGAGGGTGTGAGATACAAAAACCACAAATCAGTGCAAACGTCGCTTCAGAATAGTTTGTGTATTACCGTGTGGTCACGTAGGCACAATAGAGAGAGAGAGGTTAGGAGCACTCGCCGATACAGCGCATTACTGCACCCACATAGAAAAAAAGGCCCCGTGGTTAATCTCTGAGGTGGGTGCTAGCTTATCATAATCTCTTGGACAAATAACGTGAGTTTTCCACATTCAATTTATATGACCGACATTACAAAATACCAGAAATTATACAGTTAAATCAAGTCCTGGCTTATCTGCGGGAGAACTTATCTGCGAGTATATACAGTAACTTGTTTCATTTCTCTCTATATCTAGTCATACAGTCATAATTTCAAGTGTTTATATGTTCATTAAATGTATGCCAGTGTTCTATTTGTAAACTAATCTTAACAGTCCATACTTCTAGAAGAAATAGCTAAGAGTGTTCTATTTCATGTTAACTTATAGTGGGTAAAAGATTATACCATAATTAAAAGAACAGTGAGAAACTGATACTCTTTTGAAGTTAGCAGACACTTACGTGAATTTAACATTATTATTAACTTTCTGAGATTCACTTTTACAACGACAAAGAATTCAAGTGGTTGACTTGGCCTGAAAATCCCTCGGATCTGGATTTCTTATCCCCAGCAGGGCTTTGTTGCCAGACTACACTTCCCAGCATGCCCTACTTGTTCCATACTGGGCACTGATATGCAAGGCCACTGCCATCTAGCGTCCTGGGGGATTAAAGTGTCCCCAGTGACATCTTCCCGTGAGCTGTCTGTCCATCCACAAATTAATCCGAGCGACTGAAGCACACTCGCGAGAATGCGTGCGCTTACATAGCAACCGGACTTATGACTATGTACAATCGAGACGTACGGTTACACACAGTATAAAGTCCACTTCTGAAAACACAAGCTTATGCTTGTACACATGTAAACTTGGGTGTAGGTTGCTCAAATTGACATCTCTGTCACGTTTGTTAGCATAATCACGAAGGTTTCAGATTTGTGTGTGGGCCACACATATTGACATCACAGTCCACATACAGCCCTGGGGGCCAAAGTTTCCCCACCCTTGCATTTGACACTAAGAGTCATTTGTTCTTCTGGAGTACATCAGGGATGGGCTGTTTAAATGCTGGAGGTTTAGAAATGGAGATTAATTCATGACAGTGTGTAAGCACCTTTATAATTAAAACTATATAGTTGTCAGTCTAATTATACCTTTTCAGTGTTGACTGTAGAAATGTGTCAGTCAGTTTGTATTCAATTGGACTTGTAAGTCTCTTATTTTGTATTCTTTTCAGTGTCTCCAATCACAGGCTCATACTTGCTCTCTTCAATTTCATGTTGATCAGATGTCTTTAACATTCTTATACAAAAGTCAGTTACTGATAAAAAATTCAGAAGTCTTCCTTGAACATTAGGGGCATATCCACACTATATTTGGAAAGTTTGAAAATCTCTACTTCTTTTAAAAAAAAATCACTAATTATCAAAAAGACAAAACCATTTTCTCATTCTCAAGGGGTCACACACTTTTTGCTAAATACATCACAAAATATTCATTTTATCCTATCAATTTTTTAAGATGCCCTTGCCATCCGGACTACTTATCAAATTATGCCTGCAGCCACGGTAATTAGCATAAAAGAAATTAGCATAAAGTTTTATTTTCCAAATCTCTAAGGGGAACCTTAAACCTTCACCCCTTACTTTATAAAATCAGCATTCATTGTGTGTTAGCAACTTTATTATCCATGCCCATATGCCCCGTATACTGAAGTAAATGTTATGTCCTAAGAGGCTAACGCTATGTCACCACATAGAGGGCCCTGTTGTTTGAACCTGTGCCTTTTCACCATTTGACATTAGCCTGCTGCATTCATTGTCCATTCATTTTTTGACCATTCCAGAGGGGGGTCTTACCTCAGCTGTTCTGGTATATATTCGCTGAAACTGCCATTTCAACATACATGTCTTGGAATCCTGATAGCAGGCAGAAAAACCCTGCAGATGTTTGGAGAACGTGCAAGCTGTACACATGTGGAGTAAACCTTGGACTCTGAGGCAGTAGTGAAATCCGTGTTGCCCCCTCCAGTTCTACTTGCTTTGTTTTTTTCCAAGCATGGAACATTAGACAGATGGCTTATTTCTTTACATGCATGAAGAAGAGAAAGTGGCAAAGGATTAGCAGCCATCCCCAGGGTGAGCACAGCTGAAGGATTACCCAATATGTCATTATGAATTGTATTAACAGAGAGAAGGGCTTACAGTTTGGAAGAAGCTAATGCCATATCAGTGCTCCTAAGGTGATACTTGACATCTATAAGAAATGCTTTCACTTTACTTTCCTGATAGCGTAAAAAAATACTTAATGCCTTTACTACAATACCTCTAAATAACCCAGAGAAACTGGCATCTTATACAGGGTTGGTTTCTGGTTATCATATCCTGATAACTTGTAATGGAATGTGTGGGTCAGGAAAACAAGCTGATGAGAATGGCTAAAGGAAAAGTGGCAGTTGATGCAGCTGTAGGTGACTTGGCTGATGGAGTTTGACTTGCAAACACCAGAGGCCACTGCTCTGAGACTACAAGGGAAACTCTGCCTTCTCTAAAATGTCACGAAAAAATGTGTCAAATATGTACCGTTGTGTTTACATTGCTATTACAAAGCACGTGCAAGAACGTCTTCAACCTCACGGCTAGTTCGTTCAGAATCAGCAGTAATTTCTTGCAGGTCATCTAACGTGATTTTTTTCTCATATATTGCAGTGGTACATAAAACACGAGACATCAGACAGATGAGCTTCTCTTCTGTCTGTGAGGTTCCCATGTTCCTCATTCCTTATTGTGGCACTATTTGTATTGTACTTCCAGAAGAGTGTTCATGAGTTGTCAGCTTTTATGCACACATAGCTATTTGATTATGTCAGGGCGAGCTGAGGACTAGTTGGAGTGAGTTGCTGGGTATGTCACATTATGTTAAAGGCCTTCACAGGAGAGCGCCACCAATTGCTTCTGACTCACAAAGATTTTGTAAATGAAGGCTACAAATGAAAATCGCGAGAAAAATCAATATAAATATACTTGAGTTCTCATATTATTACAGTAATTGTAATGTAAAGGACATAAGCAAATCATGACTACTGTGGTAAAAAATTTAGCATCTTCTTAAAGAAAGAAATATCCTCTAATAGGACAAATCAGTTATCAGGCAGGAAAAAAAGCTGTTCATTGTATCTTTTAATTACTCCTCGGCAAAAGGGAATCTTGTGGTGTGAAATTTTGCACACAAGTTGATGTATATTTTGCATGTCTTTATTTGTAACTTAGGCAAAGCAATGTAATATTAGTATTTCATTAGTGAGAAGCATTCATGTTTACATGTTCCCCAGGACTAAGTCGGGATAGTGAATTTTACGACATGGTTGGGTGCCCTGCCCTGGTGCCTCAAACCAGTTTGGCAAGTGATTCTCTACAGGACTCTCTCAATCAAACTCCACATGGAGGCCAACTACCAAGCTGGCAAGCTTCACCTTAACAACTGGTTTTGGGAGCAGGTGTGAAGGTATTCTCTGCCCCTTTGGTCTGAAGTATGATTGTTTGGAATTGACTTGTATCAGAAGCCTTTAAGTACCATGACGCCCTATTGGCTCTAGGGTTTGGGCAGAAAATCTATAAATTTGCTTGATTTACCCCTCCCTCTTTCCCTCTTACAAACATCTGATGAAAGAGCACCTCACACACCATGAACTGAATAGGACAACACAATGAAGAGCACAGCTCGGTAGCCATATTGAGACAGGCATGCGGCCTGTTCTGGAGAAAGCTGACCAGAAATGAGAACTTAACTAGAGACATTGTAAGTAACTAACAAGTCTGTGTACCACCTGAAACTACACATCAGCATTTATCAGGTTGTATGGTTGCAAATATTCAAATATACTTTGCTTATTGTTATTGTTTATGAATATTATCAAAAATACATTATTTAAAGTGTAACTTAACTCCTGCTTGTCTTTTAAACACCTAGTTGCCTGTGGTTATAAATGTAGAAGAGAAAGTGGGGAGTTACTGTACAGTATATGGTTCAATACCTTATAAATAGTGATAATTAGTCTGTGAGATTTGAGACATTCTGACAAAGGCTACATAATATTAATACAAAAGGGGAAAGACCAAGACAAAACAGGGATCATTCTTCAAAAGCAGTCTGTTACTGCATGGTCAGAATGGTCGGAGAAACAAAGAATAGAGGTTAATTTTATAAACTGTTGAATTTACATACAGTGTGAATCAATGCAAACATTTGCTCTGGTTGGTTCATTGGTTTACACCCAAATGATTTATATAAAATAAAACTCTATTATATTATATTCTGGTTCTTCTTATACCTTTGACTTGAGCCACCACCCTTGAAAATTCTGTGCATATAACAATTCTGGTTATTTACAGGACATCTGCTGATTTCCTAGTCATCTCTTAGTCATCTTTCAGTACATTTTGTTGTTCACTTGACCTTTATCTGATTTCCTGATATGCCTGCGAAGGTTTCTGACATTGATTAACCCTTTATGCTGTTTCTTTAAGATGAAAGCTATGTTACCCTAAAATTATTTTTCCACACAATATCAAGTCCATTATAACTAGAGATGGGAAAATGATACCGAAGCATTGAAGCTTGTGTCTGTCAATCTGAAGTATAGTGAGTTTAATCACTATGTCGGAGCTTGAGTCAAAACACCGCTGTCACGTGACCCGTGACGTTTGCAGCTTCGAACGTCTTCAGTGCTTCACAGAGCGCTTTATTGGTTTGACAGCATGTCGTCGGTTTGACAGCTTAAGCGCTACTTTAACAGGTAGCCTATATAAACTGCATTATTGTCATTCAACAATGTTGGATTGTGAGGAGAGAAAGATTTGGAGAGCTTTGGTGACCGATGGCAACTAACAGCAGAAAGCAGCGTTCAAAAGTTAAATAGTATAAATGGACAAGGACCTTAGCAGAATAAAATTAACACAGACTTTTCTGACCTTAAACTGGTGACATGAGACTGAAACAGTGAGTCCTTCTTCACGTGTGCTCTTGAGAGCTTGTCTTGACCTCAGTTAACCACCAAATGTCTCTATTCATACTGGGGCTGCTGCATCAAAGCTTCAAATCTTTTTCGGCACAAATAGAAAGAAAGCCTCAAAGGTTCATGAGGCTTCATTTTCCCATCACTAATTATAAATGAAAATGAGCAGCACAATGAAGGAGTAGTTAACGCTGCTGTTTCATGAGTCCAATATGGTGGGGTTGAATCCTGCATTTGGTTGTTGTCCGTGTGGAATCGGCATGTTCTCCCTGCATTTGTGGGAGGAAGGTTTCTTGCGGTAGCCCTGTTTTCTTCCATGTGACCAAAGATGGGCAGGTTAGGTCCAATACCAATGCAGTTGACCCGTATAATGGATGAAGGCTGTTTCTTGCCTTGTTTCTGATGAGCTCTGCCCACTGACAGTCTTCAAATAGATTGCGTCCATTTGAGAATATGTCACGTCTGAATTAAGATAGGGGATATGGCCAGGTTACAATGGAGGAGATGATAACAAAAGCTTCAGGCAACAGCATTCTAGAGACAATAAACTCCTGGGAGTCTGCAGTGCTTTATAACAGGCAATGTCACACTTCTAAATACAGTATATTCATTAAGGTGCACTTTACTGGAGGTCCAGTGATGTATGATGAACTTTCCAGAATAAGATGATATTGCTTTATCTAGTCATCTTTATTATGTGTGCTGGACCTGGTTTTCTTTCATGGGTAGAGAAAGAACTTGAGTAAGATACGGCCTAGTGGGCAGGAGGATTAATCCTACAGCTATGGCCTGGATGCAGCTATTTCTTTCACGTGACACAAAACAAAAGCCCACTGTTTTTAAAACGTGTATTCCTAACATTTATGGTGTAATGGCAGATTCATGTGACACTCTAGTGTTTTTTTTTATTGTGGCCTTTTACAAAGCATCAGCTCTAAGTCAGACAGCTGCCAGTGAACCACCGGCTCCATAATTGGATTTAGTGCGCACGTCTGGATAGATTGGGCAAGCGGGATTATTTTGTCTGACAAAGTGTTTTCCACTGTGCAGGCAAAGCAGGGGTCAGTGAAAACCCATGGGGGCCTTTACCTTCTGAGAAATAAATGACAGTTCACTACTTACTGCTCTGCTGGAGTGTGAACGCAGGGGCCGCAGACAGAGCAAGGTTGCAGGGGTCTTGCCTTTAGATTGTCGTACGCCTGGAAAAGAGCCACGTGTAGATCTTCACTTCCTGACCTGCTGCCCACCATGTTGCTGCCAAGACCGGATCTGATGCAGATAAATGTGCTCCAATAATTGCTTTACAACTTCACACTTTTTTTTTTTGAAGCTTCCTTTGCATGCTCACTCCTTCTTTTAATCAGCTCCATTAACATCATAAAATAAAAAGATTTATTCTTCAGAAATAATCCAATTGTAAAAGTTGGCTTTACAAGTGGTAGTACTTATATAACGTGGTCTTTTTTGCTCTGACTTTGAACAGTCCTACACTTCAGTCAGTAATTCAATCTCCACCTTCACTTTTTTTTATTGAATTTGTTAAAGTCAAGTAACATTCCATACAAACATGTCAAATTTAACAAAACTAAATTCAATTCAACCCTCACCCATGAGAAAGAGAGGAAGGCCAACAGCCAGAGTAAAACTTAAAGAGTAGAAAAGAGGGAAGAGAATCCTTCTCTCCAATATAAAAGCTTATTCTAAAATGTTATTGATTAGATCCTGCCAGGTTTAAATAAAGTTTTGTACAGATCATCTAAGTGAGAATTTGATTTCTTGAATAGAAGTAGGTGGGAGGTGAGGAAAATTGGGAAGATTTTGTTTAGCAAAGTTTCAATTTGAAAATAGTAGAAGAATTGTGTTGATAGGAAGCTAAATTTGGAGTGTAATTCTTCATAAAATGCAAAGACGTTATCTATGTACAAATCTCTAAGTGATTTAATCCTGTACGTTTTCCAAACATTAAAAACTGCGTAAGTTTGTGAGGGTGGAAAAATGTGGTTATCGTACAGAGGTGCCACAGTTGAACAATGCCTTTTCCAGCATGATGGAGCCCCGTGCCGCCATAAGTCAAAAGTGATAACTAAGTGGCTCGGGGAACAAAACATAGAAATTTTGGGTCCATTGCCAAGAAACTCCCCAGACCTTAACCCCATTGAGAACTTGTGGTCAATCCTCAAGAGGCGGGTGGAGAAACAAAAACCCACCAATTCTGACAAACTCCAAGCATTGATTATGGAAGAATGGTCAGCCATCAGTCAGGATTTGGCCCAGAAGTTGATTGACAGCATGCCAAGGCGAATTGAAAAAGAAGGGCCAACACTGCAGGTATTGACTCTTTGCATGAACTTAATGTAATTATCAATAAAAGCCTTTGAAACTTATGAAATGCTTGTAATTATGCTTCAGTATACAATAGAAACATCTGACAAAAAGATGTAAAAGCACTGAAGCAGCAAACTTTGTGAAAACCAATACTGGTGTCATTCTCAAAATTTTTGGCCACGACTGAACACACTTATATGCACGTGCATTATGTACAGTATTTGTGTATATACAGTGTAACAAGGATGAGCCAAAGACATCGTAAAGGTTTGAGGCAGCCACCCGTATATTGTTCCATGGCTGAAATTTAGAAATTGAACAGAGATGTTCACAGAGTCAAGTCCAAGAATGAACTGATTGTATAGAGGCAAGATGGCGGCTTTATAGTCCAGTACAGGAAGTGACGTCATCATTGGGGCCGGAACCAGAAGTGATGTCATCAGGACCAGAAAGTGACATCATGATTGTTGACTGGAAGTGATGTCGTCGGGATCGGTAGTGGCGTCTCCTGGAAGGATTTCCCGAGAATGGTCTGCAAGGAACTGAGAGAGACAGTCAGTGCATCCCGCCACCCCCTGGTATTACAATTACTCAGACCCTTTAGCTGCCTCCTACTCACACATGTGTGACAACAGTAAATGCTTTACTGATAGAGAGCAGCAGCCCACCACAGCACCAGTGTTGACTTTTATACCATCAAATGATGAATGTGTAGATTAAATATTCCCATATTATAACCAATCAATAGGTTTTCTAATGATATGATAACTATAGAAAAATATGTATTTTAAATATATAATTTGTTCCAGCATAACAGGACATTACTTACACATAGGAGCTCAGCACATTAAGTAACACTGAAGTCCAAGTGATTTATTCTCAATCTTGTACCCTTCCTATAGGCTTTTTATACTTTTTATAAATATGTACAGTGTAAAGTCAAAATTTAAGTAAAAACTTGAAAGATTTGTCCAGTTTGGATTGACTATATTTTGATAAAGCTGTCATTTCTCTGAAAGTGAGGAGATCATAGAGTCACAAGGCAGTAACCAGATGAGGAGGGGACGCACACTCACACGCACACTCGCACATTCCTTCATCCATCAGTTTTCTCAAAACACTTTGACCAATGCGCGGTTTGAAATGAAGCAGGACTAAGCACCTTCAGAACAGAAGATTTAACAACTTTAACAAATGGAAGGTGGCCATTTAGTCTATCAAACTTTTTTATTAAGACAATAGTTAAATTATCCAAATCTCTCATTCAGGTACTTATTAATCGTTCTCCAGGTTTCCACTCCAGGTACACAGTTTTGGTAGTTTCTTCCAGATTCTTACGACTCTTTGTGTAAAGATTTACTTCCTGGCTTCCATCTGTTACGGCCTACTCAGAATCTACTGTTTTGTGAACCAAGCCTGCTTTATTTTATTTGAGCAGATGACGTAATCGAGTCCTGCCCTGGTAACCTGCCAACTGAGTTTGGCTACTGGGATTAATTCACCTGGATTTGTGGCTGCAGTGGAAGTTATAAAAAAGCTTGTTTATGGGTAGGGAACAAGAACAGGATGACTCAAGGTGTGGAAAATTAGGGTTGGATGGTCTGAACTTTGGGTATTTTTGTTTTTTGATTTTTAAAAGAAATGTAATTGCTTTTAAGATAGCCATCCTGGTGGTAATTGGTCAATGAATTGCTTGAATTGTGAAGAGCTGTGTAAATTTTGTTTAGCTAGATAGCCAGGTTAGTGTTGTCCTCCTACCTTGCTTCTGTTTTTGTGTGTAACTGTCTCCATTTTCTTGCTCTTTTTTAATAAATGGAGTCTGTTTTTTTTTAATTTTTGGTTTATTGATTTTTGTGTCTTTCTCTCTCTCTTGTATTTTTGTGCCTACTTATGTAGCCTTAGGCTTTTTGTAGTCCATCTTATTTGGATTTCCTTTTGATTTCTTTAGAGTGTGCTTCACTGTTTAAATCCTAGTTTCATAAATTATGGGACTCGTGGTGATGCCTTTTGGGTCAAACACGGTCGTGACTCACCATTGTACTTGATAGGAAAGGGTTACAAACAATCTGATGGGCAGTTTAAACAATCAACATTTCTCTATTAAGAGTTTTAACATCGATACTGCAAAAGGGACCAGCAACCCCCCTCCTACCTCACTGCCGCTATTACACTAGGCAATGAATCTCTAATGGGGACAACCGACTGTCGGTGATGATTCTCAAGTGGGGAGATCTGACGTTCAGTAATAGATTGGGTCTCGATGACGCTATGTAAAGCAAAATTGGGTTGAAGCACTGATATAAATAAAAGAATTTTGCAAGAACGACTTAATCGATGCCTTGGAGAATCTTGGATTAGGTGCCCGCACAAGCGCCTGTGCTTGAGACAAAGAGGTTTGATTCCCGGAGCCTCTCAGAGTAGGACAGGCCCTTTAATCCTCAGACACCCCGATCGCTCTCTCCTCTGCATAGTTTCCTCTGTCTTTTTTTGCACTGTGGTGGTCAGAAAAGCAGATAAGACTGCAGATGCTGGCTCACTCGTGTATGATAGTCTGAGTATAATGTCCCTTGATTTGCATTCAACAGTTTGACAGCATAACCTGACATTTTATTTGCTTTTCAAAATGCTTCTGCACATTGCACACACTCACAGGCGTAAACTCCCCCCAGACAGATCTCAACAAGGGACTAAATCAGGTACTTAGGACTGTGAGGCAGCAGCCCCAGACACTGTGCTATCCTTGCTGCTTTAAAAATCACAAGTATTTTGGGAAATTGTAAATTTGTAAATGTGACAGCTCTGAAGCCTTGACTTTCATGAATGTAGTTTGCCTACAGACATAGTTGAATAAAACCTCATCCAGAAATAAGCAATTAAAAAAAACCCACAAATTATCAGGCAGATTAAGTGCTCTCCACAGGATGCAGCTGGAAGGGAAAAAGGGATGGAAATGGGGAAAAAGAAGAGAAAAAAAAGGTGCGCGCTTGATAGTGGGAGTGAGTTGTAGCTGCGGAAACAGCCTTAATTACATGCTAATCTGTTCTTAATTACCTGTCTTCCTGATAAATCGATCAGCACAAAGGCAGCTCATTGTGACCGACGTTCCTTGGTTGTCTTTTATAGTCTTTTCCACCTGGGGGGATTTTGCACAAGGGAAGAGGGATTTTGCAGTGGAGATGTTTACATAGAAACGTTGCTTACTGATAGACACTGATGTTTCCATTCCCCGAGTTTCATCGATTTTGCTTTTTCTTTTTTCCTTCTTTCCATCATAAACAGCCATTGCAGAGAAAGTAGCAGTCTGTGATTGTTTACATGGTTAAGCGAGGGTCAATCTGATTTAAGTTTAAAAGGCAGCATCAAAGTTTCATTGATTTCTGCTTTTACTACATACTTGTTTGGACCAAGATTTAATGCGCAATCACAGCTCCAATGTGGTGGAGATGAGAATCTGCAGGAGTGAATGGCGGTCTGATGCAATCTCTTCAATTGCGTCTCCTCAATCTCTCCAATAACTTGGCAAATATTTCTCCAAGTGTAGATACACCTGAGCTCTTTCAAGGCATCTTCAAGTCCAAGAAGGCAGTCATTTTCAAAGATTGCCAGGGTAATCTAGGGGCTGCTGTGCCTAGGATTCCCACATCCCTCAGTTCTCTTCAGCCACATTTCCATTTGTGATTCTCTTCTTATTGTATTCTTTCAATGATATTGTGTTTGGTTGCCCTTTTAGCTCTCTTCGTTCCAATATGTTCTTCAGGGCTTCTTTTACCTTCCTACATTCTTTAATGTTATTTTGTTAGTCAGTCGGTCATGTTCCAACCCGCTATATCCTAACACAGGGTCACGGGGGTCTGCTGGAGCCAATCCCAGCCAGCACAGGGCGCAAGGCAGGCACAAACCCCAGGGAAGGCGCCAGCCCACCACAGGGCACACACACACCCACACAACAAGCACACACTAGGGACAATTTAGGATTGCCAATGCACCTAACCTGCATGTCTTTGGACTGTGGGAGGAAAGCCATGCAGACTCCATGCAGGGAGGACCCGGGAAGTGAACCCAGGTCTCCTTACTGCGAGGCAGCAGCGTTACCACTGCGCCACCGTGCTGCCATTCAATGGTTTTTTTTTGTTATTTTTAATTCTGTGACTTTTTGTTAAGACACAGTCTTTGATTGTCTGCTGCCTTCATGCTACTCCAGTGTCCACATGACTCAACTGCACTTCTTTATTTCATTTGTTAGCATCCACATTTCTGAAGCACATGGTGCTACAGCATGCACCACACTGCCGTCTTATCGATCGCTCGCTGCTTCACTCACTTTATACCTCTGTCTTCTCCCTGGGGCCTTTCCTGACATTTTCTATCATCTGTGTTGCCGTTTGCACCCTCGTGTGTAGAGTGATGGCCTGCACTTTTCTGAAACAGGAGCTGCAGAGGTAACTTTTTTAGTCCGTAGACTTCTTTGACTTTCTTTCTTCATACAATACATCAGAGGTGGGCACAGAATTGGCCGCGTGGTACTTCATAGATGAAAGTGTCAGTCAGTAGTTTGTAAAGGGAATGATTTCCTGTGTTTGTAATATATCACAACCTTATTGAAGTTAAAACACAGTCCACCTCCATACCCACAGCTGGAAATTAAAGCAAAGAAAATTAAACACAAAAGAAAGAAATAAATTCACTTAGCGGGCTTACAAAACCAAATACACTAATAACATCTGAAGGAAGTGCATGGAAGACCATGGGGCTGCAGTGAATATCTGCATTCTAGTAGTCACTGCCAACTTGGAGGCATTCATCTTAGGTACAGGCCTCAAATCCTAAACTGTATGCCAACTATTTGATAATTATGTCTTTCTATTGAAGGTTCTTACATTGGGGAGGTACATAAGTCAGTCTAACTAAACACATGGTTACTGTCTCTGTTAGTTATAAGCCATGATGGATTTTCATTTAAATGAAGGACTCACCCCTTCAGCACATTGCAAAAAAAGTCTCTCCTACATTTTCTGGAAATATACACACACACCACTAGCAGGTGAAGTGAGTCACATTGGTTATTTCGTGACAGAGGCACCTGTCGAGGGGTGAGATATAATAAGCAGCAAATGAACAGTCAGTTCTTGAAGGGGATGTGCTGCAAGCAGGAAAAAGGGGCAAGCGTAAGGATCAGAGCAACTTTGACAAGGGCCAATCTGTAATGGCCAGATGACTGCGTCAGAGCATCTCCAAACCAACAGGTCTTCTGTTCCCAGTATGTAGTGGTTAGTGTTGACCAACAGATGAGAGGGTCATTGACGTCCAAGGCTCATTAATGTGCATGGGGAGTGAAAGCTAACCCATCTGGTCCGACCTCACAGAAGAGCTACTGTAGCACAAATTGATGAAAAACTTATTGCTGGCCATTAGAGAAAGATGTCAGGACATTTAGTGCATCACAGCCACAGACCAGTCAGGGTGCCCATGTTGATCCCTGTCCACCATCAGAAGTGCCTACAATGGGCATGTGAGCATCATAACTGGACCACAGAGCAATGGAAGAAGGAGGGCTGGTCTGATGAATCACGTTTTCTATTATGTTATATGGACACCTTCAGAGGTCTTGTGGAGTCCATGACTCAATGGGTCAGAGCTGCTTTGTTGACACGAGGGGAACATACACAATATTAGGCTGGTGGTTTTAATGTTGTGGCTGATTATATATCTCTCTCTGTATATCAAATCCAATGTCTGTCTGTCTGTCTGTCTGTCTGTCCGCTTTTCATAAAAGAACTACTTAACGGATTTAGATTAGGTTTTTTTCTATAACTTGCTTGAGCATTCCAGTTGATTTTGTGACTTCTCTCATCGCACTAATTATCATAGTTTGCCTACAGTACCGATTTATTTGTGCACATCCGAGAGACATGCAGCGGGCCGAGGGGAGGGGGAGCGGGGACCTCTTTACTCACGCACCAGCTTCGGGGTTTACCTTACATCCGCTTTGCTAGCGAACGAGAGAACTACTTAACGGATTTAGATTGGTCTTTTTTCTAGAATTTGCTTGAACATTACGGTTCATTTTGCAACTTCTCTCATCACGCTAAGAGTCATAGTTTGCTTGCAGGAGCGATATATTCGTGCTAATCTGAGACAGAGGTTACGGGCCGAGGGGAGGGGGAAGCGTGATGTCAGGAATAGGAAGCCGGGTAGTGCCCTCCTCACTGTCCTGTTTCACTACTACAGGGCGGAGTACTGAAATATATATATATATATATATATATATATATATATATATATATATATATATATATATATATATATACATATATATATTGTGAGATATGGCCGGTCATTCATCCCGGCCAATACCCCCAGGCCGCTAGATGGAGCCCTCCTTGCAGCATGGAGGTGCCCCGAATGCCAGCAGGGAGTTATGGACAACAAAGTTTTTATGTACAGCCCTACTGGCTACCATGAGGACCACCCGGAGGTACTGCAGGGAGGCACAAGGACATCTATTTTCCCTACAACCCGGAAGTACGTTCCAGTCACATGGACAGAACGAATGATGTGCCTCCGGGATGAAAAAGAAGAGTTTTGATCTGACCCGGAAGAACTAAGAAGTCACATGGACTGAGGGTTCAGAAGCACTTCTGGGTCACGGACTATAGAAGGACTGTGGGAGATCCCAGACGTCAAGCTGAGCTGGGTGGAAGGCTGGCAATGCGTCTGAGAGAATGGAGGATTGATTATTTTTGTGTTATTGCATATTTATATGAATATTTTGGAGAGGAGGGTGCTTTGTGCACATTATTGTCCTAATAAATATCATATTTGGACTTTTACCTGGTGCCTGGCATGGTGTCCGAGAGTTCAAGGGAGCGATAGCGCCCCTATCTGTCACTATATATATATAATATATATATTGTTAGAGAAAATACTCTGTAAATAAATAAATAGTCTTCAGTCATCATTACGAATTAAATTCAAGATGGATGTCCTTTTATTCACATGGCAAGTGGAGCCATGATATTTAAACAGCTGAGTTCTCTATGGCTAGACTGATTATTCTTAAGAGAACAGTTCCTTTTATCAGTTAGATTTATATTTATATAATATATTTACATATACTTTAATATACCAACTACCACAGAGATAAATGGAATATTATAGTAATGTCCCTATGACATAACGTATTATCTAAAGTCCCAAATTAGCTAAATATATTAAAAGTATTTGAAACTCAGAGGACAAGCTTCTTATTTATAATTTTTTAAGAAGATAAAATATATTTAATTGTAATTATCTCATCATTCTCTTGGTTATGGTTTAGTACCTGATCAGTACAGTATGTTAATAACACAGGAAACAGACACCCATAACACTCATAAATTCATACAGAAATAGTAAAATACACGCCGTAGTATGCTTTTGTGTTGTTCTGCTATAATACTGTATACAGTATAGATTTATGCCATGAATGCATCTTCTGCCACGTAAACTCAAAGAGAGAATATGTAGCATTAAGTAAATATCAGCAGATGTACAGTATATCTCTGCTCTGGTGAATGGGTAGCAGTGGAAAAGTAGTAAACCTTCACTGCAGAAATGGCTGACAGCTGCTGCGCCCCCTTCTGAAGCCTCCTGCTTGCATTTTTCATGCTTTGTGTCTGAGGTAGAAGTGAGGAGAGACAGTATGGTGGAGACTGGAGGCACAAGGTAGGATGATGTTGTGTCAGACAGCAGGAAGTGGGAGGTGTAGGAATGAGGATGCAGTTTTTGATGAAGGGAGGAAAGAGTTTTGCCAGAGGGTGAATGGTGTTTTATGAGAAGTATGAAGGAAGGATGGGGTTTTATTGGAAGGAGGAGGATGTCCTAAAATGCACCATACAGAAGCACAAATGTATGCTAACGGTAACAGTAATAGAGAGGTTAAAGAACATGATATAAAACATGATAGAAATGATGATACTGTCAAAGTTAAATCACAAAGCCAGATGGGAAGAATACCTTTAATGATTTTATGTGGAGTCACTCAGTACATGTAAAGAGATGACTGACTTACAGATGATGGTAACACTTCTAAAACACACTTTGTCAATTACAGAAGTACATGATTAGTTTTCATTTCTCATGTTCTTGCTAGTTACTGACCCTTGGAATCAGGAATCTACCCCACTAGATTTTCCTATCAATACGTAACCTTGTGCTAAAGTAGCAGCGGGACTGGGTCACAGATGAAGAGCTTTTAATTAGAAATGCTTAGAGTTCCAAAGGCAAAAGTTAATGGTTAACAAGGTACAGAAGCCATTCAGTATAATCAATATATAATCCATTTGTGAAAAATCATATTTATCTGTAATAATCAATGCTCACCATACCAAATGATGATACAACCTGTTGTCAGAGGAGCCGAGAGGAACATGGCAGTTTGTAGCATTCTTGAAGTAAAACCTCATGGGTAGACAATGTCTGTGTAGAACTGCGACATGTTCACCTTCAGAGGTCTTGTGGAGTCCATGACTCAATGGGTCAGAGCTGCTTTGTTGACACGAAGGGAACATACGCAATATTAGGCAGGTGGTTTTAATGTTGTGGCTGATCATATATCTCTCTTTGTATACAAAATCCAATGTCTGTATGTCTGCCAGCTTTTCATGAGAGAACTACTTAACGGATTTAGATCGGGTTTTTTTCTATAACTTGCTTGAGCATTCCGGTTGATTTTGCGACTTCTCTCACTTCTTACATCTTGCCTGAAGAAGGGGCCTGAGTTGCCTCAAAAGCTTGCATATTGTAATCTTTTTAGTTAGCCAATAAAAGGTGTCATTTTGCTTGACTTTTCACTACACTGTATTGTGGAACACCTACCTACCATCACTATTACTACTACTATTTTTGAATAAGCAAACTCAAAGCTCTGCGTGTCTCAGGCTAAATGATCGCATTCCCCCTCGGGACATTGTACTGTGCCATATGGGATATTCTGGAGTCCAAAGTAAAATTTGATAGTCTGCTGCTCAGTCTGTCATTACTGATGCTCAGTGTCCTCAGTCTTATTAGACACTAGACAAAGAGCCCGTTTCGACAACGTAAGATGAAACGGGCATGAGTGGAATAGTAATAAGTATAAGCACCACAAACCTGATATAGGTGTATTGAATGAATGCGTAATTGAATCAGAATGCGTAACTAGGCCTTCAGCTGTAGTCGAAATCGCCTTTCAGGCCTCTAGAGCTTTAATCGAAGTCGCCTTTCTCTTTGAATTTTCGCAGCCATAAATCCGACGCCTGCCGCGATGTCGGTCTCGTAAGGTTTTTCGGGCAGCTGCGCAGAAGGCGACTGCGCATTCGGCTTCGGACGGACATGAGTGAGTGAGTGAGTGAGTGAGAGAGGAGGCTGGCAAATTATGTATTAAGATTAGGCATCAACTCTTTATGTACCTCTTAGTCTTAGTGTAAGGTGTATCATCTAAATGAAAAAATATCAGGTATTAAATTTTTAGGTCATTTAAGAGCAGGCTCAGGGCCACTGATTCAAAGTTGTGCTTGTTGAATGATCAAGTCGCGAGCCTCAGGGTCACACAGTAAATTTGTGCCTCTGTTAGGCCCTTTCACCAGCATGTGCTCCTGTTCTAAGAATACGTCACTTGTCCAAGGACAGACAGGCTTTGAGTTTGCTTATTCCAAAGTCGTAGTAATAGTAGCAGTAGTAGTAGTATCGTCATTTATACTGAGTACAATGACAATTGTATTGCACCATATAAAACACTGTAAATGTACTTTTTTTGTCTACCTGTTCAGCCTGAAAATGTGCTCTTCACACATCACTGTCTTTCCTGAAGGTGCTTTATATACCATGCTGACTGAATGGCACCAATCGATTATTCATTACCCATTTAGGTTCATATGACAGATTTTTACTTGGCACTGCAGTTCTTTGTTCAGACGCTCTCTTCCCCCTCCACCCCTACCCGGCCCCCATATGCAGTCTTAAGCATGTCACATCACAAATGGACCCTGTGTTAAGCAGTCTGTGAATAAAGCCTTTAAATTGAGATGAACTTTTGACTTTGAAATATAACAAGCCTGCTTCTCTTTTAACAGCCCTTTTAATTAGAACTTGATGTGGTCAGGGAAAAAATGAAAATTCTCAACAGCCTGGGCATTATGGGAAACAATTATCTGCACCTGAGGGAACATATTGGCAAATGTGTTGAGGTCCAAGTCTGACAGATTTGTTTCCATTCTTGTTGTTTCGTTTCTCTATATGTGTCATACACTTGAACGACTCAAGGTTTTTAGGTGGAGCCAACTGTGCGAAAGGGCAGATTCTAGTGAGAACACACGTGAGAGCTAATGTCATTCTTCATGTCTCCAAGTCCATTACAGCAGCACATACAGTATAAACCAGATGCCTTGTGATCCGTGTGCTTCTTCAATTAAACATAATAACTTTGCAACAACGCTGTCAATGAACAGAGTAACAATAAGGAGTTTGGACTCTCATAGTTGTTGTCCTGCTTCTGTCATTTAATTTGCTTCTTATGCAAGGTGCTTGCTTAAATTGTCCTTCTTGTCGGAAAAAGTTTGAAAGCTCAATTAGCTGACCACTTGGTTTGAAGGGCAGTCGCAGTGTTTAACACTGCAAATTACAATCCATTAGTGAACAAATGCAGCAAGTGCAATGGAAAGGTCCTGCCAGCCTGGTGGAATAGATGGACGAATTAAGAGACTCTTGATAGACATGCATGGAGATGAATTCCTTCAGTTAAACTTGACCTGTAAGGAGCAGAGCTTAAGCAGCTGTCACAGATGCCAGCACTGAACAAGCTCGTAAAACAGTGCTACATACTGTGCATTCAGACCCCAACACTTTCTGCTGAACCCATGCCTGGCCAGGACACCTCCACACTGGAAGGACCTGGGGAGTCTGCCTATCCAGAGTGTTACCTCCCCCGGTGAGTTAGATGGCAGCTCCCCTGGGTTGCAGTGGTGCCTCGGTCTCCCGCAGGGCTTCATGGGAGTTAGAGTTTGGTGCAGCTCTGTTGGGATCCATGGGCACCGCCAGGGGGTGCTGTAGCTGCTGTTGAGCCCTATAGAGCAGCTCTTCTGGCAGCACTTCCGGGTCATCAAACACCTGGAACACTTCCGGGTGCCTTATAAAAGGAGCCAGAGTTGGGAAGAGAAGGAAGAGAAAAAGAAAAGAAAAAGAATTGAATTGCGTTGTGCTTGTGCTTTGGGACTGTGTTGTGGCTTGTGGGAAACAGAGAAGACGTTGCCCACAAGAGTAAAAGGAAAATAAAATCACGTGTGCTTTGAACTTGGGTCCTACGCCTGTCTGTGTCGGGTTGAAAAGGCAGTACTCCCCCTAGTGGTCGACACTGCATACTTCATTGTGTTGTAGATTTTATTTTAAAGGGATACATTTGCCATTTTTGCTCATCAATCTACACTCAATAACCCATAATGACAAAGTCTGAACATGTCTTCAGAAAGGTTTGCTGGTTTATTAAAAATAAAAAACTGACATTTCTTGTTCATGTAAGTATTCAGGTCCTTTATTTTGGACAGGTGCATCCTGTTTGCTTTAACTCTCCTTGAGACTTGTCTAGAACTTGACTGGAGTTTACCTGAGGCCAAATGAATTGGCTGGACATCATTTAGAAAGGCACACTCCTGTGTATAGAAGGTCCCACAATCCACACTGCATGTTAGGACAAACACCAAGCCATGAAGTCCAAGGAACTCTCTGTAGACCTTAGCAACTGAATTGTGTTGAGGTAGCGGTCAAGGCAAGGGGATAGAAGCTTAATAATAATGGCCTCAACAATTGTGAAGTGGAAGACGTGTGGAACCACCAGGACTCTTCTTGATTTGGTCATCTGGCCTAATTGAGTAAACAGGCAAGAAGGTCCTTGGTCAGGGAGGTGACCAAGAACCCAGTGGTCACTATAGCAGAGCTGAAGATGCCTTCTGCTGAGATGGGAGAAGCTGTGAGAAAGGCAACCATCTTGGCAGCACTCCATCAATCAGAAATTTATGGTAGAGTAGCTAGACGGAGACCACCCTTGTGGTAAAAGGCTTATGATCGTTCAAAGAACTCTGAGAGAATGAGGAAAAAGGCTCTCTGGTCTGATGAGACAAAAATATAATTCTTTGGGCAGAACTCCAAACAGTATGTCTGGAACAGACCCAGGCACTGCTCACCACCTACCTAATACCACATGTATGGTGAAACATGGTGGTGGGAACATCATGCTATGAGGGGGCTTCTGAAAGGCTGAGACAGGGAGACTGGTCAGAATTTAGGGAAGCAGATGTGGTCAAATACAGAGAGGTGCTCTAGAGTGCACATGACCTCTGACTGCGGTGACGGTTCATTATTCAGCATGACAATGACCCAAAGCATACAACCAAGACAATGCCAGAGTGACTTCGGAACACGACTCTGATTGTCCTTGAGTGGCTCAGAATTAAACCTCACCTGTGGAGAGACCTGAAGATGGCAGTTAGCAGACGCTTCCCATCCAGTCTAACAGCATTTGAGAGGGTCTGCCAGGAAGAATGGGATCAACTGCCCAAATCCAGGTGTGCAAGGCTTGTAGAGACTTACCAAGGAGACTCCAAGCTGTACCTGCTGCCAAAGGGGTTTCTACAAAATACTGAATTAGGAATCCGAATACTTATATGAACCAGAGAGTTCAGTTATTGATTTCTAATAAATTTGCAAACGTGTTTTTACTTTGTCACTATGAGTTATTGAGTATAGATTAATGGGCAAAAATGGCAAATTGATCAATTTAAAACTAAATCTACAATGCAATAAAGCATGCTGAAAGTGATGGGGTCTGAATACTTTCTGAACTCACTGTACACTGTATGCAGTCACGTGAAGATTTAGCTCTCAACAATATTGCAGCATGGTATAAACAAACAACTTTTATTTTAGAATGGCATTAAGACATAATAAAGTCATTTTATGAAGGCGTTAAGGTATTTTAAAAGGTGATTAGTACATTTGCTCGCATTTAGGTGATCAGAACATTTTGAGCCTGGCCTACAGTATTAAGAGAAAACCAAAAAGGTGCAAAAAAACAAGTGTCATTTTTCAACATAATCTCCGTGAGCACCAATGCACTTATTACACCACACTCTAAGCTGTCCTGTGCCACTTGCATAAAATGCTTTGTTGTGCTTGTGCGGCTGTTGTTCTGTAGCTGACATGACATCTTCATCATTGCTATAACGCCTCCCATGGAGATTATGGAGTGGCTGTTAGGATGGGTGTCTCGTCTCTTTGAAGCCATAGTTTCTCTGAGCAGTAGTTGCCACTTGTGCAGTGAAGCAGAAGGTTGATGGTCGGGTCGACGGCTTTCCCTGCTGCTTTTCCTTGATTGACTGCCACAAACACCAAAGCAAATCAAGTTAATGTTTTTTCGGTTATTGGGTCTTTTAAGCCATGTAATCAATATGGACTGCACCCTTAATGCTGTGTGCGTAAACCTGCTTTCTACCTTGAATTTCTTTGTTCTTGTTGAACTACCAGGTTACCATTGTTTTCACTGTTTTTTTGGCATTGTGGATTATAGTGATGTATCCAAGTTCTAGCCACAGTTATGGAATATCTCTAAAATTAGCTGTGCTACCTGTCTAAGATGGCTTGAAGTCTTAGTAATCAACGTGTGACCTCAGCAATAATGTTAGCAGTGTACCATGCAATGCTTATGTCTCTGTTACATGCCATTTGGCATGGGATTCATAAAAGCAGTATTGAAGCTTGTGATGTGCCATCTGTTGGAATGACAGGGACAGACACAGAGACAGACGCACAGACCCTTATCCTGTTAATAAGGGGGATTTTTCCTTGTCCGTGTTCAGTAGTATGAGACTCTGTTTGGAAAATGTTATGCAGTGATCCTTCATTTCAGACATCTGCATTCTGGGCAGCCAGCCTGATTTTGAAGTGACTTCTCTCTCTGTGTGCCTTTGTGTCAGGATATGAGCCCATGGATATGATAACACAAAAACAACTTTCCAAAAGATTTTTCCCCCTGTTTATTTTCATCTGGACCATTTTCTGAGAACTTCACGGGTCCAAAAGGTACTGACCTGTTTTTCCAGCCCCCAAAAAAATCTTAAAACTTAAACAATCATTGGCAACCTATTGTGATTCACTTCCCAAACCGTATGTGACCATATTAAATATAAAATCATAACCCTTCACAACCCAACACCACCAATGCTCAACCCTTAGTTTAAGAAACTACGGGTCTTGAGGCATCCCAAAAGAAGTTGGACCAGCATAAGACAAGGCTCGCCCTCCCCCTCAGTCTCCCTGTCTTGTCATTCCTCCATGAAGAGCAGCCATATTGAGAAAGGCAGGCTGCCTGGACCTGTGCAAATGATGAGCTGATAAGGAAGGATCAAATGCGACTATAAGTTATTAGTCCTCCTAAAACTACACATCTAGTATTATCAGGTTGTGTGGTTTTGGTTTGCAAAGCCACATTTGGGGTGGAGTGGTGGCTCTGAGGCTAAGGATCTGCGCTGGTATCCAGAAGGTTGCTGGTTCGAATCCCCATCACTGATGAAAGAGATCCTATTCTGCTGGGCCCTTGAGCAAGACCCTTAACCTGTAATTGCTTCAGGGGCGCTGTATAATGGCTGACCCTGTGCTCTGACCCCAAGGGGTATGCAAAAAAGTAAGAAATTCCTAATATGAGAAATCGTATAAGGTGAAATAAAGAACAAAAAAAAAATTCTGTTTGCTTGTGTGGCACAAGTTATGCATTTCTATGCATAACTAAAAGTGTAGCTCTTTTTCCTGTTTGTCCTATTGCTGAGTGCAGGGGTATATAGGGTAGTGTAACATATGAGGCCTAAAGTACGGGATTTAAAATATTTTGCTAAGATATACACAAATAAATAATATAATGGGGAAAACAAGGTTACATAAGACCCTATACGACAAAACACAAAACTATGGAATGGTCTCCACTATTCAAACTGTACCCACTTTTCTCACGTTTAGATGTGTTTTGAAAGCGCAACTTTTCATTAAACATATTAGAACTGCTTAGCATCTCTCCTACACAATGACTGCTGTTGTACTGTGTGACCCGGCTGGGATGCCAACTGGATGGAAGGACCAGGGGTGTGAGTATCTGCCAGGCGCTACCTCCCCTTGGACTCTAGAGGGCAGTCCTCCTGGGCAGTTGTGCCACCACAGATTCCCACAGGGCATGCTGGGAGTTGTAGTTTGGTGCATCCCTGTTGGGTTTTGTTGGGACCACCAGGGGGAGCTGCAGAGCCTTACCTTGAACTTCCATTACACCTGGGAGCGATTGTAGGTAATGCTAATGAGCCACCTGGAGCACTCCCAGGAGCAACATAAAATGGGCCTCTTCACTCCATTTGGTGGACGAAGCTTGCTGGGAGAGGATTGGAGGCAGAGAAAGACAGGGGAGAAGAGAAGAGAAGAGAAGAGAAGAGAAGAGAAGAGAAGAGAAGAGAAGAGAAGAGAAGAGAAGAGAAGAGAAGAGAAGAGAAGAGAAGAGAAGAGAAGGATTGTGCTTTGGTGCTTATTTGTATTGTGCTGCTGTGGGGAGCAATGGAAATAAATGTGTGTTGTGTGCCAGTCTGTGTCGAGTTAGGGCTGCTGTACGCACCCTGGTGGTCCACAACTGGCAGACAGTTTAGGACGCTGATGTTTGTCTTAGTCTACTTGCAGGTAAAATTATATACCTGTTGTCGTAGTACTACTTCCTCTTGCTTAGCTTGTTATCTTGTTCTCTGTTGCTTTTGATGCTTATACCTTCTATTTATTCTTGTATGTATTATAATAGCTTGCTTTCGTTAAAGGTGACAGCTAAATAAATAGTAATAACAATAATAATATAACTGGTGTCCCCAGAGAATATTTTCTCCTATGCTAAGTCGTCCCACATTAGACTGCCATCCCATCCAGGATGGGGCCTTACTTTGCATTCAGTGTTGCTTGGGTACTCCTCAGAACTCTGCCAACCTGCAATAGCAAGCCAAGTTCAGGAAGCAGCTAGACATTTGTATTTTGTTCTAGCTAAAGGCAACCAAAATTGAAGCATTGATTTTGGAATGCACAGGGTTAATGCGGCCAGCCCTTTGGTGCCCCACTTGAAAATACAAAATAAAAGAAGAGAAAAGATGAAATGTATTTCTTATCATAATGTCATGTACTCTGCTGTTCTGTCATCATTGCCTCCCAGTAATAAATGCAAAGTAATGTTAATAGTAACATTACATTATTTCATCTATGGTACATTAGCTGCCCTTCCACCAAATGTTTCATGCTCTAAAAACTAAGTATATTAAAAAACTAGAAGTAATACAATTGTCAGAGTTTGAAATTCAACTACATGCCTGTTTGTCTCTTTCTGCTGATGTTATTAAAGAACAAATCACAGGAACGCCACTCATGACTTATCTCCTTCACTCTCTTGTCTTAATTTGAACTATAGCCAGATTTATGAGCAGAATGTCTGGTGTTACTGCTGCCTGGTGAAAGGTGCGCTATGGAAAGACACAGGAACGTCATCCTAAATTGTTGATGTTGTTTTTTCTAAGCATTTACACAAGTGAAGTGATTTGCTTGGGTTCAAACAGTAGACTAGAGGAGTGAAATGATCCATCATCCTTGTTCCTTGGCCATTAGGCTTCGCTGCCTGCCAGATAAAGGCTGAGGGGCTGAGAGTATTCTGCCTTCTTGTTCATTTATTTACTGTTTATTTACACCAAATCCTCTTTAAGGCATTGGCAGTGGCAGACTACAGCGGGAAGACGGTGGCTTTAAGCAGCTTTAAGATTTGGATAGGTCAATCTTTCAAGTCTTTTGAGGTTTTCCTAATGACATTCGTATGATCTCACCCAAGCTTATAAGTCAATGAAATTTGATTGAATAACACGAGTCTGAATTAAGTGTAGCAGCTGGTTGAATAGAAAAGACATGGCGTCTAGAGGTGTCCGGCCTGAGGGATGCCCAGGCTATCTGTTTCTCTTTCCCAGGCTAAGCAGTGAGAGTTGAGGAGGCAGAGGTGAACTTTGAGACCTTAAGGACCACCCTACAGTTAAAATCTGTGGTTCCAGCAGTGATGTGCAGTGAGGTTTATGGCTGGTGACTCCTTCAGAGTCAGATTTACAAATATATGAACCCCAAAGAGTAGCTTATTCACTATTCAGTCGGCAGCCTGCACATTGACTACTGGTTTTGTTTCATATCTCATCAGCATTCTTTACACACACATAGGTAAGGTACACATTTGACTAAGAAAGAGCGTTACTTTTATAGCGGCGAGACTGAGCGGAGAGAGCGCATTTGCTCTGCACCCTCCACGTGTTCTAAATTTGCCTTTGCAATTCCACGATTCATACTCATTCAATACAAACGACAGTATAGAGTGGTGTACAAAAAACGGATTTCAATTTTGACCTTATTTGAAATATTTAGTTGTTTTTAAAAGCTTTTAATTCTGATGCTTTAATCAATTGTAATACAGACTGTTTAACAACAGGATAATAAGAAAAACTAAAGAATATTTTATCCATCCATCCATCCATTTTCCAACCCGCCGAATCCGAACACAGGGTCACGGGGGTCTGCTGGAGCCAATCCCAGCCAACACAGGGCACAAGGCAGGGAACCAATCCTGGGCAGGGTGCCAACCCACCGCAGGACACACACAAACACACCCACACACCAAGCACACACTAGGGCCAATTTAGAATCGCCAATCCACCTAACCCGCATGTCTTTGGACTGTGGGAGGAAACCGGAGCGCCCGGAGGAAACCCACGCAGACACGGGGAGAACATGCAAACTCCACGCAGGGAGGACCCGGGAAGCGAACCCAGGTCCCCAGGTCTCCCAACTGCGAGGCAGCAGCGCTACCCACTGCGCCACCGTGCCGCCCAGAATATTTTATTTAAGGACAAAATATAGTTTTTAAATATTGGATTATTTTTTCTTAGTCTGATCCCATTTTTTATAAAATTGAAAACCGTTTATGGCCTTACCTTTATTTGTAAATGAAGTCCATGAGCCTATCCTTCTCCACGAAACTCTCCTTCACTTTCTTGTAAAAGTCCTCCTTATTTTCCTTTAGTTTTAAAAGTCTTAATCTTCCATTTTGGCAGTCATTTGGAACAAAAAATAAAAATAAACGGACCGCTGCAGTGCATTTGACTTTCTGATATCACTAACTTCTTGGCGCCCAGAGCCTCTGCGTAAAAGAAAAGCAGCAATGAGCACCTTCTGATAAATAAATAAATATAATATAATATAATATAATATAATATAATATAATATAATATAATATAATATAATAATATAAATACCCTAAATACAAAGAGGACTATTTCATTTTTGTTAGGTAGAATGCCCAGAGGGGACTGGGCGGTCTGATGTCCTGGAACCCCTGCAGATTTCAGTTTTTTCTCCAGCCATCTGGAGTTTTTGTTTTGTTTTTTCTGTCCTCCCTGGCCATCAGACCTTACTCTTATTCTATGTTAACTAATGTTGTCTTATTTTAATTTCTTATTTTGTCCTTTATTTTTTCTTTTCTTCACTATGTAAAGCACTTTGAGCTACTTTTTTGTGTGAAAATGTGCTATATAAATAAATGTTGTTGTTGTTGTTCTGGGTGACACGGTACTGTCTGCCTCACCTTGTGGCTTTTCGCTGCGGTTTTGTGTCCGATCAGCAAGACTAAATATGTTGCACACATTCATTAAAGATATTAGCCAGACTGTGGAAAGTCAGGATGTATAATAAACGTGTCTGCAAATATTATATTGGTGACATACAGAGAGACAGCAACAGGCACGCGCCAACTGCATGCATCAACCCAGTGTGTGATCGAGAGAGCAGTTTGAGGTGAGGCTCAGTTCGTTGCTGCTGCACCTCACATTTTTCCCCAGTATTTGAACAGGAAATGCTCAAATTCATGCGAATTTGACTATAAAAATGATCAAAATTCTTGGAATCGTACAGGAAACAAATTTATAGTATAGACCAGTGGACTCATTTATTTTATGTTATCATTATTAGTTTTTTTACTTTTCATGATGGTAGGTGAGGCAGAGCTCCCCTGACCACACACCCCTGGGTCCCAGCTCCTGTTATTGAAACATTAACAAGTGTGGTTACCTGAGGCCATTGTCTCACAGGCCTGTCTTGTCTCTCTTCCTGTTTACTGTCTACACAAGAGACTTCCAGTACAATTCCAGCACTTGCCACCTACAGAAGTGTTCAGATGACTCCTCCATCATAGGCTGCATTAATAATGGAGATGAGTCTGAGTACAAGTGGCTTGTAGAGGACTTTGTCTTGTGGTTCAGGAAGAACCACCTGCAGCTCAACAACAGCAAGACAAAAGAACTGGTGGTGGACTCCCAGCATGCCAAGGATCCTCTTAGGCAAGTCACCATTCAGGTGGAGGACGTGGAAGTGTTGCAGAGTTACAAGTACCTGGGGCTTCACATGAACAACAAACTGGACTGGCCTGACAATACAGTGACGCTGTGCAAGAAGGGCGGGAGCAAACTGGACTTGCTAAGGAGACTCAGGTCTTTTAATGTGTGCAGCACACTGCTGGAAATGTTCTACCAGTCCATAGTAGCCAGTGCAGTGTTCTACGCTGCACTCGTCTGGGGAAGCAACATAAACACAAAACATACACAATTCCTGAACAAACTTATCAGGAAAGCCTTCTTCATCACAAAGTGAACCCTGTACACACTGGAAACAGTTGTGGAAAAGAGGATGATGGTAAAATCGGATGCCATCATGAAAAATCCTTTCCATCCTGACAGGAGGCGCACTCTTTGGGCCCTTTTAGCCACAGGCTCATTCCAACGTGATGTGCCAAGAAGTGTTTCTGGGGCTCATTTCTTCCCACTGCTATCAGGTGATTCAGTGCTTCTTCCCAATATACTCTTTAAGTTCATATTGAAACAATCTGTACAATATACATTTATTTATTTTTATGTATGATTGGTTGATTGATTGGCTGCATTATCTGTTCTGTGAGACTGTATCTTTGTTTTTTATTTATCTGCTGCAGTATGCATCTGAATTTCCTCTTGGGATTAATCAAGTTGATCTAATCTAACCTAATTTAACATCTCTCAGCCCTTCAAAAACCCCTTAGACACCCACAACTGAACCACTAAGACCAGAAGAGGTAAGAATCTGGACCAAATTAATATTAAAAGAATTTAGCCTATTTATTTAAAACTCAGAACTTAAAATACATTTTTAAATGGATGCATGTCTACCATCATCATGTGCTGCTGGTTTTCAGTAATACCCTGAATCACATTAGTTTCCTTAATCTGTAATTCATCTAACGTGAAGATGAAGATGGCTTCGTTGTGTGGTGCATCTTCCTTGTGATGGCTTTTAAATCTTCTTTTGCCCGTGATGACCGATTTTAGCTGAGCCAAACAAAGGATCTAATTTACTTTCCCTTTTACTGAAGTCATGTGTCAATCATAATTCTGAAAATAGGGTAATGAACAAATTAATAAATGAATTAAACTATTACAAATGTATTATTGACCTTTAATAAAATAAATGAATCTCAATGTTCATAACAGGTTGCTTTTATCGTGCATGCAGTGAAGTTATGATCATTTAAAACCACCCAAGGACTTAATAATGTCCGTCTATGTGTGAGTGTGTGCCTGACGTGGACTAAGGGTTCGTTCAGTCCTTTCTTGCATCTGATGTTGTTGGAATCCCCTCATCCTCTCTTCAATCATGTGATGAAAAAACATGTTTAGGAGCTTGGTTAAAGGTTGAATAATATTAGGATTTAAATGGTTCAGTATGCCATTATTAAAAACACATCAGTAGCAGCTAAATTCCAAATTGTAGCGTCCATGAGAAATCTTACTCCGCGCTAGCATCTAGCCTTGTATCATCAGAGCTCCCATTCATCCTGCCTTCCTGATCCTGTTATGTTTTGCTGTGCCAGAGGCTATGTCACCTTGTCATCTGTGCCTTCAAAACCTAAAGCACCAATCGGCCTCAGACTATGCCAGACTTACTCACCTTTTTTGTCTTGTCCCTGTTTGCTTATTTACTTTGCTTACACACTTTGCTGCGATCGGAGCATAAGGTCAACACCAGAGCATTCCACTCTGCACGATCTTTTGCCTTTGCTTCTGTTTTGCTCCAGGTCATTCTCAACTCGTTCACTTCTCTCTCTACAAATCTTCAGAAGTTTGTTTTTGGTCTGCCTGTAGGTCTCTTGCTCTGTGTTGTCCATCAGAGGGCTACTTTTGTGATGTGTGCTCCCAGCATCCTTTATCTGTGCCCTGGGCATCTTCTTTTCTGTATCTGTTGAATAATGCATGTAATATCTTTGTAATATCTAGTAAGTTGTTGTTGGAGATCTGGCATGGCCAGAATATTCCACTTATTTTTTGGGGGCAACCATGATGAAAGCGAGACAGTGACCCCATATCGATCTTGGTTATACTCCAACATTCACTCCCATATGGCAAGGTTGGATTTGACATTGCAATTACAGATTCTGTGTTTCGTCTTGCTGTTGTACTTGCTCAACTCCCAGATAGATCTCAAACATTTGAATGCTAATCTTACTTAAATTGCTTTAGCTGTTAATGTCTTTCTCACCTCTCTCAGATTTTCTCTTTTCTTTGGATTGTTTCATGGTTGATTTTGGGCACTTTTAATTCCTTTAATCCATGAGGTATCTGGTGTAACTAGAAACAGTTCACATGATGCTCATGAAAATGTGGTGACTATCAGCGGGCTGCAAATGAAAGAAGAATTGAACTTGTGTATCTGGAGCAGTGAAGTCTCAGTGCCAACCAATGTGCTACACTGCCACCTCAACAGTAGCTGGGAATTCTGCCACCACAGAATAGTCTTTACAATGAAGTGAACTGAGCTAAATGGCCTTGTGGGTGTGACACATACAACCACACACCCTGCTGACTATTCATTTTGACTTAGCAGTCGCTTTCTTGCACTTGACTACTCGACTAATTTGTAAACGATTTTTAAACAATTTTATTTAACTTGACTTCTCTGTCTGTTGGTTTGTCTGGGTCTAATCTTGCGACTGTTTTTAAATCCAGTTTTGGCAAAGCGAATTTCTTCAAATTTTTTATATACATGTTCAGTATCGATGACAATATAATAATCTGTCAAAACTGATGCAATTACATGACAAATTTTGCCGTAATCAATGGTTATGCGATTCCAATTAACGCACACACAACAATGAAGGAGAGAGAATATAGTGAGCTATAGGAGCGTACAAGTGAGAGACGAGTCGGATTGCCCCACTTGCCTCTTCCAGTTAGTGGAGTGGGTAAATATGTGTGCCGACTTTACTTGTTTACTCTGGCAAAGGTGTAGCCTTGATAATCACGGTGAGGAAGTATTGCCATAAGTTTTCCGTTTTGTCATCGAAATTTTTTTTTTTCGCAGCGACCGACCGCTAATCCCATAAGAGCCTGAACAGAAAAATAGAGACCAAAATAGAATTCTTTTTAGTATTCAAATAATACATATTATGTAATACTTTTAAAGAAGCTTCCCTTCATGAAAAATTATTAAAGAAAAATCATTTTCAAAATACCCAAAAGTAAAAAATAGCATATAAAAAAATGTTTTAAGTAAAATGATTTTATTTACTTTAGTTATAAGTGCACTAAAAAGCAAAAAATACATTTTTCTTTAACCACAATTTTCGTGGTTGTATGTAACTAAATAAAATCATGGGGCGCACATTAATTAATTCATTCAATCAATTAATAGAATAGCTACTTTAATCATGAAATATAAAAAAACAACAACATTGTAATTTCCCACCGTGCTAAACAAGTTTCAAAAATTGTTTGGATCAATTAATTTATGTGCGCTCCACTCATTTTATTTAGTCACATACAACCATGAATATTGTGGTTAAAGAAAAGTTCTTCTTTTTGCTTTTTAGTGCATTTATAACTAAAGTAAATAAAATTGTTTTACTTAAAAAGATTTTTTATATATTTTTTCTGAAAGTTTTTTGCAGATGTGGACTTATTCATTCTTCGAATCCTCCTCCTGAATTTCTGTTCCTTCATCACATTAAAAATAAAAACGCTAAATGAGCAGAAGCTGCCTTAATTTGGGGCGATCTTAAGAAATGTAATGATTTACTTCATGAGTTAGAAGTATATAGTAACTTAAAATAGTTGCATCAGATAGTTGGAATATTAAAATGTGTGCATCAGTTTCAATGTTTTAAGCCTAAATATTGATTGTAATTGAAAAAAATGAAAATCAACATATTTGTAATTACAGACTTTGAAATAGTCTAAAATGATACCCCACATGCCTATGTCTGACATTTGTCCGTTTCAAGTTTCTGAGAGTAGCTCTTAGAAGGCTATGACCACCAGGAAAGAATCAAATATCACAAATATGACCATATTAGTCATTAGCAACCTCCAAATCTGCCTACATTACCGCTCCCCATTTTTCTGATGTTTTGTGAAAAAGGAGTAACTTTGACCCCTCATATCCCATTAGGGGGTGAACTCCTGGGATCGGTTTATGTGGCCTGCACAACTTCATGTTCTTCTGATCATTTTTGCTGAAGGCACCTATCAGTTTACTCCTTATCATAAGGATGTAATTTCCTGCACCAAATATGGTCCAAAAATGGCCTAAAATTAGAGTGTTACTGGTCTAGAGTTGGGGAAACCTAATAAAGCTTGACATGAAGACGAATTGGGCGGTATATCACATGTGGGGGTTTGATCGGTGAGTCAGGAGGTGCTGGATCAAAAAACGGAAGTGATTTCAAAGCATTCTTAAGTAATTTTTATGAATACAATAACAGGCTTTCATCGTTTTCAAGAGACCATAGCATATGTGCACATGGACAGAACACAGAATCATGATGGACCACTGCTTGGTGTGGACATAGGGCCCAATTTGTGAATGGCAACGGCTCCACAAAAAGTTGCTGCTGCCTGGGTTTGTTGCCTCGATTACTCTTTTCTGCTGCAGCGTGATTCAGCGTGCTCTCTCTTTTGTTGACTCTTCTCTGGTTCTCCTGGCTCCAGTAATGTTCCTCCTAGCTGTTGATGTCAATCCACGTGGACTTCATGCCATGCTTGCAGATGTCCTAAAAGCGGAAGTCCTGGTGCAGCTCACCGTAGAGGACATCCTTAGGGATACTTTCATCAGGTGGACGTGGCCAATCCAGTGGACACGATGTTGCATCAGCAGGTTGTAAAGACTCAGGATCCCTCCCTTTATCACACGGTCCTGATGGCAGATGTCAGGAATGTGCCTGAGGTTGCGCTTATGAAGGGCATTTAACTGTCCTTCTTGTCTGGAGTAGAGCATCCAGGATTCATTGCCATACAGCAGTGTGCTGAGCAGAGATGCTGTGTTCAGCCATCTTGGTGGGGAGAGTTAGTTTCATGTTGTTTCATTTACTGGTAAATGTTTAGTCAGCATGGCTGATATCTGCATCCTGGGAGATGGTGTCAGCACCGGTGGAGTCTAATCAGGGCCGTCTTAATGTATGGGCACAATGGGCATTGGCCGGGGGCCCCAGTAGCATAGGGGCTCACAATGTTTCTGATGCCTTTGTATGATTGTGTTTTGCTATCAAAACAAGGGCCCCAGCACACTACTTTGCCTGGGGGCCTATGATACTGTTAAGACGGCCCTGAGTCTAGGTAGTGCACTGGAGCCCCTACCTACACAACCATTCAGCAAGTCGCAGCATACATAGATTAGCATGGGGCTCTTATGTTCGTGGGGCCCCCGGGCAACTGCCTAGCGTGCCCATGCGTTAAGACGGTCCCGCTTCCAGCTCATGATTGGAGATGGTGATCCTGACGTGCTCTGGAGACCTGATCCATCAGTCTCCACAGTTGTAATTGTGCATGGGAAGTCAATGTGGCGTCATCAGCATACACCATGTCAAGGGTAAGGACCTGCTGGACATTGATCTTTGCTCTTAGGTGTGAAAGGCTAGACAGCTTGACCAGGGGATACCTTAAAAAAAAAAGCCATTGTGCTTGTGTTACCAATGCTCACTGCACCTGTTGTACCACTATGCCTTGACTTTGACTGTGGTTAAAGTCTTTAGCTTCCGCATTGTGATTCATGGTTGGTTGTGGACTCTCCACTGCATTGTCGGCAAACAAGTTTTAACACTTAGGATGAAATGTTAACAAACAAAAGCCCATGTGAATAAACTGCCAGGTCCTGCTTGTACATTTACTATCATAAAATAAATGGAATGGCCATTGAACGACTAACATTGATATAAAAGTTAATGTAATAAAAGTTAACTAACCCGAACAAAGTAGAATATCTGAAATAGAGTGCAGTGGTCTTACCTCCTGTCATTCATTACACTCATTGATAACATTGATAAGGAGCTCACACTGATTCAGGGAACAGATTGGGGAAAACCTACTAGGATCATAGCATTGGAACATAAAGCATAACGTGTACATCAGGACTTAGAGAAGCTCCAAATGTCCGTATTATTTTATTCATCAGTTACACTTACAAAGTGTTTAACCTAAGACAAGCTGGTCCCTTCAAGCTGCTGCCCTTGAGATCCTTTGGGATAGCAGGTTTATAACATCTACTGCACTTCTGTCCCCTGGTTAGCTTGTGGGCAATGGTACCGCTACACAGACTTCCCAGACCAATCACAGCAAGCTTTGCTAGGTTTCCAACATGCACATTCATATATGTAAAATGCTAAGGTCTGTCTGTGTGTCACATTAATATTCACAGACTACTGGGGCTAGACACTTGATCTTTGTCTTAATCGAAAGCCTGTGATCAGATACATTGTGGAAATTCAAAATATCTGGGGCAGTGGCAGCTTTGGCACTATGACCTGTGGTTGTGTCTTTCTTATGTCTATGCAACATGGCAGAAAGAAAAAGAAGAGTAGCAACATCTGCTGATAGGGCGTTGCTGCACCCACCACATGACGAACCACCTGAGCAACACGAAAATCACAGAAGTCAGTTACATGATGAAGAAGACTGTAATAGGAAGAAGAAGAATAAGAGCAGTGCCAGGTGTTGAGTGTTAAGCACATCAAAGAAGGTGATTAAGTTCTAAAGATTAAGAAAGAATAAGAAGCATAAGAAACTTGACAAACGAGACAAGACCATTCAGTCCATCAAGACCGTTTGTTTAGCTAACAGCTAAGCTGTCCAGATATCTCATCCAGATTCTTCTTAAAGGTTATCAAGGTTTTGGCTTCAACTACAAGTCTTGGTAGTTTGTTCCAGAAGAAGACTATATGACAAGACTGAGGAAGAACAGTCCCCAAAGGCCCATCTATTGATAATCTTCCATGTCAAAGTACGTACATGTTGAGAGTTCTTAAATGTAATCATTACATTTATTGATCATTGAACATGATGAAAGTCTCTGTAATAAGACAAAGGATAAAGACAACATCTGATGAGCATTAAGCATATCATAGAAGGCACGTTAGGAAGAGCAGTTGAGCAGCAGGCAGACATGAAGACAAGAAAAAAATTCAGGCCACAGAATGTATGAACGAGAACAAGGGAGACTTGCATGCCAACAAACAAGCACGACTTAGGAAAGTAACATCATCAGTGTGATCACTGTGAAGCGATAGTTTGTCATGGTGAAAACAAAAGAATGTGTTGCCAGAATTGAAAACTTCATCCTGCTCTGTGTGAGCCACCTTTATTTTAGAACTGTAAGTCCAACTGTTTTACGAGTAATGATTATAAATTGATAAAACGTTTCTGCTTTTCCTTCCTGGACACAAATATACTATTGGTCTTTCTTTGTTGCTTCTAAAACACCTTGCGATTGTGAGTTTTGAGAAAGGTGCCATGTCAGATTAAGATTAACTTGGTATATCAGAATTCCTACAAGTTGCTGTAGCACCTCATGTATTATTAGGAACCACGATAACGTGCAGTGAATACACTTGACTTGACCATTCCTAGTTTTCATCCTCTTTCTCTGTATGTTTACCATTCATTTGCTCAGAGGTTGATGCACTTGCTCTTCTTTTCTCCACCCTAGCGGCCCGCTTCTTCTCTTCCTTCATCAGCATCTTTTTAACTGATTAAGTCAGTGTTTGTGTTGCAATTACTTAGTACGTTTTCCTTAATTTTTCACTTAAGCTGGCACTTAAGTGTTCAATCTGCCTCAAGAATGATTTAAGATATGAAGAGGTAGGGGAAGTGACAGCGAAGGTGGTAGGGAATGAGAGTGGCGCCCGTACGCATGCACCGCACGGCCATCCTGCTGGCCACTGCCGAGAGTTGATTCTACAATAAGATAAAATAAGAATAAAAAGAGGAATAACCTTGGAGGTCAATCATCCCCCTAAAGTGGATAGTAGAGGTCACGTAGTATACAGTATGTGTACCAAATTTCAGGTAAATAGGTCAAACGGTTTACGAGCCACAGGTGATTGAAAATCCTGGACAGACAAACAGACAGCCACGGTAGCGTATTACATAAGAAGATAAACATTTTGCTTTTGAATCCCCCTGTGTATAAGAAGTTTACCTGTTCTCCATTGACGTTACTACCGCATCCCCAATGATATGAAGTTCTGGTCAGTTAACAGTTCCAAAGTGGTCCGGTGTGGCTGTGGATGTGAGAGGCTCCTGTAGAGGACTGCCACCTGAATTTTCTGGATCCCCTAACCATGAAGTGGATCTGAGAAGATGCTTTAGTTGATAACGTTCATTGAATTGATTCCTGGCATCTGGATGATCATATTTTGTGACAGGGATCGACCGTCACACCTTTCCGAGCAGCAAACTGCCTGATGACTTTAGCGTGGCAAGTATCATCTTTAAAAGCAGTAAAGTTGAGGCATTTATTTAAAAAAAAAAGCTCTATTTAACAACAACATCAGCCAGACTTCTTTTCTTTAAATAGCTCACTTTTAGTCGCTTGTAAAATGTAAGTGAAAAGCGCAAAAGACTCCCAGCACCTGAGGCATGCTTAAATTAGACGTGTCTGTATACCCTGGGTAATTGTGTCTCCTTCTTCTTCCAGACGCTGTTTGCATCAATAGCCGGTGCTGCCGCCATACTCTGCCTGCCTTTTTTTTTTACATACCTTATAATTAAACCTTTGACAACGCTGTACATTGTGTGCCTTTTTGACAAATTTCTGTGTGATTTTGTGTTTATCTACTAAGCTCACCGAGAGAAGCGTCTTTGTATTTTACGCCAGGGACTGTATTTATTTCTATTTAACACAGCGCCTCTAACAAGGAGCTAATGAAGCAGCTACCTCATCTAGTGGAACATCATGTCAAGTGGAAAGGAGGAGATGGAAACGCCAGGGTTAGGCACAAGTGCTGTCCTGCTGTGTTCGAGAATACTCACCGTCAGGCTCTAATGGCCTCGGGTGGAATCCAAATATGTTTCAATAGAAAAGCATTGTGTATCGAGCTGGCAACCACACTGGGCCAGCTTGTAGGCTGCAGTTAACAGCTAAGAACCTGAAGTCCAGAAGGAGAAGCTGACATATTCTGGGGAGTAAACACTTACATAGCTTGTAGTAATGGTTTTGGAGTCGACGTCAGAATAGGAGACCCAGCATCACCTCAGCCTTTCTGAGCATAAGTAAGGATGATTTGCAGGCTATTGTTATTAACTAGGGATGATGGAGATAAAAAGGATGTTAGTATTGTCTAACTGTACATAGGAGACAGTGTCAGCTTCCTGATGGGCATAAGAGCTGTCCTCTATCATCATCCTCAGCTGTATGGTGTCACATTCATGCAGCCAGCATGGTGCCACCAGATACTGGGCTGACTGCTCGGCCTCAGGATGACCATGTTACAGTGCTGCTAGCATTCTACAGCCAGCGTGGTGCAACTTATTACAGCCCAATGTTCAGCCCTCTAGTGGTAGTCATGTGTGCAACAGGGATGAAAACCTGCACTGGTCTCAAGAAATTCATTTTTCCGGTTTTGGCAAAAATTGTCATCATTAGAGCTGGAGATAGCAGGCCACTGATGATCTCCATCCAACCTGACAGGGTGTGAGAGGATCTGTTTGAGAAGGATGGCAGGAAATCTGTAAATCCAGGTGTGAAGCTTGTTGTTTCATACCCAAAAAGATTCCTGGCTATAATGGCTACCCAAGATGCTTCAACGAAGTACTGAGCGAAGGGTCTCAATACTTGTGTCAGTGGAGCATTTCAGGTTTTTTTTTTCTTAAATAAATTTGAAAAATTTCCTCACATCTTGTTTTCACTTTATCATTCTGTGGTATTGAGTGTTGTTTGATGAGTTGAAGAAATGAATTGAAATGATTTTAGCATAAGGCTGCAACATAATAAAATGAGTAAAGCATGAAAGGCACTGGACATATGACATTCGCTGCCAGTCGTACGTTCATGTTTCTTGTTGAAGATTATATTAGACTAGCCATGTAAGCCCCTGCTGTTAAAAGCCCGGAGTCCTAGAAACTATTGAAATCGTCAGAAATAAAATTGAAATGTAGAGATGTCAGGTAATTGTAAGGAACGACTCTGGGCGTCGCTCTCTCCCAGGAGGATCCGAGCTCGCATCGCTTGTGTATTAGCGGCAGGAGGAAAAGTAAAAGGGATACCGTTTTTGCCGATGTTAGCGGCTAAGCGACTTTGTCTTTCTTCGGAGGTTTCGTTGTGCTGACGTGCTCGCCTCGCTTGTGTTATTAGCAGCTAAGCAAGTTTTCTGTTTCCTCAGCGGTAGAGCCCATAGCCCAACTCCACCTCTCACTTCTGGGACAGACAGACACACACACACTTCCATGCATAGACGTTTATATATAAGATGCTGAGCTGAAGCTTGTGTGTTTTAAGAATGAATAAACAACTCTATGCTGTAGCGATTTTAAAATACTAAGCGACTTGTTGAGAACTTTTGGCTTTGTTCCCTTTCTCTGATGTTTATTCAGTTTTTTATTTTTCTGACCTCATCTCAGTATTTTTGACCTTGGCTAGGCTCCTGACTGTTTCTTCATCTTCTCCCCATGATTTTCTTTCATTTGAGTGTGGGAAAAGTGCTATATAAATAAAATGTATCATCATCATTATCACCTCCTGGTCACGTTTTTTTCACTCTAGTTGCATGACTGTTTTGTCTTGGTAGAGTTCTATACAATTCGATACAATTTATTTGTGTATAGCCCAAAATCACACAAGAAGTGCCACAATGAGCTTTAACAGGCCCTGCCTTTTGACAGCCCCCCAGCCTTGACTCTCTAAGAAAACAAGGAAACTACCCCGCACCCCCAAAAAACCCTAGTAGGGAAAAAAGGGAAGAAACCTTGGGAAAGGCAGTTCAAAGAGAGACCCCTTTCCAGGTAGGTAGGGCGTGCAGTGGGTGTCAAAAAGAAGGGGGTCAATACAATACAATACACAGAATAGAACACAAGTAATCCTCAATACAGTATAATAGTGCAATAGAAATATTACAAATACAGAGTAGAATTACATAATACATCCATCCATCCATATTCCAACCTGCTGAATCCGAACACAGGGTCACGGGGGTCTGCTGGAGCCAATCCCAGCCAACACAGGGCACAAGGCAGGGAACCAATCCTGGGCAGGGTGCCAACCCACCGCAGGACACACACAAACACACCCACACACCAAGCACACACTAGGGCCAATTTAGAATCACCAATCCACCTAACCTGCATGTCTTTAGACTGTGGGAGGAAACCCACGCAGACACGGGGAGAACATGCAAACTCCACGCAGGGAGGACCTGGGAAGTGAACCCAGGTCCCCAGGTCTCCCAACTGCGAGGCAGCAGCGCTACCCACTGCGCCACCGTGCCGCCCATTACATAATACAATTTTTTTATATTACTCTACTGTCCCCTTTTGTATTCTTTATTGTGTAGCCTTTGTCAAAATGCTTCTTCATGTTGATGGTGTAAGAGAAGAGAGGGAGGGGTAAAGCAAGCAAATTTATAGAGTCTCTGTCCAAACCCTGCATCGTGGTACTTAATGGCTTTTGATTTAAAACCAAACAGGCAACCTTAGACCAATAGAACTGCGGTGCGACACAATGGTTTCACACCTGCCCCCAATACCATTTGTTAAGGTGAAGCTTGCCAGCTCGGTTGTTGGCCTCCATGCAGGGTTTGATTGAGAGAGTCCAGCAGAGAATCACTTGCCAAACTGGTTTGAGGCACTTCTCTCAACCCTGGCATAAAAATTCGCTATCCTGACTTAGTCCTTGGGGCATGGGGGGTTGGGGGGGTAAACACGAATGCTAATAACAAATTAAACAGTAATATTAAATGGCTTTGTTTAAGTTACCAATAAAGGCATAGAAAATATTTATCAACCTGCATACAAAATTTCACACCACAACAAAGCCTCTTAGTATGATCATAACAACAATGTAGGAATATCCATAAGACTCCAGTCTATTCAATATATTCAAGACTTTCATTGTACTAAAATGAAAGCCTAAAGCAACATTCAGCATGCACGTTATCGGCACTTTAAATGTGCTGCAAGTGTGGCTTGATGGCCCTGCGGTACAGCTAGAACGGTTAGACCAGCGCCTCCCAACCTGTGGGCCCCAGTGTTGTGCAAGTTCACACCTCACAGGACGAGCTCAAAGTTCAGTTCACAGTGATTAAAATCAATAAATTCACCATTTCAATTTTGAACTAGTTCGTGTTCAGTTCATTTTGTTATTTTTAAGGAGTGAGAATAAATGACCCATGAGTTTACTTTTTTCAATTCCGCATGCCTTATATTAGGCTATTACAGTGTTCTTGAATAAAATACAATAATTATGAAGACTTTTTTTATTTAAATGCACTTTATTGAGTTATACCCAGCAACAAACACATATAACCGTATATGCTAATTTTTTCCCGGTCAAAAAAGAAATTAAATAGATGCAAGTATACAGATAACTTACCGCTCCATGTCCAACCATGTAACACAAATGGTGACTGTGGAACCAGCATGTAGGTGAACTAACTTATTACACTGCCAGTCAAAATTCACATCACATATTGCATGTCCAATCAGGAAAAATATAAAATGGCCTCACAAAGTACAACGTTTTCCTAAAAGTGAAAGCGGAGGTTCCCTGTGTGCTCGTGTCAGCAGGGGTGCAGCTTAAGCATAAGCAGGCAGACACAGACAGTGCCTATTTGATTTTACGTTATTTCTTCCGAAAACTTATAAATGGCAAAAAATTCGTACAAAATAAATATCCGTAAAAATCCACTATTTGTGCTTATCCAAATACTGTATTCGGATTCGGCTTCACACCCCTACATTACAGGGTAAGGCAAAATGTTTAATCTGGACCTAAACCAGATCCAGAATGTCACCTAAAACTGAACTAGCTCACGTTCAAGTTCTTCACTTGTAAATTTGTTACGTTAAGTTCACCGTTCTTAGAAAAATGAGCTTGTTCAATGAACGCACTCTTTTGAACTAGTTCATGCCCAACACTGGTGGGCCCTGGCATCATTGCAGGTGAATCGTGGCCAATCCTTGGTGACGTCCTCAGTTCTCACGCTGATGATCGTGTTTGATTCACCAAGGACGAAAGGCTCTGACGATCATGCTCAATTCACCATGGGGGGACACCCCACTCCCTTCACTCAAATTAATCAAGGGGCCCCATTTCTCCCACTGCCCAGGTGGGTTGCGAACACACTGGCATGTGAAAAACTGAGTCATGACACCACAAAGGTTTGGAAACACTGAGTTAGAACATTACAGTGTGTAAATACCTCATATCGTGCTACAGCAAACCAATCATCTCATGCAGTGCCTCATTTTGGCCGTCTGGCCCACATTTCCAGTGTGCAACAACAGATACGTTTTGTGCTTATGCACTGAATTAATAAGCTGCTCGAATTTTACATTTTTGAAATAAGTTTGGGATATGCCTAACTGACGGTGGTACACAATGAGGCATGCGGGCCTCACACTCCTCCACACCGAGTGCCCATTCAGACAGTGCGTCACCACTTTTAGTTAATGGCATGTTGTGAAAGCTCCTGATTAACCTAATCACTTTGTAGCTGTCTCAAAATGTTTGAAAGTTTCAGAATTGTTCTTCCTTGTGTGCAGTTTAAACCGCCTTTTCTTGAATGTCAGTGTTTATTTTCCACACACTTAAATGTCTGCTAAATAATTAGGATAAATAAGATGGCACGTTGTCAGGAAGCTTTTTGTTTAAATGGTAGCTGGAATCTGAAACATTCACAGTTAAACTTCTCTGTTCCAAAGAAATATGTTGTTCTTTTGCTTGAGTACACTAATTGGCAGATTTTTTTTAATGTGCTTTTAAAAAAAGTAATGGTAATATGACTACAGATAGTGGAGGGCTTATGATAGGAAAAAGGGGTCCACTGCTGAATTGACAGTGAAAAAGAGAAAAGACGCTTCAAAAGAAAGAACTTCACATTGCCTCCACACTCTAAGAGCTGGCAGACTGCAGTTCTATGCACACCACAGGCTTTCCATTTTAACTCAGACATACAGGACCCTCATCATCATCATTTCATTACACATTTCCTGGTAAGAGTCACAGAGTCAGCACAGCGAGTTGGGCTGACCAGTCATTCCCCCCATCCTGAGCAGCCTCCTTTGGAATGTCCAGAACCTTCAAGGCCACTTGAATGACACCTCCCCTCCAGCATGTCCCTGGTCTACCCATCAGTCTTCTCCCGTCGTAAGTTCATGCCCACAACACCTCAGCAGGCTCTTCAGCAGATGATATGAAAAAGCAATGTTTCTACTCCAGGGTCCTTGCATTTTACTGACCTCCAAAACAACCCAGCAGCATGGTACAAGATCTTCATTTTGGACTCCTGTAATCACAGTTGTATTTTTTCGGTCACCATCCCAGAGTTCATTATGAAGGTAAAGGTAGGGATTTAAGTTGGCTGGTAAACCAAAAGCTTGTTTCCAAGACTTGGCTCCCATTTCATCATTGAGGTCTAGAATAAAGTTCATAAAACTGGTGCCACACCAGGTCATTTGTCACTCTCACAATCATCTCTACCCTCATTCATGAACATGACCTTGAGGTATTCACATCCTGAATCCACACCTTTTACTGTGGCACTCCAGATTGTGCTCAGGTGGATCCTGTTTGCTTTAATTCTACTTGAGATGTGCCTGAGAACCTAATTGGAGACCATCTCTGGCAAATTGAATTGGTAGGACATCATTTACTGAGGCACATGTGTAACCTGTGTATGTGAAGTCCCACAATTCACACTGCACGTCAGGACAAAAACCAAACCATGAAGCCAAAGGAACTCTGTGATAAAATTGTGGTGAGACGTAGATCAGGACAAGGTGATTAAACTCTTTCTAAAGCTTCTGAGCTCCTTCACTGCTCGGCACTTATCTAAAGAGTACAGGCCATTTGTTTCTAAGTGAACATCTCAGATATGGTGGTTCTGATTCTCAGTTCAGCCACATCACACTCAGCTGTGAACAGTTCTAGAGATCAAAGTCCGATGAGGCCCAGAAGACAATGTCGTCTGTAAACAGCAGCCATGCGATCCTTACATTCTTAATCTGGAGACTCTCCATGCATGACCTGTGCCTTGCTAATCTTTTCAAATGAAGTTAAGATTGTCTGATTGACTACTACTAATAAGTTAATTCACTTCTCTGAATTCTTAAATATTTTAGAGGAATAAGCCTCCCCAAAAACGATATTGTTTTATGTTACTTACCCCATGTAGTTTGTAGTGATGGGCAACAAAAATGTTAATGTGATGATAGCATGTAGAATGGAGAGAACAACATTTCTGAAAGAACAATGGTGACCAGCCCTGGACAGCAGCAAATAATATCAGTGATTTGCTCATGTTGCATAATCCAAATGTTATGGCATCCAGTCATTTGCTCACAACATGCAAAACGCTTGAATTTTATGCTAAAACATTGTTAAACAAGCACCTCCAGAAGTATCAAACTCTAATTTGTCTTTTTCACCTTTAAATAACTTTTAAATTTAATGCACCATTATTGAGAAACTTATAAGAATTAACAGTTGCAGTTAATGAATGGGCTAATTGTATTTATCATCTGCGATTTTAGTGAAACTATTTAACATAAAAGGCACTGCAACGTTTTCCTCAGTTAGCAATGCTTTCCTGAGAGTTTTAAGGGGGCACAGAGCAGTGGTGGGCCATTAGTGGCTTTACATGAATGTGTTTTATGAATACGTAGTGGCTTTACAGACAAGTATGTGTTTCAAAATAAGAATTCATTCAGGTCTCCTTCAGTCCTAATGATTTTCAGGCTAGTAACTAACACCTTTGGCCTTCTTTGCTGCTGCCTTCTGACTTCTGATATTTGAAAATCCAATTTTTAGGTTTGGTTCATTTTGTGCTCTGACTCTCATGGTCTCCTGTAACATTATGTACTCAGGAAACCATACCTGTGTGCCAAAGCGCACTGCGTGTCATCTGCGTTCAGTCAGCTTGACATGTTGCATGTGAGACATGGCATCCACTGAGCTCGGGCATGCTGCTTCCAAATGTTTACTTCCCACATGCCGCTTTGTTGTTCATGGCGTGGAGCCAAATGCCCCTCATTAAGTAAACTGTCTAGCAGTTTTGTTTTGCTTGCGTCTTTGCTTCTTTTTTCACCCAATAAACCTGCTGACATTTCTTCTTCAGGTGTCTGGCTTTTGCTCAGGAAAAAGCTGCTTGAGAGCGATTAGGGGGCACACGATGTATTAAAAACAGAGGGGACTCTGGTTTGTCTGGAGGACACCCACCAAGAGGAATCAGGAGATTGTTAGAACGTTAAGCTGCTTAGAGAGGGGACTTCATAGCTGACTTAGACAAGGGCAGTTAGGCAGTGGGCAGGCAGGTCTTGTTTTATACAGTACTTTTGACACTGTGCCCCATCCATTCATCCTTCTATCTATCTATCTATCTATCTATCTATCTATCTATCTATCTATCTATCTATCTATCTATCTATCTATCTATCTATCTATCTATCTATCTATCTATCTATCTATCTATCTATCTATCTATCTATCTATCTATCTATCTATCTATCATACAGAGCCTTTCCTACCTATTTATCTATAATAAAATGCCTTTCCTTTCCTATCTATCTGTTACCTAAAATGTACGGAATTTCCAGAACTTAGCTGGTTGTTTTTCTTTTATTTTTAAATGTTATACACAAATTGTCTTTTCGCATAACTTTTGGGAGTCAGAGTGCAGGGTCAGCCATTGTACATCACTCAGGAACAATTTTCAGGTTAAGGGCCTTGCTTAAGGTACTCCTTCTGGCAGTAACAGGATTTGCTCTGGCAAGATTCCAGATACCACAGTGAGTAATCTTTGCCACAGTGAGTAATCGTATGACAGATATTTTATATATATACTGGCCATAGTACCTAACAAAGACAAGTAATAGAATAATAATTCAAAAACATTTGCTATCTCTGACCTGACATGTTCCTTCAGCGCTTTTCTTTTGTATTTGCGTGTGTGAACATGTATTCACCTGCGCTCCCCCTCTCACTGAAGCCCTCTTCTCAAACTTTGTTTTCGAGGCGCCTTTCTCACCTCCTGTCTGTTTTTTTATAATTTCCGTCTTTGAAGGCGACACTCTCTTTACACCTCCTTGTGTGTTTCACACTCACAGTTCTTCTTTTACTATGTCTTATGTAAGCCAAACTGACCAATCATGCCAAAGCCAAACTGACCAATCATGCCAATGCCAAACTAACCAATCAGATTGATCTGAGGAATTGGACACACAACGTAGTGTTTTATTATATAGTATATATATAGACATTTACATTTTTATTATATATATATATAATAAATATATATATTGTGGAGGACTCAGCCCAGACACAAACACACCTCGAGACAAACATGCCAAAACACACACGTTTATTTTACTTATGGTTTTACAGCACCACACAATGCACAAATCAGCTCAAATGGTTCACAGTCCTTTCTTTCCTTAATTCTTCTCTGTCTCCCACCACCTCCACTCTTCTCCCGCAAGCTCTCCCGACTCCAGCTCCCTGAATGGTTAGGCGGCCCCTTTTATAGTTCACACGAATTTGCTCCAGGTGCTCCCTGACGGTCTTCCTGCAGCACTTCTTGGTGTGGTGGAAGTGCTGTATGGGCACCCGGAATCACTCTCTTCTGGCAGCTCTTCTGAGTGTGGCAGAAGTGCTGCACTCCAGGGCACCGGAATTGTCCAGGCGCCCCTTTGCAGTGGCCACAAGCCCCAACAGGGTTGAGCTTCCAAGCTCAATGCCTGTGGCCCTGATGCAGTCCAGGGAGGCTGCCCTCTTGCATCCCAGGGAAGATATTGCCCCTCTCCAGTCCTTTCCTTCTCCAGGCATCCCAATGGGGCAAGGTCCCTGATCATCTGCCATAATATATATATATACAGTGGTGTGAAAAACTACTTGCCCCCTTCCTGATTTCTTATTCTTTTGCATGTTTGTCACACAAAATGTTTCTGATCATCAAACACATTTAACCATTAGTCAAATATAACACAAGTAAACACAAAATGCAGTTTTTAAATGATGGTTTTTATTATTTAGGGAGAAAAAAAATCCAAACCTACATGGCCCTGTGTGAAAAAGTAATTGCCCCCTTGTTAAAAAATAACCTAACTGTGGTGTATCACACCTGAGTTCAATTCCCGTAGCCACCCCCAGGCCTGATTACTGCCACACCTGTTTCAATCAAGAAATCACTTAAATAGGAGCTGCCTGACACAGAGAAGTAGACCAAAAGCACCTCAAAAGCTAGACATCATGCCAAGATCCAAAGCAATTTAGGAACAAATGAGAACAGAAGTAATTGAGATCTATCAGTCTGGTAAAGATTATAAAGCCATTTCTAAAGCTTTGGGACTCCAGCGAACCACAGTGAAAGCCATTATCCACAAATGGCAAAAACATGGAACAGTGGTGAACCTTCCCAGGAGTGGCCGGCCGACCAAAATTACCCCAAGAGCGCAGAGACGACTCATCCGAGAGGTCACAAAAGACCCCAGGACAACGTCTAAAGAACTGCAGGCCTCACTTGCCTCAATTAAGGTCAGTGTTCACGACTCCACCATAAGAAAGAGACTGGGCAAAAACGGCCTGCATGGCAGATTTCCAAGACGCAAACCACTGTTAAGCAAAAAGAACATTAGGGCTCGTCTCAATTTTGCTAAGAAACATCTCAATGATTGCCAAGACTTTTGGGAAACAACCTTGTGGACTGATGAGACAAAAGTTGAACTTTTTGGAAGGCAAATGTCCCGTTACATCTGGCGTAAAAGGAACACAGCATTTCAGAAAAAGAACATCATACCAACAGTAAAATATGGTGGTGGTAGTGTGATGGTCTGGGGTTGTTTTGCTGCTTCAGGACCTGGAAGGCTTGCTGTGATAGATGGAACCATGAATTCTACTGTCTACCAAAAAATCCTGAAGGAGAATGTCCGGCCATCTGTTCGTCAACTCAAGCTGAAGCGATCTTGGGTGCTGCAACAGGACAATGACCCAAAACACACCAGCGAATCCACCTCTGAATGGCTGAAGAAAAACAAAATGAAGACTTTGGAGTGGCCTAGTCAAAGTCCTGACCTGAATCCAATTGAGATGCTATGGCATGACCTTAAAAAGGCGGTTCATGCTAGAAAACCCTCAAATAAAGCTGAATTACAACAATTTTGCAAAGATGAGTGGGCCAAAATTCCTCCAGAGCGCTGTAACAGACTCATTGCAAGTTATCGCAAACGCTTGATTGCAGTTATTGCTGCTAAGGGTGGCCCAACCAGTTATTAGGTTCAGGGGGCAATTACTTTTTCACACAGGGCCATGTAGGTTTGGATTTTTTTTTCTCCCTAAATAATAAAAACCACCATTTACAAACTGCATTTTGTGTTTACTTGTGTTATATTTGACTAATGGTTAAATGTGTTTGATGATCAGAAACATTTTGTGTGACAAACATGCAAAAGAATAAGAAATCAGGAAGGGGGCAAATAGTTTTTCACACCACTGTATATATATATATATATATATATATTTGCAGTTGGAGATCCACAAAGGGAGAAAAAACGAATCACGTATCATAAAATAGTTTTATTCCTGAGCTTTCAACCCCTGTCAGGGGTCTTCATCAGAGGATAATGCTTAGACTTACAAGAATCAAAGGCAATATATAGCAACACATTCAGTGGGGGGTGGGTGGAGGTGACTAAGTCCGTATGATCAAAGGGGGGGGGGGGTGTATCATTAAATTAAAGTGCATATGTCCTTCTTAAGTTGGCATATGCTGGGTTTATGTCCAAGTGTCTGTTGATGGCATTTTCATCTGATAGCCAAGACTCGGCCAACTCTCTGGCGCTTTTTGTACTGGCCTTAAATTTTACTTTCACGTTGTCCCAGTTGAATGTGTATATATATATATATATATAGTAGCAGTAGGGCGGCACGGTGGCACAGTGGGTAGCGCTGCTGCCTCGCAGTTGGGAGACCTGGGTTCGCCTCCCAGGTCCTCCCTGCGTGGAGTTTGCATGTTCTCTCCGTGTCTGCGTGGGTTTCCTCCGGGCACTCTTATTTCCTCCCACTGTCCAAAGACATGCAGATTAGGTGGATTGGCGATTCTAAATTGGCCCTAGTGTGTGCTTGGTGTGTGGGTGTGTTTGTGTGTGTCCTGCGGTGGGTTGGTACCCTGCCCGGGATTGGTTCCTGCCTTGTGCCCTGTGTTGGCTGGGATTGGCTCCAGCAGACCCCCGTGACCCTGTGTTCGGATTCAGCGGGTTAGATAATGGATGGATGGATAGTAGCAGTAGGGGGCGCTAGAGCTCCCTTGAACCCTCAAATACCACTCCAAACACCAGGTAAAACTCCAATTATTATTTATTTTATTATAATACTGTGCACAAAGCACCCTCCACTCCACACAACACATACAATACACTATAATCAATAATCAAATTCACCAGTCCTCCTCTCCCAGACGCATTGCCACCCTTCCACCCAGCTCAGCTCAATGTCTGGGCTTTCCCATAGTCCTTTTATATTCCCGACCCGGAAGTGGCTCCAGCCCAGCAGTCCATGAGTCCTTATCACTTCCAGGTCAGATTAAAAGTCCTTTTCTTCAACCAGGAAGTACGTCGTTCCTTCCGGTCATATGATTGTGACGCACTTCCGGGTTATAGGACACATATAAGTCTTTGGGCCTCCCTGCAGCATACCCTGGTGGGCCCCACGGTGTCCAGCAGGGTCGGGAATAAAAACTCCATTGTCCATGATTCCCTGCTGGTCTTTGGGGCACTCCCATGCTACAGGGATGGCTCCATCTAGCGGCCTGGGGGTGCTGGCCGGGATGAACAGCCGGCCATCTCCCACAATATATATATATATATATATCCTAGTCATTTAGCCCGTTACAATAACGGGTGCTAGAACAGTAGTGCATAAACATTAGTAGGAACAGTCTATATTAAATGGCAAGGGACTTTGACCTCATTCTTTTTGTTGGTCGTATTTTTCTTTCTTTCAGCCTTTCTTTTGTTGATGTTTACTTGCTGAGCTGACCGTTCTTCGTGGGCTGCCGCCGTGTATTGTGTGTCTTTAATTTTCTGTGACAGTAATACTGTCTTGTACGGCTCTATTCAATAAGGGCGCGTAGATAATTTAGTTCAAATGGCTCTGGAATATGTGAAGAGCAACAGGTGCAGATCTTTATTTACGCGCGCCTTTATTCACTGCGCCCAATTGAGGTCGTCCTTTTGAGGTTCGCCTTTTTGTGCGCGCCCTTATTGAAGGATACCGTCTTGTACGTCCGCTGGCTTGTACGTCCGTAATATACGTCCGTAATATACCTTTAATTTTCTCTGGCTGTAATACAGGCATGCGCGTCGGTAATATGCCTTTAATCTCCTCTGACAGTAATACTGGCTTGTATGTGGCTGTAATATGCGTCACAGTATTGTGTACCTTTAATTTCCTTTCGCAGTAATACTGGTTTGTATTTCCGTAAAACGCCTCTAACTTTCTCTGACAGTAATATCGCACATCGCACCGTGCCCCACGCATGCGCACTTCACCAGAAGACACCCATACACGGACATCTGGACGCACATAGGATAAATATATATATATATATATATATATATATATATATATATATATATATATATATATATATATATATATATATATATATATATATAGTGATGCTCACATGTGTATATATATATATATATATATATATATATATATATATATATATATAGTACAGCCACCCTAACCCCGACACACACAGACAGGAGAAAGGTTTAGCACCCAGCACATGATTTATTTTTACAGTGCACAAATCACCAACACACAAGGCTCAGAGAGCCCAAGACAGTCCCTTTCACCTCCATTCTTCCTCAGACTTTGTCCTCTTTCCCCCGACTCTGGCTGCTGACTTCTGCCAACTGGCCCCTTTTTATAGGGCACCCAGAACGAACCCTGGTGCCCAACGAGCTTCTTCCAACAGCACTACCGGGTGTGGCAGAAGTGCGGCCAAATAGGGCTCTGAAAGCATCTGTGTGCCCTCTAGCACGGGCCACGAGCCCCAGCAGGGTTGAGCTTCCATGCTCATGACCCGTGTACCCACTGGAAACTGCCCTCTGTCAGACTGGGGGAGAAACTGTCCTGGAAATACTCTCAACTCCGGTCCTTCCATAATCAGGGCATCCCAGCTGGGTAAGTGCCCGTGCGCCACAATATATACAGGTAAGTGTTAAAATGTGATTCTGCTCCAGTGAAAATGGTAATTAGAGATGCAAACTTTACTGTGATTAGATATTTCTGGATTTAAACAGCAAATATAAAAATAAGGAAATGAAAGTGTGCTTAAATAACTGGAGAGTCCATGAAGTAATTACATTTGTAAATATCTCCAATCGATTGACATAAATCATCTCCAATTGATTTATTGATTGTAACAAAGCTAATCAGCAACTCTGGTGCCCCATGTATGAGGGCTCCAACACTCATGGAGTCTCCTGATCAGAATGGAGAATCAGGCTCCATGAGATCTGCTTGCAGTGTGCACCCTACACTCTTAAAATAAAGGTGCCAGAGCAATGGGAACCATTCTTGATGTCCAAAAGAGCCATCCACATGAAGGTTCCAGAGAGGACTTTAATTTATTTATATCCATAACAGACTCCGTAATCATGACTGGATGGTGACAGATTTGTGAAACACCAGTGGCTTATAATTTTCAAAGGACTCTCACTGTATAAAATAACACAGGCTAAGTTCAGGTTTTCTTAATCTGTTAGTGTTCTGCTAGGTAGCCTACCATACATTAAAAATGTATGTTTTTTTTCACATATTTAGACGTTTTTCAAAGCACAAAGAACCGACTTCATATGCAACGAACCCTCCCAGAATGAAATGGTGCTTTATTGAGCAATAGTTCATTGAGGAACCACACAACCCAGTAAGGAACTGTAACGTTCCATTAAAGAACCCGCACTGTAAGTGCTGATTATTATTAAAAGAGTGCCCTAAAAGTGTACACTGCTAGTCCTTCTTTAAAGTCAAAGACAGATGTCAGTCTTAGTTGGCATCATAGTTTGGAAGTTCTCTAAATGAACGCTTTATTCATGTGCTTATTAATGATCTGACGTTAGAGTCAGAGTCATCTCCAATTTAAAGTACATGCCATTAAATCAGTAAAACCTAGAAAGTCAGGCAAGCAACTGAGCAAATGTATGCAATACTTTCAGCAGACACCTTGGTGAAATTTGCAGATCATGTATTTGATGAGGTTAACAGTGCATGAATGCTATCGAGGAACAATTTGAATGCTTGTCTCCGTTTGTCATGTGTCACAACTATTAGTCTGTATGAGTTATGAAATCACAATAAGGGTCTATTAGCAGCCATCACAGTTTGTTTTCATTTTTTGGACACACTGGCAGTTTGTACAATTTTCTACATATATATTGTATAATAAAAATCTATCACTAGCCAATGCTTTCCATCCTGTAGCATAATTAACATATTCAAGATTAGTTTGTAATTTAGCAATGCAAATTCAACTTACCAGCATCCTACGTCTGCACTCTTTCACTTCCACAAGGTGTGCTGGAGAGTGAGATGTGATCTGTAGCCCTCCCGTATTTTTTGAGCTTATAGTAAAGGCACCTCTGACTAACATTTACTTTTTGAAAACAAGTGTAGGTGTTACAGTAAATATGAATAGGGAATTGTATGCACATAGTCATTTTGTGTTAACTGGTGTACCAGCATATGTAAAAAATAAGTACAAGTACAGCTTATGTGAGCAGAGCCCATAAACGTGAGCTGCGAACAGAAAAGTAAAGTAACCAGTGGCCTCAATAAGGCTCTGTGCTGTGTAGGTGCATGAAGCATGTCCCATCTTTCTGGATTTCAATTTTAGTTATGACAATTTCAGCTAAACAGCAAGAGGTGGCCCACCCAGTGCAGAGGGTAGCTTGGTAGATCCAGCATCCTGAGTTTGAATTTTGTACCAAAGTCATTGTTTTTCTGGAGTCCATGTGCTTTCCCTCTCTCTCAGGGTATTCCAGTTTTCCCTCCTTCATCTTCAAACTCATCCTCATTAGGTTGAACGGCAACCCCTGCAACCTTGAATTGGGTTAAAGTGGGTTTTGGAATGCAATGCTATCAAGTGCTAAAAAATTGTAATAACTAGATTAAATTTAGATGACCAACCATACCTTCCATATTAACTATACTAAGACGTTATATGAAAATGAGTCAGATTGTTGTTTAGTAATTGTTTTGTCTTGGTAGAGTAATGTATTGCTCTACTTTCCCCTTTTGTATTACTAATATGTAGCCTTTGTCAGAATGCCTAATCTCACAGACTTACCACTGTTTATAAAATATTATAGTATATAACTTATCCCCACCTTCCCTTCTATATCTATAGGCAATTAGGTGTAGTAAAAAGACAAGCAGGAGTTAAGTTACACATAAAATAATGCATTATTGATAATATTAATAAATAATAACAATATGCAAAGTACATTTGAATATTGGCAACCATACAACCTGATAAATGGTGATGTGTAGTTTCAGGCAGCACACAGACTTGTAGTTATTTAAAATGTCTCTAGTTAAGGCATCATTGGTGCTCAGCTTCCTTCAGAACAGGCTGTATGCCTGTTCCACTATGGCTGCTAAGCTGTGGTCTCCATTGTGTTGTCCTTTCAGTTCATGGTGTGATGGTCTTAATCAGTTTGGTAAGAGAGATACTTCTTCATCAAATGTTGGTTAGTAAGAGAGAAATTGTGAAGTTAAACAAGTAAATTTATAGATGTTCTGTCCAACCCCTAGAGCCAATAGGACATCATGGTACTTAAAACCTTCTGATAGAAGCCAATTCCAAACTGCCATGCTTCAGACCAATGGGAGAATACATCATCTTAAAACCTGCCACCCCCCAAGACCATATGTCTTTATGGCTTTCTTGCAGATGTTGAAAGACTTTAGCAGAGAAACACGCGCCAAACTGGTTTAAGGCACAGCCTCCCAACTTGGTCCTAAAATTCAAAAAGACTCAGCCGTAAAGTGTGTGTGTGTGTGGGGGGGGGGGGTTTGGTGCTTGGGTGGCTGGGCAAAAATGAATGTCTCTCACCAAAGTAATACTAAATTACATTGATTTGCCTAAATTACAAATAAAGACATACAACATATTTATCAAGAGATATGCAAAATCTCACATCACAGTAATTTTTTCGTTTCCACCACTTTAATGGTGGGATAATTTGTGTACTAACTGCTCAGAGCGGCAGTCATTTTGAATAGAGATCAGTATATATAGTGTAAAAATAAACCAACCTGGGCCATCCCGCCTGTACCTCAGAATAGGTCATCCACCTGAAGGTAAGCACGTTCATTCTCACTACAACACAGCATACAGGCACAAACACAAATGGAATTCATGTTCCCTTTCATTGTGTGTGACGTTTCCTTAGACTTCACTTCTGCAGCTGAGTCTGGTGGTCACTGCTAAGGCTGCCCCACCAGCAGAGCCTAGCATATCACCAAGATAACCAAACTTATTGAGCCACACTGTCTTTGAATCACCTCCAATCACAAAGTCTGCTGTGTGACTGACTGTATGTGGAGTTCCACCGCTGCATCGTCTGCATATGAAGGAGATACTGGTCTTTGTCAGCAGCAGGCATTTTGAATAGAGGTGGAATCAGTAGATAGAGTGTAAAAAAATAAATGCCAAGGTCAAAACTAGCAAGCAGCCCTCTCACCTGCACGTGAAGCTAAGCACATTCATGCCCGGCCAGTACTTGGATGGGAGACCATCTGCTGTTGCTGAAGAGGTGATGGTGAGGCCATCAGGGGGTGCAATACCTGTGGTCTGAGTGTGGATCCCAATACCCCAGTGCAGTGGCGGGGGCACTGTGCTGTAAATACGGTGCCATCCTTGTGATTAGACGTAAAACCGAGGTCTTGACTCTCTGTGGTCATTAAAGATCCCTGAGCTTCTTCTGAAAAGAGTTGGGTTTATCCAGATGTCCCAGCTAAATTGTCCATTACTGCTTTGCCCATTCCAGCCCCATAATCATCCCCTGCCTCTAAATAGCTGCTCTCTTCACTACCTAACAGCCAATATATGGTGAGTGTACTTGTGCAAAATGGCTGACATTGCATCATCCAGTTGGGTATTCACATTGGTGGTGGTTAAACTGGTTCCCCTATGTCTATGTAAAGTGCTTTGAGTAGCGAGAAAGGTACAATATAAATTTAATTCTAATTATTATTGCTGTTATTAAGATTTAGTAACACAGCTGAGGATGTTAGGCAACTATCGTAAGTAGAGAATCATAGCAACAATGTCAGAAAACCAAAAATAGTGAAGGGAGCCAAAGCCAAATTGTTAGTCCTAAATCTTAGTCGGGGAGCAGAAAGAGTTCAAAATCAGAGATTCTTTTAAATGCTGAAAAAACAAAACCATTAAAGTACTTTATATAGAAAGAGGGGAACCACTTCAATCACCGCCAATGTGTCTCATCCACCTGAATGAATGACGTGATGGCAGCCATCATTGTACCAGAATACTCATCACCAGTTAGCTATTAGATGGTGAAGTGAAGGGAGAGGCTATGGTGGGCAATATATATCAGGCTACATCTTGCTGTTTTTAAAGATGCTCAAGGATCTTTAATGACCACAGAGATTCAGGACCTCGGATTTATATCTCATCCGAAGGACGGCATGAATTGTACAACACAGTGTCCCTGTCAGTATACATAGAATAAATGGCAAGTGCCCCCAGTGGCCCCACCAATACATCTTCCAGCAGCAACTCAAGCTTTTCCTAGATGGTCGCTCATCCAAGAACACAGGCTTAGCATTAGATGGAAAACCTATCCTGAAGCACGGGTGATGTGGCTGCTGATGATACCCCTGGATGGTCACTTTACCCCATCAGCTTCTGTCATGCATATCTATAAGCTGGATTTCTTTTCATATCTCTTCTCACCCCATCAATCCAACATTTCTTCAGCCTACCTCTAGTCCTCTTACTATCTACCGATAGATCAAAACTTTGCTTAACCCAGACTTCATCATCCTTTGGTATCATATGCCCATACCACCTAAGGGTGAACCTCTGCAAGACGACATTTATAGGTTTAACATTCATTCTGCTGTGTAGATCTTCCTTCTCCAGTGATGCATTACACATTCATCTTATCGTACATACCTCAGGTCTTCAGAGTTTAACATCCATGTCTCACTACTGTACAGCATGCAGCCACAAACACAAGTAGAATCAATTTTCCCTTTTGTTTTTGGTGAAGTTGCCTTCTGTAAACTTTTGCCCATTGCAGCTGAGTCTGCTGGTCACTGCTAAGGATGCCCCACCAGTAGAGCCTAACATATTGCCAAGATAATAAACTTATCGACCCACTCTAACTTTGCATCACCTTAAATCACAAAGTCTGCTGTGTGAGCTGCCTGTCTTTGGGGTCTGACCGCTGTATCTCCTGCACACGTAGCAGATACTGGTCTTTGTCAGCTTCCCTTTTATGCTGCTGCACTTTCTGTGAACCCATTTGTCACATTCTGTGTACTTGATAGAGTCTGAACCTATGCCTCTACCTACCACACACAAAATTTTACAATATATAACAAGCCTGATTAACATTTAAAGATACCTTGAAAGGCTTTGCAGACATTCAAATCAATTGCTTTTCATAAGCAGTCCTCTCAGAAGGCAGGGTGAGGACACAAGTAGAGATCTGAGAACTGAGCTCTCAGAATTGCTTTTAAAGTTATCTTGAAAAAAATTTCTAATTTTTTGGAGACCTCCAGAGTGCATTTCAAGGTATCTTGATAAAAAAATATAAAAATAAAATTCCTGCTCATTGTGAGATATTTTTAAAGATTTAGGATACCTTACAGTGGACAGAACAGTCATCTGAGACATCTTGACATTTATTTGACAACCCAGAAGTTTCTGTTGCTGACCCACAACTCCTTTACCCAGAATTCCTACTAATTCTGATTATTTTCCGGACTTGACAAGTTCTCTGTGTCCTAGTGGCTTTTCTCTGTGTACTCCAGAGACACTCATGTTAGGATGAGTGACGATGCTAAATGGATCTCGGTTGGTGTGTATGTGTGTGACACAGAGTGCTGTGCCACACAGGGACACCTTGTTCTTTCCCATCTCTGCTGCCAATATACTGCTGAGATAAATCTCTGCATCTTACTGACTCCATATGGTCAAAAGCTGATTTTTCAATTGAATGAATGACTGAATAGATTGCATTAGAGATAGCTGAAAATGGACAGGAAGTTATTTTAAGATGTCTCAAAAATACATTTCATGTATGTCTATATTTATATATATATATATATTTAAAGATACCGTAAAATGACTTCCTGTATATCTAATGCAAGCTTATCCCATCCTATTATCCAAAATGGATAATTTTGCACAAGAGAAATCATGAGATATCTTGGCATGCATCTGATCGTCTCAAAACGCATAGGAAGTCAGTTTGTCATATCACGGAAATGCATTTCTGATATCTTGGATTGCCCAGTAAATTAATTTGAGATAACTTAAATTAAATTGCAGATATCTTTAAAAAGACGGGAAATTATGTCAAGATATCTTAAAATAAATCGTTTTGCAATCACTCAAATTCATTTTGAAATATCTCACAATGTTAATTTAACTTGCCATCCATAGGCATGTAATATACTGTACAGTATGTACTGAGTCGAACGTTACACTGAAGAACATGAACGATGATGTGCTCCAGTTCTTCCTGGATTCATAAGCCACTGTTTTATTGTTCTGTGATGCCTGCCTATGTTACCCTGAGTAGGTCACCTGACCTGCCTACACTCTGTTGATAATGGCGTCATATTACCAGCAGCAACACCACCTGAACTTCAGAACAAGTAACCCACCTGAAGCAAAGTATGTTTAGGCTTGGCCGGTACTTGAATGGCACACCAACTAGGGGAGGCTGGGGTTGCTGTTGCTGAAGAAGTGTTGGTGAGGTCAGCATGGGGTGCTTACCCTGTGGTCTGTGCGCACTGATGGAGACATTGTGTTGAGAAAATGGCACCGAAGTCCTGACTCTCTGTGGTCAAAAAAAAAGATCTCTGGGCATCTTTAGGATAAACACTGATGTCCTGGCTAAATTGCCTGTCATGCCTCATTCATTCTGGCTCTCTAATCATCCCTTTTCTCTGATTGGGTATATGTCTCACTCCTTCACCACCTAATTTACATATGGAGACAACCATATGTAAATTTTACTTAAAAGTGGGTGGAAACAATAAGACGGCCTACTGAGTGTCAAATTTCTAAACCAATCCAATGCCTCTTGACAACGGCAGCACACAAAGTAGGGGCGGTGACTTTGAACAGCAAAGATCTTATTGCTGTTATTAACCTGGTGTTATTAATGCTCTTATTAACCTGGTGCAACAGAGAGCAAGCTTCTGTTTTCGATAAACCGTCTGCAGTCGAAAAGTTTCCTAAAAAATCCCTAATAGACATATAAACGTGTGTCAGGTGTGTAGAGAGCACATTGCTCATGTTAAAAATGAACAAAACCTGTTGCGAGGAAAAAAACCTTTCTGTGATGTGAGATTATACAGTACATTGGAAGTTGAAGACATCAATGGACTAGTGTTAAAAGTTAGCAATACGTTGTCACAATTGCTCACATTATGACGATAGCATTGGATGTAAGGTTAAAAGAATTTGTAGGTACATTTGAGAAAAAATGAACTACAAAATGTGCATGCAAAGTAAACAGTGTGCCATTCTCCATCAATAAGAGGTGAAAAGGACTGCCATTAAGAAAGCTGATAACAAAGAGCCACAGAGATTAAGATTGTGGTATCTTAATCACATTCGCGTCACTAAATGGGCCTAATGATGTGGACTCCATTCTAGTAGAATCATGGATGAGGCTGCACAGCATCCACCTTCCAACTGTACTTCTAAGCGATTTTGTGGTCTAATTGCCAATAGCAGCAGTATTTTAACATGTTATGTATTGTAAAGGATGACAAGCCTCGGTGTGCGTCCCTGCTGGAATGGGTCAAGATATCTTACCAGACAAGCAGGCCAATTTACTAAAGGAGCAAGAAGAAAGGCTGAGAATGCCCTGTTTCAGGAGCCCAGACAGAAGTGCATAAGTTATTCCAGGATCCTTACCCGGGTGGAAAGTCAATATAATGGTGGAACAGGAGGAGATAACCTACTCGGACTGTTTCCTCCCCTAACATGCTAGATGGTAGATGGCTATGATACCCATATGGGCAACCGCAGGGCATGCTGGGGCCTGTAGTCCCATGGGATGGTCCTGTTGGGTTCTGTGGGTGTTACCAGTTGGTGCTGCAGGATTTTGTGATCCCTACTTTGTGGGGCTTCCACCTGTCCCAAAATGTTCAGACACTGGAAATACTCCAGAGTCATATCTAAACAGAGCCACTCTGCTTCTACCAGGCGTATTGGAGTCAGGTGGAAGAGGACTTGGGGGGTGGGGGATAAGGAAGAGAAGAAATAGAGAAAGAGAATTGTGATTGTATTTGGCAGGACGTTTGTTTGAAGGTATTTATTGTAATAAACCTTTGATTTGAACATGGGACTTGTGTCTGTGAGGTTGTGTCTTGGGTTTATGGCTCTGTGGTGCCCCAAGTGGTCAAAATAAATAAACCACAATGCCTTTCTAAAATATTTGCTGTTGTTATGGCATATAGTGATGTAATAGTCAAAACAACAGAAGGATACCACAGCAAACAGAAGCACTTTACAGACATGTTGGGCCAAGAACCTGCAGTCTGTGTCTTCTGTCTTCACGGTCATTTCAATATACACATTACGCTTTAAAGTTCAGTTATCTTGTGCTACTGAGCTCCTGAATTAATAACGGTAGTTTTACTTTTCAATTTTCTATCAGTGGCAAGGCTTTTGTTGGTTTTCTTTTGTTCTCTCCCTTTCTTTCCATATTTTTCCACATCATGGGGACACTGCAACCCTGGGCATTTAGAGTGCATGGACCGGAGGAAATTGGGTGCAGCTTTTTGGGGAGAAACTCTGTGAGTGGAGCTTTTTAGGTGGTGGATTTCACCGGCATTCCCTACAAACCTTTTGAGGAGCTGTCCCCAGACGTGTATTTTCAGCATGAGTCATGTCTGGCCCCTCAAGACTAACCTAATAGCTCATTTCTGGTTTTCCTACTTGCACAAAATTAGCTGCACCTTAGTGGTGCCAAAGTATCTTCCCATTGTCTATGTTAAGTGCTTTGAGTAGTTAGAAAAGCCCTAAATAAATGCAATTTTCTCAATTTTTATTATAATTATTATAACAAAACACAAAGCCCCGCTTTTCTTCTCACTACACGACTTTTCTGGTATTTTTCAGACATAGCTTCCATGTACATTATTTACTCTTGTAGCCAGACAGTCCAAGGCAGCATTCCAGACTGCCTGATCCCATCCCACCGGTCCTAATTCTAAAACTTTTTCTCTATATGTTCATGATTGAAAGGCACTATATAACAGAAACAGGTTACTCTACAGACCCGGACAGCCAAATAATACACTTTCATCTATTTGTTCTTCTGTAGTTTCCTTTGAGTTTTAGACTCCCAGTGCAAAACTTTGTCATACAAATAGAATGATACAACTTACACTGTAGTTCAGTGCTTGCACACATACAGTATTTATCTATGTATTAATAAAACATTTTTTCTTTTCTAATGAACAGCTTTTCAGGGGTTTTCTTTTTATCTATACCAGTTAGGCGAGACAGAACATAAATCTTCGACCTAGTTACATGACAGGAGCATATGTGAAGCCAGCATTGGGACTGTGATGAATTTTAATACTGCAGGCATTTGGTGATTTCCACTGAAATTCCCTTTCAGAGGATACAGCAGCACAGCTAGCGCTGGATCCCCAGCGGCTCACCTAGTTAAGTCTTTCCTTCTGAAAGAGCGAAGTGAGTCCCTCTATCAGCAGTTTGTAGGATTTGAATATCTCTCTGATTCCAAGTTGTAAATCTCAGCTGAAGTGTCTGAAGCACCCTAAGTGACTAACCATTGCTCCTGGGGCTTAGGACGGAAAAGGAAGATGGTGCTGCTTTAGTCAAATGTTGTTTCTAAAATCAGCTTACTGAGTTTTTTTTTCAGACAGGCCTTCTCACCAGACTTAAAGTGCTCTTCATTTGCAGACATTCCAGATGCAGAATTGAGATATGTGAATGGATTGGACATGATTAGGAAAGGCCCAGTGCTGTCCACATAAGGTCTCGCAGCTGACAATGTGTATCAGAGCTAAAACTATGCTTGAGGTCGACACAAGTTAATGACTTGCTCTCTTAGAATGGTGGCAGTTAGGGAAAGGGGTGCACGCATTTGGGTGTAATGGGACATTCTAAGCTGAATGATTTGCAATCTTTGGCCACTAAATGAAAAACACTACTGATAAAAGACTAGAACATCAAATCTGCCTTAAAAGAATTAATGAACAAGCCGTAGAAAGGTGCTATTTCTTTAGGATTAGCTAGGGGGAGTAGTTTTTGTCTGCATATGCAATGTGTGTGCCAATTAGAACTGGGTCTGGTCACGGTAGGCATGTCGTAGGTGGCTCTAGCTTTAAATAAGATTTACTGTACTGGCTCAAGAAACCTCAAGTCCAATAGAATATAGTGTGTTGTGGCACAGACCCCCAGCCCTGCCCAGTCCAACAAAGGGGCTGTAAATGATTACACCATAATAGACCCCGATTAAACTCTGAGTGGTTTGTGTGTGTGTATGTGTTTAAAATCCTACGTTTACAGTTAGTTTGACTCATGAGGCTCACAGTCAAATGGTGTTGTTTGTCCCCTCAATAATCCTGACTGTATGTTCAGGTGATATTGTATAAAGTGAGCTGATGATCAAGGGTGTACACCAGGGAATCCATTCCTGGGCTCCTCCCGCATTCCCGGGAATGAAACTGCTGTAATTCCTGGGAAAACGGGAATGGCCAATCTCACATATACAGCGTGTAAAAGTGTAAAAATCGATCAAGAAATAACAGAGTTATAGTGGAAAATAATTAAGTGGCACAGATTTTTGGCCCACGGAGTAGTGTGTTGCCGATTAATTCAGTCAACAACAGACCAGCAGCAGTCAGTCTTCCGGTTGACTGAGCACAGTGGACTGGGAGGAGTCTGCACTCTGCAGCACACGAATGCCGGGACGGGGCAGAGTTCATTGACATCTGTGCTGTTGACAGCTTTGAACAACAACTTGAAATTGCAATGCGTCAGTATGTGGTATCCGCATTATCTGTGCTAAGAAACTTGCCATCACAGAATGATGACAAGAAACTGGATGCATCAGTAAAAGCTGAAATGGCGGTGTTTCAGAGCAACGGCAAGCGTGGGCTTTGTTTAGAAGAATTCTATCAGTATCTGATGACCGTGCCGCCTACTTCAGTGGAGGCAGAGCGTGCTTTCTCAGCGGCTGGTGTACTAGTCTGCACGAAGGTGCACTCTCGCCTGGACGACCGCACGCTCGACACGTAGTGCTTTCTACGCTCTTATTACTGCAACTAACTAGATACATGTACTTATATGACAGCATGAACTGCTTGTATTTAAGGTTAGACTTTTATTGGTGTGAACGTTAAAAATAAGTGTCGCTCGTTCTAAAACCGTTCACATGTGAGATGCCCGTGCACTGTGTCATCCCCAGGAGCACGGGATTCCACGGGAATGACATGCAAGGATTCCCGAATTCCCGGGAATGGATAAACCCGTCCGGAATGGATTCCTTAGTGTACACTTCTAGACGCCACTAGAGTTGTTTTTGTGTTGTTGCTTGTGTATTCTGCTGGTTAGAAGTTATACTTATTTGTTCTTTAGCTTGTATTTTGCATTTTGACCATCACAGCTTATCACTAGTGCTTACCGTCTTATTTTCCTTTTATACAGTAACAACTCTTCCAGTGCCTTCAGAAAGTGTTATGTTGCAGCCTTGTACTAAAATCATTTGATTGTTCCCCCACTTCAAGCAACATTCAACACCCTTATAATAGCAAATTGAAAACAAGACTTTAGAAATTTTTGCAGATTTATTAAAAACAAAAAACTTGTTATGACACTTGAAATTTGGCTCATGTGCAACACATTCTATGGATCGTCATGGATAGGGCTCACCAACTATGGAAAAAACTAGTATGTCACATCTTTCAAGTTTTCGTCAATTTGAGAAAATGATGTCGCCCCAATAATTAAAGATCTCTAGATTTCATTTTCCTGAGCTTGTTTTTTTTTTTGTGAATTAACAACACCTGCCATTTAAATCACACAGTTGCAGCATTTAAATCACACGATCGTAAAACCGACGTTTTCATTGGTAGGCAGTTTTTCCTCTTTGGTCAGAGGAATTGATAGGTTTTTGTCTTGCAGTATGTGAAACACTGCGTACATACACTATATTGCCAAAAGCTGGGACAACTCTGGGAATGTTTTCCAGACTTGAAACCAATCAAACATATCTGGAAAGACAGGAAAATAGCTGTCTGATGATGGTCTTCATTCCAACCTGACAGGGCCTATGAGGATCTGCAGCAAAGAATGGCAGAAAATCCACAAATCCAGTTGTGTGAAACTTGTCACATCGTACCCAAGAAGATTTCAGGCTGTAATCACCGTCACAGGGGCTTCAACTAAGTACTGAGTAAAGGGTATGAATACTTGTGTAAATGTGACATTTCCATTTTTTATTTTAAGTAAATTTGGAAAAAAACTCTAAAGTCTTGTTTTCACCCTGTCATTCTTGGGGTATTAAGGTGTTGTTTGACGACAGAATCCTGAATAGGATTGAAGAGCACAGCTCTTATCTTAATAAAAAAACTACAGTATCTGCAAGCTTACAGAAAGGATGAGGAAATTCAATCCAGATCACATATCTGACATCCACCAGTTGTTTTTTCCAGCTTCCCCCTGGCCACAGTGTGAAGAAGGACTTCTTCATGTTTGTCTTGAATATTGAAACAAGATTCATTTTCATTGATGTCTTCAAAAGTGAATTGTTTTGAGTGACTGAATGAAGTCTGCTCTATTTAATATGCGTTTTACAATTCTGGTACTTAGGCCTGAAGTATGCATGGCATCTTTAGGGTCAACCTGATGCCCTTTGACCTCAGAAATACACCAGCCTTGTTTCCTCAGTGTAGTCTGTGGTATATTCGCTTGTTCTCTAGTTTGGCAACCACAATTACAAACATTTTATAACCTGACCAGTACAGTGTAGGATCTGTTCCATGATTTATGTCCTGCAGTTTTTAATGATCTACATTTGTTTAGCTTTAATTACTTCTCCGCATTGCCTCTAGGATGTCCATATAAACTCCTACATTCTTTTTCTGAATTTGTTTCTTGTAGATAAGTGTTCCCTATCTGACATTTATAATGAATGATCTTATTTTCCCCATGTAGCACTTTTCACTTATCTACAGTACTCTAAATTGTCTTCCAGGTGTTTGCCCAGGTTTGAAGATTGTCCCGCTCGTTTTGAATTATATTTCTACCTCCTAATATATTTACTCAGAATTCTATTTCAGTTTCATCTTCGGCTTTCACAAGTGCACATATTATTTTGGAATCAATAGAGTTCATTTCAATTAGAGATGTATGAGCATGGCTTCAGATATATTGTGTAAAATTTATAGGAAACAATGGCAGTAGAAGAGCAAGAATCATCCAAAACACGCATCATGTAATAGTGGCTAGAGGCTGATATTTTCTCTATCCAGCGGTGCCTTATTATTGTTGTAAGAGAGTGTGTGTGTGTGTGCGTGTGTGTGCATGTGTGTGTGTGTGTGTGTGTGTGCGTGTGTGTGCATTTCTTTATGTAAAAGTTGTTTGAAGTCAGAGAGGCTCCTGTACAGAGCAGGTCGTTGTTATTTAAGCCGCCTGGCTCCCAGCATTCCGAGGAGGAGATGTGCGGCACATGCTGTTAGAAGAATGATGTCTTATTCCTAGTGTACTGAATGAGCAAAGAGAACGATATAAAAATGTGCTTTCTGTAATAACTAATGTATAGAAAGGACAATAAATGCTAAGAAACGGAGTGGTTTTGAAACCCCGTATTAAAGCCCATATTTAATGATACATTAAGAAATAATTTATATATATATATATCCATCCATCCATCCAGCTATATCCTAACTACAGGGTCACAGGGGTCTGCTGGAGCCAATCCCAGTCAGCACAGGGCGCAAGGCAGGAAACAAACCCCGGGCAGGGCGCCAGCCCACCGCTGGGCACACACACATACACAAACCAAGCACACACTAGGGACAATTTAGAATTGCCAATGCACCTAACCTGCATGTCTTTGTACTATGGGAGGAAACCAGAGGACCTGGAGGAAACCCACGCAGACACGGGGAGAACATACAAACTCCACGCAGGAAGGACCCGGGAAGCGAACCCAGGTCTCCTAACAGTGAGGCAGCAGTGCTACCCACTGCAGCACCATGCCTCCCATATATATATATATATGTATACAGTATATATATACATATATATATATATATATATATATATATATATATAATGTGTGTGTGTAAAATCCAATGTCTGTCTGTATGTCTGTCCACTTTTCACGAGAGAACTACTTAAAAGATTTAGATTGGGCTTTTTCTAGAATTTGCTTGAACATTCCGGTTGATTTTGCAACTTCCCTCATCTTGCTAAGTATCATAGTTTGCTTGCAGTGCTGATTTATTTGCACAAATCTGAGAGAGATGCAGCGGGCTGATGGGAAGGGGCCGGGGCCCTGGTGAATGGCAGAGATATCACGGCCACATGCTTTTCTCCTGATGAGGTGGACGCTCTCCCATCAGAGCTGAACATGATCAGATACAGTGCCAACATTTGACTTTGGAGGGTACCTACCTTCCGCATGACCAGAATTATATTTTTTTATTGCTTTTTAAAGTTTGTTGTGTTTCACTACCATGTGCGCAGAGCTGCGTGGGACAGCTAGTAAGTAATAAGTGAATCAGAAAGTCATGGTAGTTTAATAAGTCTTACCTTATAGTTTCATGAATCACACAATTTCTTTATGCAATTGCTTGCCAAGGAGGTGCTTAGAATACTCAAATTTTCTGTCGTTACTTCTCTGAGGGTAAAATGATCTTGGTAGGCTCCATACTGAAGTTTCAAATGACTGAGTTTAGCTTAGAGGAAACAGCAGATCTGTGAAGATGGACTAGCTGTTATTACAGTAATAATTTACATCACGTCGTCCATGTCTGCGCTGAACTCAGATTTTTTTTGTTCTCTTTTCTAGTATTCAGGTAACGAGGACTTTTATTGCAGAGTTTCTCAATCCTGTGGGTCGCAACTCAAAAATTGGTCATTGGACACTCTGGAAGGGTCATCAGCCTACGTTTGAAAAAAACAAAACAAATTCATTCTTTTAGGGAGCTACTGTTTGCATAATTCAGTCAAAGAGTCATTTTTGCTCCCGCCTTCTGGTGAATTGAACCAACTGACATAAATCTAGTTACGAGCGGGTGACCATCCAGTTATATTCTATACGCTAAATTAAGAAAGCTCGTCAAATGCATCATGGCATTACCTACTTTGAATTATTCTAATTTCATTCTAAACTCACAAAATTCATCCCAGAAACCTGAACCAAACAGGAATGTTATAAGATCATACAACCCTCATTTTCAGAGGTGTAGATTTACTCTTACTGTGATTTGCAGTGAGTAACAGCCAATGTGCGTTATCCGCAGTGTGGTACAGCCAAACGAGAGCATAAAGCCTTCAGCTATAAAGATGTTTGGAAACAAAGCATACCACTTACAGACGTAATCTGTTCAAAGTGTTTAAATGAAAATCTTTGAGTCCTCAGAAAAAAACATTCTAGCATGTTTGTACAACAAGCCAACAGGCACCTCAGGGTCATGACGTTGTACGTCAAATTGCCAAACAGAAGAAGTGCATGCAGTTGCAGAACAGTCAATTATAATACATCATTTAATGTAATGATTTTTATCGATATTTATAAAGTTCTGTATATATGTCGTTGTCTTTTTATGTTCTCAAATGCACGGTCTTAAAGTTTAGCAACTAGGCGTTCCACTACGTATTACACCATACTGTACGTACAATTTGCATGTGACAAATAAAATTTATTTCACTTTGAATTTAACAGCTCCTCTTACCACATATTGTACAATAGATGTATGTACTAAAGTTCTTCATGTGTCAGCTGCCAGCAGACTCATTTATATTCCTGTATGCACTCTCTTCCCTTAGCCCGATTTCGACAAATTTGTGAAAATCAGACAAGCCCAGGTTACCTATCAAAAAGACACATGGACGCTGAATTGGACTCAGGTTTAAATGGCACTGTGCTCAGTTATTAATGGACAATTACCAAGAAAATTTCATCTATTATGTACACTGAATCTAAATGTTGAAAGTTTTTACTGTTATTTGTTAATGTGTGCCATTCAAGGGAGATTGTTGAGTAGTTTACATTAAAATTAATGTTAATAAAGGGTCATCACTGAACAAAAAATAGATAAAATTTGGTCCCAGGGCCAAAAATTGTAGAGACCTATTCTTCTTTGGGACAGTCTAGTGTTTCTCAACCACTGGGTCATGAGCCACGTTTCCACCAGCGGGTCGCGAGTTGCTATTATTTATATTGGAAGTTGGTTGCTGTGCGTTGTGCACTGAGTTGTGGCAGGTTGCCACTTTCACGATTCCGTCCCTGCTCTGATGATCATGCTCAGTTCATGACGGGGGTGGCCTCAACCCCCTCAGCTCTGACAAATGCTCTCGATTCACCAAGGGGGACTCAATGGTGGATCCCAAAAACACTTATATGGGAAAAAGTGGGTGACAATGCTAAAAAAAAGGTTGAGAAACACTGGTCTAGAGGACAAAAAGAAGAATAGCAAACAAAAGAATGCACAAATGAATGGGCTTTATTAAGATATCCGATTAAGCAGAAGTGGCAAATAAGAGAGTATGAGGAAATGGAGCAACTGACAGCACACCCTTGCCAGTCTACACAGTGCCAGGTACAGCCCACCTGTTTCTCTTACATTTTTTGGTTGTCACCACTTGCCTTCTCTCTGTCCATGAAGCCTTCCTTCCACACTTCCTTTCTTTTGTAGTCTAATTTCAGAGCACACTGTCGTAAGGCCTCAACCCTAGTGTCACTTCTAGGTCACCTCTGACCCGAGACAATGACATTATGGTATTCTGGCTTCTCCCATGATCAGTAGGTTCTTCTGAGTTGCTGCCATCTACTCATTTGACAAATGTTGGTCTCCCTCAGCCCCCAGCCATTTACGGCAGCCTTTCCTGTTGCAGGGCTAACCACTCCCTGATAGATTTGTTCTACAAACATGTGGACACCACCAGGACTGTATTTTTGCCTGTTTTGCCTCTGGCCATCATTGTTCAATCAGTTAGTCAAATCATTACAATATAATAATGCTATGTTTCAAAAAGAAATGAGAGTACATCAATCAATTAGAACCGGATTAAGGCAGTGACCCCTCAAATAACTATGACCAGTATTGACGAGTAACTATCTTTTCAACATTTGTGTTGTGCTTGGTGGTGGCTGCTACTGTTAAGAGTTTTTAAAATGCATTTTACGTTTAGTGTTCATCAAGACTGCTTGACAATCCAGGCCTCTTTGATGTATAATGTATATTGTATATTATAAATCCCTGCTTCTGAGAGACAAAATCAATCCCGTTCCAATTATTATAATATTTTACCATATATTAAAATTCAGAGGAGCTATCACCCTGTATTTTCAATGTCTGTTTGTCATCTCATAACTTTAGATGGAAGACATTTAGACCGTGATTAAAAGCACATTGATCTCTTTGTCTTACCGTGTGATTCCTGCAAATCGAGCATTTTGTGTTCTGCAGATATTTAAATCCACTTTTTCCTTCTCGCTTAAAATGTCTATTTTTCATGTTTTTGAATGCCAACAAGTGTCTTGATTTCTTGATCAAATGATTGAATAAATGATTATAGCAAGGAAGATGATCGAGTTGGAATGTTGGCGTGAGTAGAGGAGAAATTTTAAGGGCGATTAAAAAATAGAAAATTATCAAACATGGCCAGATCTAAATCGTAGAAAGGCAAAGGATCCATAATGCACTGTAAAAATGAAATCTAAGCAAGTGAAAAATACTTATATCATGACATTAAATCTTGTTTTCCTCTTTGTAAGAATTATTGACTTATCAAAAAATTTGTATGTATGCTTATTTAGCTTACTTTAAGAAATCTTACTCCATTGGCAGATTTTTTTGCTAAATAAAAGCAAAACAACTTCCATTTAAAGTTTATTGTCTAGTTTTTGCATGCGCATTTTTTGCAGTGTGAAAATGAAAGGCACACCCTGCAAAAAGTCAGAACCAAAACCTTAAACTGGACATGACAATACTTTCAAAAGCTCATTTTCGATTAGCTTCTACTAGCTTCAATTACCGTTAATTTTCTCTAACATATGAGAATTTTAGTTAATGTTCACTGTACCTGACTGAAGTGACTCAAATCCAGTTTTTTGCCTTAATGTGACACAAATCTGATGTTTTCAGAGCTTTGTGGACGCAGAAATCTGATATTTTCAAATCAGATTTCAGTCATTTTCATATGTGGTCCTGGTTGGGATACGTATCTGATTTGAGGCCATGCCACATGAATGAGAAACGTCAGATCGGAGTCCATGTGTTGTTTTTGCCTATACTGTACATGTGGGCTAAGTACTGTCATCATCAGCCAGCACCGGCAGCATGGCCAAACAACAATAGAGGGAAGATGCAGCTGTGACAACTGTCACGGTCCCACCATTGCTGGCTCCTTTCTCGTACCCACACATTTCTTGGTGCAGCAGTGCCAGCAATAGCTGAGATAACAACAAAGGCTAGCTGTCTGACTTTTGTTAGCCTTCTCGATCTAATCATGTACTGTGTGAAATGATTAAACTCGACACACTTGAAAAGGTTTGGGGCAGCCACCCATATATTATCCCTGGCTGCAATGGTTTGATTTTTGAACAAGAGATGTTTCCCTGTTGGAGTGCAGAATTGAACAACTGAAGGTCTGCAAAGATGGCAGCTTTAAGGGATCAAACTGGAAGTGTTGTGTAGAAACTGGAAGTGACGTAGGGGAACCGGAAGTGACATAGGGGAACTGGAAGTGACATTCTTCTGACGTCAGTCTGTGCGTCAGAACCTGAAGTGACTTTCTTCTAGGCGCTGGAACCAGAAGTGATGTTCTTCTGGGTTCCAGAACTGGAAGTGACGTCATGCTGTGCATCAGAACCGGAAGTGGCATCATCCTGGGTGCCGGAACCGGAAGTGACATCATCAGTGATGAGTCAGGCAGGTTTTCCCACAGCTGGTCTGCAGAGATAACAGGAAAAGGTTTAGTGCACCCCACCACCTCCTGGCCTGGCGTGGAATTGCCTTCACTTGGTCCATACAACATCCTCCTACTCACACGTGCGTGACAACCACTGACAAAATTGTTTGCTGTCCTATTAGCTATTAGCTAATTAGCATTGTTGGTTACACAAATGACTTGAGCACAAACATATCAATGTGCACATGCGTGCCAATTCGGAGAACAAATACACTCGCAATACCGTTAGATACACGTCACTTGTACTTATGAACGTGAACCGTCAAGACAGGCAAATCCGATCTGAGAAAAAAGTCAGAATTGAGCAATGATGCTTTGCAATGTGGACATAGCCAAAAACATTAGAACAGTAGTGACGAGAACAGGCCATTCAGCCCAGTAACCTCCTTCAACTAGATTGTCTCCAAAATAACATCAAGTCAAGATCTGAAGGTCCCCAAGGTCCTACTCTCTACAATGCCACTTGGTCACTTATTCCATGCATGTTTGGAAGAAAAACTTTATCACATTGTTGCTAAATCTGCCTTTAATGAGTTTGCAGTTGTGTCCCTGTGTTTTTGTTTGTTTATTTACAACAATCTGCAGACAGTTGCAAAACATGTGACGCTCCTCTAAGCGGGATGGCTGGCAAACCCATGTAACGAAGACCTTCTCAAGACCTTCTTTGTAAGGTGTTTGATGGGAAAATCAAGAGATCAAGTCAAGTCGAATCAACTTTGTTTATAGAGCAGTTAAAAACAACAGATGTTGACCGAAGTGTTGTAAACTGTCCTAATGATAGAGGACCCTGGGGGTCATCGAGTAACAAACATTTTAACAAAGTTTCTAATTTGAAGATAGTGAAGGAAATTTGCTGCTGGAAAGTTAAATTTGGAGTGTAATTGTTTGTAGGATGCAAAGACGTTGTCTATGTAGAGATCTCTAAGTGATTTAATCCCAAATGTTTTCCAGACATTAAGAACAGCGTACATTTGAGAGGGTGGAAAAAGGTGGTTCTCGTGCAGATGTGCCACCGATAAAAGCTTTTCTATCTTAAAATACTTCCTACATTGGTTGCATATTCTGATTGAGTGAAGCACAATTGGGTTCTTAGTATACTGGCGATAATTTGTACTTATTGGGGTATAAAGCAAGGAATATAAAGAAGTACTACAGGATTTTATTTCTATTGCGGACCAAGCCTGTGTATGTTCATCTATTTGTGTCCATGTCCAGGATTTTATAGCTTGGATATTCGCTGCCCAGTAATAAAATTGAAAGTTAGGTAGAGCCATGCCACCTTCTGCCTTAGGTCTTTGTAGAGTTGCATTTTGATAAGTGAATGTTTTGAATTCCAAATAAATGAGGTTATGATTGAATCTAACTTCTTAAAAATTATTTATTGATGTATATTGGAATGTTTTGAAGTAGAAAAAGAAGCTTAAGAAGGATGTTCATCTTGACAATGTTAATTCTTCCAGCTAAAGTGAGATGGAGGGTAGACCATCTATGCAAGTCTTGCTTATGTTTTTCCAAGCAGACAGCAATATTTTGTTGATAAAGAGCGTTATGTTTACTTGTGATGTTTACCCCTAGGTATTTAAACTGATCTGCGATGATAAAAGGGAAGGTGTCCAATCTAATATTGTGTGCTTGAGGATTCAGTGGAAAGAGCACACTTTTGTTCAAACAGTTTTGAGAATGGAGAATGGAGAGAATGGAGTCCCATTGGGATTAATAAAGTATCTATCTATCTATCTATCTATCTATCTATCTATCTATCTATCTATCTATCTATCTATCTATCTATCTATCTATCTATCTATCTATCTATCTATCTATCTATCTATCTATCTATCTATCTATCTATCTATCTATCACATCTGTAACACTTGATAATAATACAGTAGTGACATCAGCGAATGCACATTTTGTCACTTTCTCAATGGGATAACAATGCATTTTTTTGTTTCGCAACTAATATAAAATTCACATTTACATGAATACATAATCTATTTTCATTAGCATGATTAACCTATAGAAACAGCCAGTTACTTTGAGCAGGTTTACACAAGCTTGTCATGTTAATATAATTCAGGATTTTTTAATGAGATCTTTTCTGCAAACATTAAATGTAGTACAGCCTTAAATATCTCTCCCCATTAATCAATATTAAGCGGATTACTTGCCTCCAGAGGGATGCTGCTTGTCACAAATGGTGCATAACCCCAGTTTGCCATTTTGCATGTTCTAAGCTACATGTTTTACCCTCACCACGTACTTAGGAAATGTATCCTCCACTTGACAGGCAACAATCAGTTGTCTTTTTTTTTCTTTTTTTTACGATTACACAAAGAAAAGTTTTTTTTTTTAAATAAAAGCTACAATTCAATACTCCATACAGCTAATATTACCAAAGCAAACCCTTCCTGTGCCAAACAAGGCTGGCCAGCTGGCTTAGGGTCTCTTTCTGTCTTACGGTGTTGGCGTGGCTGCCATATTTTTTAAAACAGCTGTCTTCCAGAGATTTCTCATTTTTGATGGCTACTTCTCTGCAGGAAACGTGTTTACAGGAGACGCTACTTTTCTCCAGTGACTCATTTCATAGCATTCAATATCCTCATGAATTCTTCATGTTTAGACTTTATTTTTGTTTGCCTGGATAGTTTGTTTGAATTTTTACTTTCCAAGCTGCCAGTCTGACTACAACTTTGATCTTGCTGTACCAGACAGTTACTAAATTCAAACAAAAACTCTTTCTAATTCAGAGTATAGCATTCCAGCATAATGCATAGAAAAAGATAGGGGGAAAAGTAAGGATGTTGACCCCAAATGAGGACGTGTCAGAAGATCCAGGCTTATGGATTTTGGAACATCTGAAGTGCAACATTGTCCACTGCTTTGAATGTTTAGAAGGGTTTAGCTCTTAGTGATGGTTGGGAGTCCACTAATGAGAACATAGAAAGAGCGACACTGCAAGAAGCCATGAAGTCAGTCAGGTGGCGGGCCACAAAACTGGCAGAAAGGACAGCTGGACAGTTTTGGAGCAGCAGAGCAAGAAAGACGGTAAACAAGACACTAATGGTCTTAAATGAGTAAGATGGCAAAGTTAGTTATCCTGGTTAGCTTGCTCTCTAATGGACTTTTTTCTTTAACTTTTTGTGTGAGTTTACTCTGAAACTCCAAAGTTTGCTTTGCTTGCTCCATCTTTGCTCTTAGCTTGATTGGCAGCCATTGATTGCCCTGGCAAGAATGGAACTGTGTTTGAGAGCAATTTAATGTGGTCTGGAATCCAGCCCAGTAGTTCTTGGGACAGGTTCTGGTTTCTTGCAATTTGAATGGATGGATGGATGGATGGATGGATGGATGGATGGATGGATGGATGGATGGATAGTAAGTCTAAGAATGATCTTTCTATATTACATTTATCACACATAGTAAATAGATAATGTCATGAGTGTTGACTTTAGCTAATGTATTCATATCAAAACTAGTTAATTTACACTGTACCAGAGCCTCCTGCTTTTTGTTTTTGCTGTATTTATTCCATGGTAGTAAAGCTTCTTCCCATCAGAATCAATTTTAAATTATGGAAAAAGAAGAAGCCACCGGAAGTGAGATCAGGGGAATATGGTGTGTGTGAATCGTATTACGTGATACCAGTAATGGCGCACTGCACAATAACATGCAATGAATATACTTGACATGAGCATTCCTAGTTTTCATCCTATTTCTCTGTACATTTAGCATTTATTTGCTCAGAGGTTGATGCGCTTGATGCTTCCTGAGCAGCTCTTCTTTTCTTCACCCTAGTGGCCCGCTTCTTCTTTTCTTTCGTCGGCATCATTCCTCGTTAAAAGTGATTAACTCAGTGTTTGTGTTGCAATGACTTTGTATGTTTTTCTTAATTTTTCACTTAAGCTGGGTCTTCAATCTGCCTCAAGAATGATTTAAGATATGAAGAGGTAGGAGAAGTGACTGCAAAGGTGGTAGGGATGAGAAATGCATCAGTATGCATGCACCGCACAGCCACCCTGCTGCCCACTGCCGAGAGTTGATTCTACAATAAAATAAAATAAAAATAAAAAGAGGACTAACCTTAGAGGACAATCATCACCCCGAAAGCGGATAGTAGACGTCACATAGTATATGTGTACCAAATTTCAGGTCAATAGGTCAAACGGTTTGCGAGCTACAGGTGATTTAAAATCCTGGACAGACAAACGAACAGCCATGGTAGCATATTATATATAAAAATCATCATTCCTTATACAGTATTCTGTTCTGTGTATTGTATTGTATTGCCCCCTTCTTTTTGATACCCACTGCACGCCCAACCTACCTGGAAAGGGGTCTCTCTTTGAATTGCTTTTCCCAAGGTTTCTTCCATTTTTCCCATTCAAGGGTTTTTTTTTTTCTGGGAGTTTTTCCTTGTCTTCTTAGAGAGTCAAGGCTGGGGGGCTGTCAAGAGGCAGGGCCTGTTAAAGCACATGGTGGCACTCCTTGTGTGATTTTTGGCTATACAAAAATAAATTGCATTTTGTGTGTGTGTGTGTGTGTATATAAAGCAAAAAAAAACATTGTTTTTGGTCAAAAGCTGTTTGACTGACAACATAGTGAGTGCAGAATACAGTTTTGGATACGCCACTTCTCCAGATGTTTTTCCTGATCCTTTCCCATCGATATGTCAGCAGTTCAATGTAATGTTGTCATTTAACAGTCTGTCCACAAGGGTCAAACTCTTTATGAACAAGTCAATCAATGACAAAAAAGTGGTCATCATTGTCTCTTGAAACTTTGCCACAGTGTGACTCAGAGACCAAAATCATTGCAGCCACCTGCATAATTGTAGAATAAACACCAGAAATCTGCACTCTATGAATTCTATGAATTCAACATGATACCATTTGGCGGACTGATTAAACAAGACAATAGAAAAACACTACTTAGCAGTATATTCAATAACTACACTCTACTTCTGTACTATTGACTGATTCTGGGAATTTTTGTCCCCCCTAGCCCCTCACATATTCATATCCTGATTTATTTTCATCCACCATGTTTGTTATGTTTATTATGGAAACATAATGGAAACTCAGATGGAAACATACTCACAAGCGAGGAGAGTGTGTTGAGCAGATGGAAAGAGTACTTTGAGAAGCTGATGAATGAAAAGAACGAGAGAGAGAGAGAGAGATAGAAGGTTAAATGATAGTGAGATAGTGAATCAGGAAGTGCAATGGATTAGCAAGGAGGAGGTAAGGACAGCTATGAAGAGGATGAAAAATGGAAAGGCCGTTGGCCCAGATGACATACCTGTGGAAGTATGGAGGTGTTTAGGAGAGATGGCAGTGGAGTTTTTAACCAGATTGTTTAATGGAATCTTGGAAAGTGAGAGGATGCCTGAGGAGTGGAGAAGAAGTGTACTGGTGCCGATATTTAAGAATAAGGGGGATGTGCAGGACTGTAGTAACTACAGGGAAATAAAATTGATGAGCCACAGCATGAAGTTATGGGAAAGAGTAGTGGAAGCTAGGTTAAGAAGTGAGGTGATGATTAGTGAGCAGCAGTATGGTTTCATGCCAAGAAAGATCACCACAGATGCAATGTTTGCTCTGAGGGTGTTGATGGAAAAGTTTAGAGAAGGCCAGAAGGAGTTGCATTGCATCTTTGTGGACCTGGAGAAAGCATAAGACAAAGTGCCTCGAGAGGAACTGTGGTATTGTATGAGGAAGTCGGGAGTGGCAGAGAAGTATGTAAGAGTTGTACAGGATATGTATGAGGGAAGTGTGACAGTGCTGAGGTCTGCGGTAGGAGTGACGAATGCATTCAAGTTGGAGGTGGGATTACATCAGGGATTGGCTCTGAGCCCTTTCTTATTTGCAATGGTGATGGACAGGTTGACAGACGAGATTAGACAGGAGTCCTCGTGGACTATGATGTTTGCTGATGACATTGTGATCTGTAGCGATAGTAGGGAGCAGGTTGAGGAGACCCTGGAGAGGTGGAGATATGATCTAGAGAGGAGAGGAATGAAGGTCAGTAGGAACAAGACAGAATACATGTGTGTAAATGAGAGAGAGGTCAGTGGAATGGTGAGGATGCAGGGAGTAGAGTTGGTGAAGGTGGATGAGTTTAAATACTTGGAATCAACAGTACAGAGTAATGGGGATTGTGGAAGAGAGATGAAAAAGAGAGTTCAGGCAGGGTGGAGTGGGTGGAGAAGAGTGTCAGGAGTGATTTGTGACAGACGGGTATCAGCAAGAGTGAAAGGGAAGGTCTACAGGACGGTAGTGAGACCAGCTATGTTATATGGGTTGGAGACTGAGGCACTAACCAGAAAGCAGGACACAGAGCTGGCGGTGAGAGTTAAAGATGCTAAGATTTGCATTGGGTGTGACGAGGATGGACAGGATTAGAAATGAGTACATTAGAGGGTCATCTCAAGTTTGATGGTTGGGAGACAAAGTCAGAGAGGCAAGATTGAGTTGGTTTGGATGTGTGCAGAGGAGAGATGCTGAGTATATTGTGAGAAGGATGCTAAGGATAGAGCTGCCAGGGAAGAGGAAAAGAGGAAGGCCTAAGAGAAGGTTTATGGATGTGGTGAGAGAGGACATGCAGGTGGTGGGTGTAACAGAACAAGATGCAGAGGACAGAAATATATGGAAGAAGATGATCCGCTGTGGCGACCCCTGACAGGAGCAGCCTAAAGAAGAAGATGTTTGTTATGTTTATTCCCTCTTGTACAGCAGTGGCCCTCAAGCCCTGTGGCAGTAGGTTTTCATCCCAATGAATTTCTTCTTTTAATTGAACTCCTGTGTTAATTAAGCAAGCTGTTACTTCCCAATTTGTGTTATTGGTTGTGCTAAATATTTACTGAATGTAAGCAGAAATGTAGATGCATAAGAATTCCTTTTTTTTTGCTTATTAGTATTTTGTTCTTTATAATTTTCTGTTTATTTGTGGCATTACTTTCTAATAAGCACACAAGTGATTAAATACTAAAATCGCTATCTTTTAGTATTCAGTGTCACTTGCCCTGGAGTCTGCTGTGTTTGTCATTAATTTTCAGCATTCAGATGTAATTAGGAGAGCAAACTCCACAGAAAAAGTGAATTAAAAAAAAAAACCGACAGTCGTATGCGTCTAAAGATTTAGCAAAAATACAAATATTTAACTTCTTATAAAGGAAAATCTAACACTCATGCAATTTTATGAATACAAAATAAGAGAATAAATAAAAAGGACAGCCAATTAAGCAATGAAATCAGGTAAAGGTAAAAATATCTCACAAGAGGCTCCCTGGATTGAACTAGAAGACCCCTTACTGTTGTGGAATCAGATTCAAGCAATGACTCCTGGGATGGTGGGTCATAATAAAGGAAGGTTAGAGGACTTGGCATGTAGGAGGCAGCAGAGCAGCTGTGCAAAGATTCCGATTCCCTCAAGGTTGCTTGGGAGTTGTAGTTTTGTCAAGCAACCCTGCTGGAAGGGAGAGCAGGGGCACATGGAAGGAGCTCCAGAGAGGCAGCCTCTGGCATTTTTTTGGGCATACAGCTGATTTGGAAGTGTGGATTGGGAATTCGGACATACAACACATGTTCTAGCTTTTAATGGTCTTCTACTGACTCTCTCTAGAGACAAGTAGTGACAAAGGGCTCACATCATTATCATTATCACCATCATCATCATCAAAACACACATTTTGCTATATCAGTGCTTCCCAAACACGGTCCTGGGGACCCACTATGACTACAGGTTTTTGTTCCAACCAGATTCATAATCAGTGACAATACTTGATAGCATTGATCTCATTTAATTAGCTGGTATTTATTTTCTCTTATTCTACATTCAGAAAAGCACAGCAGCATGATTTTTAGATTTATAACACATTTAGAAATATTTCTGCTTTTGCTATAGATTTAAATGCTTAACTCTCTTTTGTTGATTTCATCATATTTTGCCCATTTTTTCTGTGCAGTTTTCCCCCTTCATTGTATCTTAATAATGACAATTAAAAATGAGCAGAGCAGACACCCAGGCAAGCAACACCGAATAATCAAAGGCTGCAACTACTTCAGCGTCAGACCCACTAATTAGTTTAATAATGGATTAATTAAACAGTTAGAACACCTGGAAAACTAGAATGAAAATCAAGATGAAAATATTGTTAAAAGAAAAAAAAATACATTATTCCCATATAACTGCTTGGTACATTTTAATATACAGTAATCCCTCGCTATATCGCGCTTCGACTTTCGTGGCTTCACTCTATCGCGGATTTTATATGTAAGCATATTTAAATATATATCGCGGATTTTTTGCTGGTTCGCGGGTTTCTGCGGACAATGGGTCTTTTAATTTCTGGTACATGCTTCCTCAGTTGGTTTGCCCAGTTGATTTCATACAAGGGACGCTATTGGCAGATGGCTGAGAAGCTACCCAACCAGAGCGCATATTACGTATTAAATAAAACTCCTCAAATATATTGTGAGCATGGGGGCTGTTCGCACCCCTAGAGGATATGGCCGCTCCTCAATAAACGTTGAAAGATTACCTTCACATTGCTCTCTTTCTTGCTGGGCTTGCATATGGCTGATTTTTCAAGCGATATGCTTCCTGCACTGTGCTTTGCATACTTAAAAGATCAAACAGCACGTATTGATTTTTGATTGTTTGCTTTCTCGCTCTGACATTCTCTCAGGGGGTGTGAGCAGGGGGGCTGTTCGCACACCTAGAAGATACGGACGCTCGTCTAAAAATGCTTTCACGTTGCTCCCTTCTGTGCAGCTGCTTCGTGAAGCGACATGCTGCACGGTGCTTTGCATACTTAAAAGCTCGAAGGGCACGTATTCATTTTTGATTGTTTGTTTTTATCTCTGTCTCTTTCTCTGCTCCTGACGAGGGGGTGTGGTGCTTCGTATACTTAAAGCCAAACAGCCCTATTGATTTTTGGCTGTTTGCTTTGTTCTCTCTCTCTCTCTCTCTCTCTCTCTCTCTCTCTCTCTCTCTCTCTCTCTTTCTCTCTGACGCGCACTCCTTTGAAGAGGAAGATATGTTTGCATTCTTTTAATTGTGAGACGGAACTGTCATCTCTGTCTTGTCATGGAGCACAGTTTAAACTTTTGAAAAAGAGACAAATGTTTGTTTGCAGTGTTTGAATAACGTTCCTGTCTCTCTACAACTTCTTGTGTTTCTGTGCAAATCTGTGACCCAAGCATGACAATATAAAAATAGCCATATAAACATATGGTTTCTACTTCGCGGATTTTCACCTTTCGCGGGGGGTTCTGGAACGCAACCCCCGCAATGGAGGAGGGATTACTGTATATCTATATACTAGGGAGCTTTGCCCCCTGCTCGCTTCGCTTGCCAACCCCCCTGCCTGCGCTACGTGCCAGCCACTTTGCATCTCTGCCATTCGCGTAAGTGGATTTCACTTTCACCAAACAACAAATCTTTTAATTCTCGCAGATACGCCTCTTCATTGGGAAGAAACAGTACTTTTCCCTGATGGCAACACGAATTACATGATCTACAAGTCTCCGACTTAAAGTTTGATCTCTTTTTGCTGTTTGTCCGTTATTTCACTGAGTAACAATTTCCGTTTGTTTGCGCTAATGTGATCTTTACTATCATTTTTTTGAGACTTTTGAATTTTAGTACTTTCATTATCTTTAGCCTGCTCTGCATGTGTATCGTGCCAACGTTTTTGAATTCTTTACGACGTTCTACTTTGTCATCTACTCTTTGTCTTTTATTTCCGGCCCTGGGCATGGTTAAATCTCTTGGCACAAAGTCTTATCTCGTGGGATGTGACAGTATCTCTCTGAAAAAGTCAAGTCATATTTTTTATCAAACATTGTTTTATAATATCTATATTGTTCCTAAAACACAGAACTTAGGAAATAACATTTCACTTAAAAACAGAAGCTGGTTGGAACAAAAACCTGCAATCACAGTGGGTCCCCAGGACTGAGTTTGGGAAGCATTGTGCTAGATAATGTGTCATGATGCCTTACAACCATGCTTATAGGGAAAAAGAAAGCAAAAAAAAGGTGAGTCAACAAACAAGCATACAAGTTTCAAGCGGACAGTCTAATCAAAGAGCAACCGCACGATTGCCAGCATTGTTTGTTTGTGGCCTTTACTCTGTGAATCCGTATCCAGAGATGCCTTGGGTCTTTGAGGCCTCAGCCAGGTAGGTGCCAAGCAGGTATAGCTACCAGGCCTTTGGTTAGGTGTGGTGCCAAGTCAAGGCCTAACCAGATTCCAGTTCAGCAATAAAGCTTTCTGTAGTAGTCTTTCTCATCTATTTGAAGAATGTGTCCATGCCATTGTAGGTGAAACTGGGACATGATGTCTTGCAAGGTCCTTGTCTCTCCTTTGCGTCATAAGAACAGGTTGTGTTCTTGGTCGGTGTTCATCTTCTCACATGGTAGACAGGAGAAGGAAAATGAGGAGGCCAGCACTAGAAAGAGTAGGCAGAAAGTGAGAATAGCCCATGTTAGACATACTGGGCATTGGTGCCAGTTATGGCTAACTTTATTCTTTAAAGTGAGGCCCAAGAGTCTTAGTCTTTTTTGTGTTTCTTTTTAGTAGCCCTAGTTGCTCCTCCTCCTCATTTTAATATCCTCCCTGCTATCCTTTATTTTGCAGTTGGTCTCCTCTAGTGGCCATTCATGTGGTCAACTCACAAGCACCCCATCTGGTCACTTTGTCTGTTATTTTAAGAGCATAACAAAAATATTGTTGTGAGTTGATTTCACTTGTAATTATATACAGAACATTAGTCATATTTAACTTGAACATTTTGCATCCATTATAGATTTTGAAAAATGACGAATCTGGTATCAGCTTTTGGAATTGACAATTATTTATAATTATTGAAATTTGCTAGGATGTGGATCCAAGGGGTGTAGACTTGGAGGTAGCCATATGTGATGTCATTAACACAACAGGTTAAAAGGTTGCCGCTGCCTCCCATTTTTCATCCAAGATTGCGGATAATGGACAACCTTTATTAGCGATTCCTTTCAAATAACCTTATCTGGGTTCTCATCTTTAGGCTGTGAATTTTGATCTGTGGTTTTTGGTCTGATGTGTTGGTTTAGGCGACAATAGAACTGACTTTCCCAGTTATGACCCTAGCTTTTGTCTTGACTGCATCACTTCTTCTAGTCCTTATCTGTTCTGGGCTAGTTTTCTGTATCTAAGAACAACAGATACAAAACACCAGGCCAGTTTTCTTTGTTTGGTTTGCTAGTAGCTAAGATGTCCCAGTCCAACTGGTGCTCAAACCATGGTTTACATTTTCGCTTGGTGTCCAAAAGCTTGTTTCAGATTTATCCCACTCTGTGGATGACTTTTCTACTTAGAATATGATTCTTTTGATTACTGGGGAGTCCTCAATGGTTCATGTCATCATTCAGTATGAAGAAAATGGCTGCACTGTATACGGCCCATGAGAAGAATAAAAACATAATGTTGGACCCCACAAATTTTGTCTTTTGATTTCAGCGCTGCTTCTAGTCTTCATTCTGGACATATTGTACACAACATGACTCACAATCTTTCTAAAAGAATTCTCACCAGTGTATTATGGGGGTCATTTGTTTTAATAGTTTCCTCCCAAGATACACAGTACATTCTTTGTGCAACCATTTTTAGCTGTATGTCAATTATCTTTAGCTAATTGTTCATTGAACAGACACATCTGAGCATTGTGACAGTAACCTACTTAAAACAATTTTTTTTCATCTCAAACATTTTGCCAATTTAGGATAGTCTCTAGAACAAGAGATTTCATGTATTTCTAGTGTAATTTATTTAACTTCACAGGGAAATAATTGTAGTGCTTCCTCCGCAGGTTTCCTGACAAGTTGTCTGGCTCATTGCACACTCATCATGCATCATCTGTACTCTTACAGACCTCTAGCTATAAAATCCAGAATTCAGCATTCAATACTTTAAACAATCCTGCAGAATGTGGCCTTCTTCTTCTGTTTCACCAACATTTACAACACCACCCAACCATCTTTGTGATGGATCTGCTATCATCAGGTTTCTGTTGTTCCTGAACTGTCCTTTACCTTCAACCAAATATTTCTAAACTCTTCTTAGGAATCTTCTGACAACCTAAACTAGGAAATGTTCTGAATTTAAACTAAAGTCTTTCTTATCTCATCCAACCATCTTTCCTGATGAGGGCCATAACCATCTTTAATTTCCCATTCACAAAAATGGGTGCAGAATCCTCCAAGCTTGGGAAAACAGTCATAATTGAATGAGTTTTAAACTCAGTTACTAAACACAAGTAAACATACCCTCCTTTACCATTCTAGAGGCTCACTTTGAAGCTCAGTGGTTGAAGATGAGTGACCATCGTGGAAGAGCAACTTTTGTGGAACAACAGAAAAACCGGCGATATCAGATCCACTCTGACTTTGCTGATCAGACATGAGCCATTAATAAGTTACTATAGTTCACCACTGACTGGCATGCTGTAGCTAAGTGCCATGCAGGTTCAGTTTTATGAAATGTGTTAAAATTAGGTTTTTAAAGTCTATTTACTTGTTGTATTTTTCATCACAATCTCATCTACATTTTTCATTAAATACTCCACCTGAGATTGCTGACATTATGTTTCATCTCATCTTATCTCATTTTCTGAAGCCGCTTTTCCTGATGACGGTCTCGGTGGCAGCAGGATAAGTAGGTCAGTCCGTACTTCCTTGTTCCCCACTAACAGATTCCATCACTTCCTGGGGAATCCTTAGGGATTACCGAGCCAAGTGAGAGATACAATCCCACCAGAGTGTCCTGGGTCTGCCATATGGTCTCCACCTGTTCAAATGTGACCTGAGCAGCTTTAGGAGGAGACGCTTGGCAGACATCCTTACAGCATGCCCAGCTTGGCAGACTGGTGTGGTGGTCCCCATATTTAACAAAGGTGACCAGAGGATGTGTTCCATCTATAGAGGGACCACAAAATTGGATCTCTAGTTGGTTAACCAGCAGGAGACCAAGAGTTCAGATAAGAGGAGAATGTTCCACATGGAACAAGGTCATCAGTGGAGTCCCTCAGGGATCTGTCCTCGGACCCCTCACTTTTTCTGATTTATATTAATGACACTGATTCTGGTATAGTTAGTAAACTTATCAAATTCACAGATAACACTAAAATTGGAAGGATGGCAGGAAAAGAATTCAAAAAGCCCTGGACAACCTTCAGAACTGGACGAACGCTTGGAAAATGCAGTTTAATGTAGCAAAGTGCTACACATGACTGAGAGGAACATCAATTATAAATACATGATGGGAGACACTGTCATACAGGAAGCAACCTCTCAAAAGGATTTGACGCAACATTTTCATCTGCACAGAAGCAATTAAATAGGCAAATAAAATGTTAGGTCATAAAAACTGTTGATTTTAAGGCAAAGGATGTTATGCTGAAACTGTATAATGCACTTGTAAGACTGCATCTGGAGTACTGGTGCAGTTCTGGTCACCACGCTACCAGAAAGACATAGCAACACCTAAAACTGTGCAGAGGAGAGCAACCAAGTACATTCCAGGACTTCAGGACAGACGCAGAGAATTAAACCTGTTTAGTCTCAATTAGAGGAGACAGTGTGGAGACCTAATCCAAGTCTTCAATATTCTCAAAGGCACTGATAGATCTAGCAACATTCTTTCAACGTAACAGAGAATCACATACTCGAGGACATCAGTGGAAATTAAGGGAAACTGCATTTAAAACTGAAGCCAGGAAGCACTTGTGGAAGACGTTACTGAGACAAGCAGTTGAAGCAGAAACCTTGACAACCTTTAACCCAAATCTCGATCAGATATCAGGACAGCTTAGCTATTGACTAAACAAATGGGCTTGATGGACTGAATGGGCTACTCTCGTTTGTCAGATTTCTTACATATGTTCACACTCCTCAGCCTCCCAGGTTAGGCCTATGCAGTTATACTGGAGGAAAGATTCCATCTTTGGTTGAGCCAAAGATCCAGAAGGAACAAGGTGGGTTCTGCCCTGGCCATGGACCAGTAGACCAGTTTTTCTCCATGATGGAGTTCAGATAAGGTATGTGGGAGTGTGACACATTTATTTTGTGGACTTGAAAAAAGCTATGAGCGTATTCTTCAGCATATGTTGTGGGAGATGCTGCAGGAATAAGGGCTAACAGGGCCACTCTTGCATGCTATTCATTATCAATATAAATGCAGTGAGAGCTGTGTCAAAATACCCGGCCTTATGTCAAATTTGTTCACCGTGGATGTCAGTCTCTATCAAGACTGTGACTTGTCACCATTACTGTTTTTAGGTTTTCATGGGCAGAATATCAAGGCACAGCTGATATGAGAATGGCCATTTAGAAAGGCTAGCATTGTTGTTTTAAGCAGACTATGTTGTCCTCTTTTCCTCTGGACCATCACTTCCAAGTGTGAGGTCATGGTTCACTCTTAGAAAAGAGTTCTCTCCAGATGAGTGGGGGGATCAACTGCCTTTAATGGAGGAGTACAAGTATCACTGAACTTATTCATGAGTGATAGAAAAGATAACTTGAGAACAACAAGCAGACTGGAGTGGTGGCAGCTGTTCTGCTGGTGATGTACCCATCCATGGTGGTGAAGCTGGGGGCTGAGTTAAAAGGCAAAATGCTTGGCTTACAGGTCGATCTTCATCTCTGACCTCATCTATGGTAATAAGTTATAAGTAATGACTAAAAGAATGACATTATGAGTATACAGTAAGTGGCAGAAATAAGGTTTCTTCACAGTGTGGCTGGTTTGAGACTCTGTGATTGGGTGACATGTTCAGCAATTCAGGAGAGACTTAAAGTAGAGTTGCTGCTCCTGTGGATCGAGAGAAACTAGTTGAGGTGGTTTAGATCTGACATTATGTATTTATTTGAAACTGTTATACAGTAACAGTCACTTTCACGTCACCAGTTGTTGACTGGTATTATACACACTATTTAAACTGAAAGTAAATAAGAAACCAAACAGAGGCCATTGCTCTCATGGAGTTAAAAGGCACTTTGTATATGTAATGTTTCCACATTTGTACAGGTAGGATTACAGAGTTAGGGACTGTACCTGTCACCTTGCACTTTAGACCAAAGTAGACAGTTGTTCAATGTTATTTTTGCTTGTAAAATGCCATGTTTTCTATAGAAAGGCACTATATAAAATAATACAGTTTAGCATCACAGCCACTAGGGCACTTGACTGTTTAAATGTTTCATATCATATCTTTTACAGATCACATAATCAAATCTGAACTGCAAAATACCATTTTGAAAAAAAACATAATATTTAACATTTCATTCTTCTCAAATGCCTAATGCATTGTGACAGATGGCTTCAAAGGCAGGGGGCTATCAGTCAAAACGGCTTCTCTTCAGAAGTACAGCACATTGACCTTGGAACATACAAAGCAGAGCCGTCAAAGGAACAGAGACACCAACTCAACTGCACTCTCAGTAGAAGCTTAATGTATGCAGGGTCCGGATCATTCAAGGCTTTCTTAGAAAGCAATGGAGTTTTGAATTCAGTAAGGGACTCCTTCAGCAGTTAAGTGCACACTTGATCTGGAGAGAACCCAGCATGCACCATTTTGTACATATGGTCATTTTATCATATTCTCCTTGGAAATGCTTGCAGACATATACAGTATATACCTTAGAAATAACAAGCTCAAAAGCCAGTTTGTTTTAAAGAATAAGACAGAAAACGTAATTTTATATACAGTTTGTAATAAAATATATGAGGGATGTTCAAAAAGTTTCCGCACTTTTATATTTTCGTTGGAAACGGTGAAGGCAGGAGGAGTAGTAATTGGCCGTGTCTGAGTGTGTCATGTGACTATCTCTGTCTGGTAAGACAGCTGCCCTTGCAGTTTAGTATACAGTAATCCCTCGCTATATCGCGCTTCGCCTTTCGCGGCTTCACTCCATCGCGGATTTTATATGTAAGCATATTTAAATATATATCGCGGATTTTTTGCTGGTTCGTGGATTTCTGCGGACAATGGGTCTTTTAATTTCTGGTACATGCTTCCTCAGTTGGTTTGCCCAGTTGATTTCATACAAGGGACACTATTGGCAGATGGCTGAGAAGCTACCCGGCTTACTTTTCTGTCTCTCTTGCACTGGCTTTCTCTGATCCTGACGTAGGGGGATTGAGCAGGGGGGCTGTTCGCACACCTAGACGATACGGACGCTCGTTTAAAAATGCTGAAAGATTATCTTCACGTTGCTATCTTTTGTGCAGCTGCTTCCTGAAATGACATGCTGCACGGTGCTTCGCATACTTAAAAGCTCGAAGGGCACGTATTGATTTTTGATTGAAAAACAAACTCTGTCTCTCTCTCTCTCTCTCTCTTTCTCTGCTCCTGACGGAGGGGGTGTGAGCTGCCGCCTTCAACAGCTTTGTGCCGCGGTGCTTCGCATACTTAAAAGCCAAACAGCCCTATTGATTTGTTTGCTTTTCTCTATCTCTGTGACAATATCTGCTCCTGACGCGCACTCCTTTGAAGAGGAAGATATGTTTGCATTCTATTAATTGTGAGACGGAACTGTCATCTCTGTCTTGTCACACAGTTTAAACTTTTGAAAAAGAGACAAATGTTTGTTTGCAGTGTTTGAATAACGTTCCTGTCTCTCTACAACCTCCTGTGTTTCTGCGCAAATCTGTGACCCAAGCATGACAATATAAAAATAACCATATAAACATATGGTTTCTACTTCGCGGATTTTCTTATTTCGCGGGTGGCTCTGGAACGCAACCCCCGCGATGGAGGAGGGATTACTGTATTATTATTATTATTATTATTATTATTATTATTATTATTAATAACTGGCTTTGTAAGCCTGTGCTGTAAAAAGCCTGGGGTCCTAGAAACTATTGAAATCATCAGAAAAAAATTGAAATGTACAGATGTCAGGTAATTGAAAGGAACTACTCTGGGCATCTCTCTCTTAAGAGGTTTCGTTTTGCCGACGTGCTTGCATCGTTTGTGCATTAGCGGCTGAGTGACTGTCTTTCTTTGGAGGTTTCGTTTTACAGATGTGCTCATCTCGCTTGTGTAAGAGATTCTCTGTTTTTTCGACAGTTTTACTTTGGCAACAGAGTCACTTTATTCTTCTGACTCATTAACTTGGGGCCACATTGCTGGCTCTCTGAGCTTCATCCTGTAGTAGTCGCGCACTTCTGGGCCAGACAGACAGACAGACACACTTCCACATGTGGACGTTTAGTTTTCTGTTTCCTCGGAGGTGGAGCCCTTACCCCGAGTCTACCTCTCACTTCCGGGTCGGACAGACGCACACACTTCCATGCGTAGACGTTTATATATAAGATAATAATAATAACAATAATAATAATAATAATAATGGCTGAAAAGTCCAAACGAATGTTTCCAGTGCCTTGTTGAATCCCAGCTGCTTTATAGACAGTGGTGTTCCTACTGGATAATTGGACCAAATAAAGTGTCTCTATCTTATAAGACTATAGAAAAAATGCTTCTGTATTTATTTAAAGATATCTTTGGGGTTCTAAAAGCGTGAGTTGAACCAACAGCTTAACACTCCAGTGATTTACTCACATGCTTAGGATTCTTTTTAGTACACAGATTTCTGCTTTTTCCTCTTTGCTTTACAAAAGAGAGCCCCTCATAAGAGAGTGATGAAATCTACTGCAAAGGTAATAAATCTGTATTGTCTTAAAGGCTGTAGACAATTCATATTTTTCACTGCCCCCCCTCCTTTTAGCCATATTTAATTTGCGGTGCCATCTTCGTATTGCGGCATGGAGAAGAGCATGCAGAAGATTGTTTTCAGGCAGTGTGATGTCATTAGCGCTGGCCTGAATATTGCTGTACGCAGCAGGGGCTAGTAGGGGATCTCCAGGATGGCACAGATGCCTGACGCCCTGACTGTTTGAGGAATGTTGATTTTGACAAGTTTGACTACCTTTGAAGTGTTTGGAATCTCTCAAGCTGTGTGAAGACTGGCAGAATGTCAGCAGCAGTGTCACTCGCGGTGTAAGATAGAAGGCTGCCTTGCTTTAATCAATGCGACTGTCTAGGATGAGACAGAGTACAAAATGCACTCATAAAGTTAACGTCCTTTACTGTTTATATTGTTATAGTGTCTTTTGGAAGATAGGTGTAGGATTTTAAATTTTTTACATTTTTTTAATTTTGCAAAATGTGGCCACTTTTCCTGCCATATCCCAGACACGCACAGGTTATATTAGTTGGCAACTGTACATTGACTGTGTGAGCATCAATATCTGCATGGATGAAGTTTGAAAAGGACTGGCACGCTGTCAGGAGTTATGCATTGTGCCATTTTCCTTCCATAAGGCACTCTTTCAGGTTTATTGGCATCAAACCGCTCTGATGTGAACTGAGATTCCACCCCAAGGGGTCATTGAAGAAAACAGAAGCTGATGATTGAGTTGGCAGCCTTCAAGGTGATGTGCATATTGGAACGAGATGGTGAGCAGGAAGGCAGTGTGATGTACTGGGTAGGGCACTGGACTTGAGAGCTCCAAAAGTTATCAGTTTGTGTCTATTTAAAAAGTGTAACATGCTTTAATCTTGTAAGTTGCTTTGGACAAAGCTATCTGATTAATACATAGTTTTAGAGCGTCATTATTGTCACCTACTTACATGTTCTAATCAACATGCAGCATATCGGTTCTCTCTGGCACTTCTGCCTATTCAATAATTGCACTAACAGGAAAGGGTTGGTTGCGTAGGTACAATCTCTTATTTTCAAACCCACTTAGTCCAATTCAGGGTTGTAATTGGACCAGAGCCCCTCCCAGCAGCACTGGGCACAAGGCAGGAAGAACCTTGGACATGGCACCTGCCTGGCCTCTTTCTGCAGGATAATGCACCCTGCCACACTGTAAAAAATGCTCAGGAATTGTTGGAGGAACATGACAATGATTTCAAGGTGCTGACTTGTCCTCCAAATCCTTCGGATCTCAATCCAACTGAGCGTCTGCGGGACGTGCGGGAAAAACAAGTCCAATCCTAGCCAGGCTGCCTTCAACTGTTATCTGATATTAAGAGGATTCAACCCCTCTTCTCCAATCATGCTTTGTAACCCCTTTATCAGACACTTGTACTCTCTTGACCAGACTAACGCAACTCACTCCTAGCCGGGCTGCCTTCAACAGTTATCTGACCTATCCAACTCCTCCAGAATGCAGCTACTCACCTGGGGTCCTCTGTTCATCATTTCACTCCTTCTACTTCTTTGCTTCTTTCTCTTCATTGGTTGCCTGCTCCTTCATGGATCCAGTTCAAAACTCTTGTCTTGACCAATGGTTCTCTGAATAACTCTGCTGATCGTTACCTTCAGTCTTTGATGTCTCCATACGTCCCCTCACAAAGTCATCGTTGCTGACCATCCCTCCTCTTGCCCAGTGTGTCAATACTGTATGATGCTTCATCGTTCTTCCTCCAAAGCTGTGGAACCCATAGAGGCCTCACCCCGCAACTTACAGGACTTAAAGAACCTGCTGCTATTGTTATGGTGTCAAATACCACAGGACACATTTAGAGGTTTTGTGGAGTCCAAGCCTTGATGGGTCAGAGCTGTTTTGACGCCATGAGGGGGGCCTGTACAGTATTAGGCAGCTGTTTTTAATATCGTGGCTGACTGGTGTACAAACGAAACACTACAAATTACTTATTACATAATGAATACCTATAAAGACATGGAAGCGTTTTAACAGACAGGAAGCAAAATGGTTAGAAACTGATTACCATAAATGGAGTCCAACAAGATCTGTGATACTGCTGCGTCCATCTAATATCACATGGTCACGAGGTGACCAGGCTGTAACTGTATCAGCCATGGCCTGTAAAGAGAACTTTGGGTACTCGTGTGTTTTAACCCTGCCACTCAACCCAGAGAGAGTTTCTCCATTCATTCGTGCATAGAACCTCCAACAGTAAGGACCCTTCCATGTTATAGTTAATGACATTAGAAAGTTTGCGACAGAAGTAATGTTTCAAAAGTAATTAAAAATCTTATTTTACATATTCTTGTTTTTCTTTTGTAAATAAATGAAGGCGAAAAACGATGAAGTTTTTCTCTTGCCTGTGCCTGCAGCAGGGTTATAACACACGAACACCGAACTTTGTAATTCCACAAAATGAGTCCTCCTCGGTGAGCTAATGTTTTGAACACTGGCACATATTTACCTGCAACATCTCCAAATTAGTACTCATGAAATTACTTTTGTGCTTGTGAGTCGGGTCATTTTTTATCAAGGCACATTGTCATGCAGTGGCTAAATCCTTTTTTTCTCTTGCTCAAAGCTTTGCTGGATAGAAAAAGAAGACAACAAAATCGAAGGTTATTGCGGAGCAAATCTTTTAATCAGGCTTTGGAAATGTTCCATAATTAATTGTATTGAGCTCTTTGAAGTATCAGATGGAGCTTCCTTTCAGGCACAAAAAGTCAGTCGCACCTCAAATGTCCTGATGAATGCTGAGCTATTCGGGTAGCAGCAGATGTAGGCCTGGCTGCTGCCCTGTTGCTAGGCAGTCAAACAGATGTTTGTTGGTAAGAACAATGCCTGTTGAGCAAATCCCACAAAGATGAAATAAAAATAAAATCTTGTTGGACCAAAAGAACCTGCTTAGTTGTTTCAAAAAAAGAAAAAAAAAGAAAACACGTCAAGAACAGATGCCCACACTAGTCACTTGACCACTTAAGTCATCCTTTATGTTTTGTTATATTTTCCAGGCGCAGTTGTGCATCGTCTCATTTTCATTCCAACATGGCTCATAACCGCTAACTAATTTCCTTCATTACAACAATAATTTGCTGGGTTCTTTTAGATTGCTGTTAATTACCTGCCAGCACTGGGCACAGAAATTAGAGTAGCCTTGCAGTTTATGCGGCAAAGGTAGGACAGTTAAAATCTGGAGGTTGCATCGAGAGACAATCTTTGAAGAAACTGACTATGCGTGCATTGTTTAATGATATGAACCTACCTGGTGCTCCTCTAAACCATCTTCTCCTCTCTTACTTTCAAATTGTTTTGTCAGACTTTCTCTGGGGGAATGAAACTGATGCACACTATCCACTGCTTGACCTTTAGGTGATTGAGAAAGTCTAGTTAAATTTGTCCTTATGCGGCACTAAGAAGACGGTTCCAGGGCTCTTTTCCATTTATTTGCTTTATGGGCTTATCCCAGATGTATCTCATACTACCAACCATGATCCAGATGCCAGTCCATCACAGGGCCTGGTCATAAAACACCTATGTCTTGTCACATTAGAGTCCTACGGTGACCCTCTTCTCCCCTTTATCTCTTATATATATTTCTGTTCTGGTTCGTCCTGCTTCCACTTCAAAACTGGTCCCGCCCACACACAGCCGACACGGCATTTCTCGATTCCTATTTGTTGTCTTCCATGTGCTGCCACAATGATAAAGTAGCTTTACCACCTTTGTGGGAGCCACCTGTGTCTTTACAACAGCTTCTTACACAGCAAACATCAGAAGCTAAACATTATCGTGAACACATTCGAGAATACAACTCTTCTCTAGCGTTTGCTTCCATGGGTGCACAGATAACTCAGCCTCCTGGCCACGGACCATACTGTTTTAAAATACACAGACTAATTTATCACCAAATCGCTCCACTATTGGCGCAGTGGTAGCGCTGCTGCCTCGCAGTTAGGAGACCTGGGTTCGCATCCTGGGTCCTCCCTGCGTGGAGTTTGCATGTTCTCCCCGTGTCTGTATGGGTTTCCTCCGGGCACTCCGGTTTCCTCCCATAGTCCAAAGACATGCAGGTTAGGTGGACTGGCGATTCTAAATTGGCCCTAGTGTGTGCTTGGTGTGTGGGTGTGTTTGTGTGTGTCCTGCGGTAGGTTGGCACCCTGCCTGGGATTGGTTCCTGCCTTGTGCCCTGTGTTGGCTGGGATTGGCTCCAGCAGACCCCCGTGACCCTGTGTTCGGATTCAGCGGGTTGGAAGATGGATGGATGGATGGATCTCTTCACTATACGGTAAGACTTCTACCTCTCCAGGATATGGAGAGTTGTATGTTTTTGACACAGTGCAAGCTACTAAAGTACGCTTACAAAATAAAGCAAATTCTGCATGCAGCGAAAATGCAGCGAAAATGTACTTCTCCAGCTAGATTCCATGCTCAGAACCATCAACCCTTTGCTAAATCATACAAACACATGCATAAAATCGCTCAGTCCAATCCAACAGCATCTGTACGAATGGTTTTCAAGGAAACCCCTAGGCAGGATTTACGATGATACAATGCCCCGACATGTCACACCAATGTTGCAGCGATTTTCATCGGAGAAGATGGTGAAACGCCTGCCGAAAGGGACATTTGCATCTTTCCCATAGGCAACTCCTGTAAACAGATTTCCACGCTCAATATGAATTGCGATCCTGTGGTTTACCCACTTTTATTCCTTTACGGAGACATTGGCTGGCACAAAGATTTACAACATGTTCCCGATATAAGAACCACCAAGCAAATAAGGCTTACTCAATGCCAATTTTACACGTACAGATTAGCAATGAGGAATGCATTTAGTATTTTGCACTCCAGCGGCAAACTATTCCAACAGTACGTCGTAGATGCATATGTTAAAATATCTCAACTATCTCAGATTACATCAACAAGATCTGCACATCAAACTATCAGACGCACTGCAAGCAAACGCTGAAAATAACAATGTACGTGTAGGCAAAATGATCATATTACCGTCCACATTTCCAGGAAGTCCAAGATACATGCAACAGAACTATCAGGATGCCATGGCCATAGTACGTAAATTCGGAAAGCCTGATTTATTTATCACTTTCACATGTAATCCTGCTTGGCCGGAAATTCTATATGCACATTGCATCTTTCAAGAAGTATTTATTTCTTCTTGATTTCTGAATTCCTTTCTCACCGTTTTCCGTTCCTATTCTTACACCGCCGTGTGCTACGGCGGGCGTCGGCTAGTATTCTTTATTTATGTAGACTTTAACAGAATGCCTCCAATCCGGTACTCATACCACACTGTCAGGTACTTTAGTACAGCATAGTACCAGAACAGATAAATGAAAAAGGCTACGCATTTATTGGAGTATTATAGAATGTACCAAATAAGATGCCATAAACCAAGCACAAATAGAATGTGGCTTTGCAAACCATTATGGCAGATGGCTGGGAGAGAATCAAGTGTAACTACAATTTTATACATCTCCTGAAACTAAACATCTAGCACCAGCAGGTTGTATGGTGTGCCGGACGGCTGGGACCCTTACTCAGCCGAGATGCCTCCATGCTGGGAGCACTGGGGAAGCAAGTGTGGCCAGAGCATTACCTCCCCTGGAACGTTAGGTGGCAGCCCCCTGGGTTGCAGCAGTCCCTCGGACTCCTGCAGGGCTTCATGGGAGTTGGAGTTTGGTACAGGCTTGTTGGGAATCGTGTGTGCCCCCAGGGTGTGTTACAATTACTGCTGAGCCCTGGAGAGCAGCTCTTCTGTCACACCTGGAGCACTTCCGGGTGCCCTATATAAGGGGCCAGCAGACACTACTTTGAGAGCCAGAGTTGGGAGGAGGAGGACGAAGCTTGCTGAGGAGGAGTAGAGGAGAAAGAAGAACTGAGAGATAAAGAAAGAAAAGAGAGTGAGAGACAAAGAAGATAAGAGTAAAGAAAGTGTATGTGGGGGCTTTTGGGGACACTGTAAATAAAAATCACATGTGCTTTGGTACTGGTGTCATTAGCGTCTGTCTGTGATCCAGGCCAGAATGTTCACAATGGCGCCCGAACAGGGACCATCTGCCCATTAACTGGCAGGGGACCCAATTTAAAAAAAATTTTGTGGACAGCCCAGCACAGCAGTGCAAGGCGCACACACGCAGCAACCCAGGAGGCTGCCATCTAATGTTCTGGGGGAAGTAATTCTCTGTCCACACTTGCTCCCCCAGTGCTCCTAACGTGGAAGCATCCCAGCCGGGCAAGGGTCCCATCCATCTGCCACACTGCCCCTCCCTCAGCTGAGCCATGTGGGGCAAAGCGGCTCATCCCAGCCGGGCAAGGGTCCCAGCCGTCCGCCACACCATACGACCTGATGGTTTAGTTTCAGAAGGTGCATAAACTTGTAGTTACACTCGATTCTCTCTGGTGAGCTCTTTTCAGGTCCTCATATATACTCAGCCAAGCAACCTGTATAAATTTGACTGCTGAAAGAGACAGAGTCTTCTCAAGATGGAGAATGGCAAACAGAGACAGTTTCTTTGTTACTCCTGTCTTTATCTTCCTTCATGTACCACCTGGACCAATAGGATAAGCTGTCTCCCTACTTCATACACGTTCTATTCAGACACAGCTCAGCCCTCTAATGACCAACAGGATCAGCCAACTCCTTACTTCATTCCAGTTCTTGTTTCAGCACAACTCAGTACCAACCCATCCTCAGCTAGATTGTCCTTTCATCTCAGCCCACCTGTATTCCCCCATGCTAGCTAACCAGTGAATTCCTGCTTTCACATAGGGACTCCCTGCAGGCAAGCGTCTGATAAGTCGACTGGCTTAACATTAGAACCCCTGAAGCTTACGATAAAAGTTAAAACCTTAAATTCCTTTGCACCTCTCCTCATCAGTGTCTTTTGTTTTACACAATGTATCGATCAGCACAAGCAGCAAGCAACCTGCTATCCCATCCCCCCCCACTGCCGCAGCTCAAGTCGGACAAAAAATTCTCCCAGCTCAAGTCTGTTTGTCTGGGTGTGAGGTGCCTGGAGTTGTAGAGGGTAAATAATATACGCGTATGACACCCAACCTGTAGCTGCATCCAAACGGTGCCTTTATGCCTGGTGCAGCTGCGTTGTTCATATGTGTGAGTGGACGTTTCTTGTGGGGAGAGCTTCTGCTCTCTTTCTCCGATGTAGAGCCCTCATCCTCATCTAAGTTCACCTCTGTTATAGCACTTCTTTATTTGAAAACAGCAGTGTCAGATTGGGCGTGAACGCGACTGAGTGAATAAAACTGAATAAAAAAAAAAAAAGCTAACCTTTACAAGTACCATAAATTTACAGTGGCAGTTACAGACTCAAATGAAATGTATGTTTTTAGTCTATAATATTAACAATAAGAGCAGCTCACTACTCAAAATGGTAAATCTAGGAAGGACCCAAAATCGAATCCACAACCTCTTAATTATGAGTCAGCAGTTCTTATTGCCGCACCACCCAAGCAGTCGAGGCCGCATTGCACCCTAACCTGATTTATTTTTCTTTGGTTATATTCTTGAATAAAAGTGCACTTGTTTTGTAATACTTGTGCCTTTTGTGAAAGTGTTTATTTGATATTTGGACTTCAGTCTTTGCACATTATATTATGTACTTCATGTCAACATTTTGTCATTAGTACTATAACATGCAAAAAGTTTCTGTTTTAGCTATGTGTTCAACATTTCTTTCCTCGCATTTCCTGCCATTCTACATTTATCCAGATTGTTGTAGACTCGGAACACATATGAAATGCATGTGTTCCAAATAACGATACACTGTATTATTTACCCTATACAGCTCCAGGTACATCACTCCTAGATAAACAGACTTTTTGACCTACTTGAGTCTGTGGCGGTGGGGGGGGTTTAGGGGGGGATAGCAGGCTGCTTGCTGCTTGTGCTGGTCGACACATTTACAAAACAAAAGATGCTGATGGAGAGGTGCGAAGGATTTTAAGGTGGCCTGGGATTACAGCTTTTCTCGTAGGTTTCAGGGATTATAGTGTTAAACATTTATACTGATAGACATTAACTCTTTTAGGGCTAATTATTTTTTTTTCCTATTGTCCCAGTGCTGAATATTTTTCCAAAAACCACAGTTTTCTAAAAAGCACACGAAGCATTGGTTTTACACATAAATCAACATAAAATACTCATTTATGACAAATGACACTCTGTTTTATGTTCCATGAACCCATACAGTATATAAATTCACATACTTATTACCAGTTTGTTTGTCATTAGCTGAAAGGCACTTTCTGAAAAAAAAAAGAGCGAGTGTCGAGTGGCTGGTAATCCATAGTGTCCACTAGCACTCCTTGTTGTCTGATGACGTCCACTTGCCAGCTTGCGTGTTCAGCACTACGATCAGCTGGAGACTGATCAGCTCATGCAGGTACCTGTGTTTCGTTTTCAATTTCCCGATCATTTGAATCGAAATCAGAGTTTGATAACTCAGAGTCCGATTTAGCAATAATACTCAAAATAAATAAATAAATAAATTAAATAAGTAAAATTTTATATTATTGATAAGTGTCTGTGTAGTCCTCCCAGGCAAATGTTGGCGTAAGCGCGTCAGCTACACAATCAGCTGGGAGCCACTCAGCAGAGGCAGGTACCTGACTTTAATAATAATAATAATAATAATAATAATTCATTACATTTATATAGCGCTTTTCTCAGTACTCAAAGCGAACCCACAATCTTCCACAGTCTCCTTACTGCAAAGCAGCAGCACTACCACTGTGCCACCTGTGAGGTGACTTTCATTTTCGATCTGCAGATCACTTGCATCAAAGTCGGAGTTTGATAAGTCAGAGTCCGATTCAGCAATAATATTCAAAATAAATAAATTAAATAAATAATATTTTATATGTTTTGCTTTGTGCATTCACTTTGCTGTCTCGCTCAATGTCAGTGCCATTCTAGACATTGTTTACTGTATGGTACACATGTAAATGCAGGGATTCAACATCAAGTCAGCAAGTCTAACAGTCCTCCTATCAAAGAGGGTCTACATATAACGTAACAGTGAGATTTATTGACATTTACAGCTTTTTATCACCCTCTGCCCCTGAATGTTGACTTTAGTCGACATCTGTTCTCAACCCGCTGTGTCGATGAAAGACGGCATCTGCCCTAAAACAGTTAATAATAAAAATATCATCAACCTATATGGTAATATTATTTTCTGTTACAATGTCTTCATACCAGATGAGGTAGACGTCAAGCACCAGCCTAATGCACATGTCTTGGGATATGTGGGAGTAAAACTGAGTACCCAGAGAAAAACCACTTGAACATGAGGAGGACATACCGATTTGATATATTCAGTGGCTGGGCCTGGATTTCAAGTTAGAACTCAGAGAAGCATGAGGTGATATGGCACCCCAGCAACTTCCTGAAAAGCTGTTTATCTGTCTTGGACAAGGAAATGGCCACCCACATTAATAAATTCCCAATAAAACAGAATGTCCATCCAGCAGCATTTTCACTGCAGGCTAACAGAAGATGAGCCCCTCAGGTCAGAAGATGCTTAATGAGCAACTGTGAAAGAGCAGAGGGCAGGAACAAGAAGAGATGGAATTAATGAGAGAAGTCTGCTAATGTGTTCATGGATTCTAGACAGTAAGAGCAGCAAGTGAAGAAGAAGTTGATACTTTATAAACTGAAAATGTTTTCTTTAATGTTGACAACACTAGAATCAGTTAAATGGAAATGAAGATAAATGTGTCACATATTATCTGCTATTCCAGTAATGAATCTCGCCAAAGAAATGGTGAAGTTATTACTGTTCGTTCAAGAGAATCAGTCACGACCTTCTTTTGTTAACATTTTATTTCCCTGATGAAATAATTGCTAATTGAAAATTTGATTGAAATGTCTGTCTTCAAAAAGCTAGAAGAACTTTGGCCAGATGGCCATGGGAAAACTTTGCACGTTTTTCTGCTTTTGACAAAATGGAAAGATCAGGTTTGTCTGATTCCAGGATAGATTCCAGGTCAAGCGCATCTCAAATGTCCTGATGTTACACTGATACCATTTTTTAAGTAAAAGTTATGACCCTGTGACCCAAAGTCTAAGGTCAACAATCATCATATCAGTCTGGGGTATTAGAAATAATCTATTTATTAACCTTCTCATCATAGCAGGGCGGAGTGGTGGCTCTGAGGCTGGGGATCTGCGCTAGCAATTGGGATGTTGCTACTTCGAATCCCGTAAATGCCAGAAGTGATTCCACTCCGTTGGGCCCTTGAGCAAAGCCCTTAACCTGGGTATGACGTTAATCTGCAACCAGCCCTGCAAGCATGTCCTCCAACTTACAGGGAAATCACCAACACGGGTTGGTGGCAGGACTGGCACTCCAACCACCGTAAAAAATAAAACCTCACACTGTTCAAGTGTGGTGCTGTACTCTGGTCCCAATCCAGATGGTTCAAAGAATTTTCTACCTGATAAATAAGACTGTAACAAGTTGAAGACACTACCTGAGAGATCCATCCATTGTCGAATGTGATTAATAACGCTACTGCGGTCTGTGGTGTAAAATGCCGCACTCAGGTCTAGAAGAACAAGAACAGATGTGTGGACTGTGTCCGCATTAATCCTCAAGGTCATTTACCACTTTAACCAGTGCAGTTTCTATACTACGATTTGATCTAAAACCTGACTGGAACTTATCAAGAAAGAACTGTTTGTCCAAGTAATCACTTAGCTGCTGGAAAACTGCTTTATCTAGAATTTTACTTAAGAAAGACAGGTTAGAAATTGGTTTAAAGTTGTTAAAGACAGAGGAGTCAAGGCTATATTTCTTTGGCAGGAATTTAACTGCTGCAGTCTTTAGACAATCTGGGAAGACCCCCCCATATCTAAGGATGAGTTAACTATGTCAAGTACGCTATCAAAAAGCACATCGGAGACTTTAAAAAAGCTAGCTGGGACTGGGTCAAGCACACAAGTGGAGGGTTTTATTTGGGAAATTATACTACACTAGTCATTTAGCCCGTTACAATAACGGGCGTTAGAACAGTAGTGCATAAACATTAGTAGGAACAGTCTATATTAAATGGCAAGGGACTTTGACCTCATTCTTTCTGTTGGTCATATTTTTCTGTCTTTCAGCGTTTCTTTTGTTGATGTTTACTTGCTGAGCTGACCGTTCTTCGTTGGCTGCCGCCGTGTATTGTGTGTCTTTAATTTTCTGTGACAGTAATACTGTCTTGTACGGCTCTATTCAATAAGGGCGCGCACAAAAAGGCGAGCTTCAAAAGGGCGACCTCAATTGAGCGCGGCGAATAAAGGCGTTCGTAGATAATTTAGTTCAAATGGCTCTGGAATATGTGAAGAGCAACAAAGGTGCAGATCTTTATTTATGCGCGCCTTTATTCGCTGCGCCCAATTGAAGTCGCCCTTTTGAGGCTCGCCTTTTTGTGCGCGCCCTTATTGAAGGATACCGTCTTGTACGTCCGCTGGCTTGTACGTCTGTAATATACCTTTAATTTTCTCTGGTGTTAATACAGGCGTGCGCGTCGATAATATGCCTTTAATCTCCTCTGACAGTAATACTGGTTTGTATGTGGCTGTAATATGCGTCACTGTATTGCGTACCTTTAATTTCCTCTCGCAGTAATACTGGTTTGTATTTCCGTAAAACGCCTCTAACTTTCTCTGACAGTAATATCGCACATCGCACCGTGCCATACGCATGCGCACTTCATCAGAAGACACCCACACATGGACACCTGGACGCACACAGGGATTTTATATATATAGATAGTTCATGAAGACCTACAGTAATTCGAGTGAAGGAATTTAATTGTAATTCTTTATATTACATCTAATATTGTTTATTATGTGTTTAAAAAAGGTTATGAAAGCTTTGCATAATTCACTAAAAGTTTTCAGAAGGCATTCCATTGAATTATTTGGGTTTAGACGTCAGTCTTCTCAGTTAACCCAACAGTATTACCTTTACTATTGTTTTTTTCATCTTCCTCTGACTCACTTCTGTTTTGTTCTTCTCCTTCTTCCTCCTCCTCTCCTGTAAATGACTAACATTTCTGACCTGCTCTGTAACCACAGACCCGCCACTTGTACCCTGGACCCTAATCTTCACATCTTTTTCACCCATCTCTCCTTCGTTGATCGCCCACATCTCTTCTATTTTTTTATACATCATTGACCTCTGGTATCATCCCTACTAATTTTAAAAAACTGCAAGTGATCTCTGTTCTCGGGATATGATACCTCAACCCTTCTGCCTTTGCAAATTACTGTCCTTTCTCCCTTCTGTAACTCCTGTCCGAGACTCTAGAATGCATAATTCCAAAAAAGCTGTCTTCTTATCTCTCTGACAGCAATTTAATGGATCATCTTCTATCTGGACCCCATAAGGCTCACTACCAAGACTGCAGTGCTTCATTCACAAATGTTCTTAGTTCTGCTCGATCTGCTCCCCACTTATCCTTCTTGACCTTTCATTAGCTGTCAATCACCGTTAATCGCTTCTTGCTTATCTCCTCCCTCAGTAAACTCAGAATCAGTGGTTCTATGTTTGGAGATGGTTTAAGTCTCACCTTTACGACTGATTATTTTCTGTGTCCTGGTCTGAGTCCTTGTCTGCTCCACAGGTGTGCATCAATGATCTCTCTTCTCTCTACATTCACTCCTTATTTCTCTCACCACCTCTAAGCAGATGATGCCCAGATCTTTCTCTCATTTCCCTCTTACCACCCACAGGTTTCAGTCCAGATTTTCAGCCGTCTCTCTGCCATCTCATCCTAGATGAATGGTCATCATATTAAACTTAACCTTTCAAAGTCAGATGTTCTGTACTTGCCTTCCGATTCTCCTTCTTCAGCATTGCTCTTGAAGATGTCACCCTTTCACCATCACCGTCATGGTCAGAAATCTTACTGTAACTCTGGACTCCTCACTCCATTCATTGACCCAATCATGTTATTTCTTTCTTCATAATATTTAGATGATCCATCCCTTCCTCACTAATTATGCCAAGAAACTCTGTGTTCAGTCACAGGTTTTCTTACGGTTAGACTATGGCAATTTGCTCTGGAAGGGGCTTTCTTCAAGTGCAATCCAACCTCTCCAGCTTTCCCAGAATTAATCTGTTCAACTGGGGTCCTCTTACACTCATCCTCTGCTTTGATATCTTCCTGTTGCTGCAAGGATCCATTTAAAACACTTGTCTTGACCTCTGGTTCTCTGTATGGCTCTGCTCGTCAATATCTCCAGTCTATGGTCTCTCCATATGTCCCTTCAAGAAGTTTCTATTCTACAGCCTGTCTGTGTGCTGTCTGTCCTACCTACCTTATGCCAAGACTGAACAATTCTTTGTTTTTGCTCCAAAGCTGTGGAATGATTTCTCTTTAGATATTCAAATTGCTCTCAGTTTACTCACACTTAGGTATCTTCTGGAAATTGACCTTTTTGTTAAATATTTTGGATCTTCTTAGTTTCTCTACTATAGGATATTATCTGCTGTGCGATACTGACGTGTGTGTTAGTCTAGTTGCAGGTTTAATTATATACTGTAGTAGTGGTAGGTTCTCTGTTGCTTTTGATGTTTGCTCCTTGTAATTATTGTTGTATGTGCTATAACTTGCTTTGTAAGTCACCTTGGATGAAGCTTTTTTGCTAAATAAATAATAATAATAGTAGTAATCTTGCCATACATAACCCTATGAATCTCAAACCCACTTAATCCAATAAAGCGATTCAGGAGGCCTGAACCTTGTATAGAAATCTTAACAGCTCAACCTAATATATTCTTTAGCTTACAATAAAGAAAAGTCTTGGTAACGTATGTCAAGCAACCTCATTTCCATGTACTTTAAAGCTGTAAAGATGTGCTCAGATTTTCGATTAAGGTATCTGCATATGTGAAAACAACAGAGTGTCGGCTTTTGACAACAAAGATGCTGTCAGAACTTTGTTCTTGCTCGGCTTTGACTTTAGTGAGTGCAAGTCTGTGATCTGCCATGTGAAAGTTGAAATCTTTTTTTCCTTCTTTTAGACTGCTGAATTCCACCTTCTGGAAAATTAAAAATGAAAAGAAAGGAAGCAAGAGCTTCTGCGCATATAGTGAAGTACATACAGCAATCTACTGCCCGTAACCACCAGGGAAAGATTACTGGCAGACAAACTAGGCTTCTCATTAAAGACGCCGTCTCATAATAGCTGACTGATTGGAGAGTGAAAGTCGGTGGAGTCGGGGGTCACAGAAAAATACGGCAAACAAAAGGCGCAGAGTCCTCCTCCTTCTTGTCACCCTGTTGCTTTCTTCTGTTGATGTGTTGATTTGCCGGCATGATTTGTAGCTTCTGGGCTGTCAGGAGGGCAAACAATGTTAAAGAATATCATTTGAGGGATTAATCTGCCTGATGGGCAAGATCTCATTCGCAACCTATTTGTCACCTTCCATTACCTGCTTCAAGCTCATTCTTTAAGCCATCCTGCTTTGTCAGCTTTGTGCTGCTCTTATTCGTGCCGTTTTACTCTCTCTGTTTCTCTCTCTCTCTCTCTCTCTCTCTCTCTCTGTCTCTCTCTCTCTCTCTCTCTCTCTCTCTCTCTGTCTCTCTCTCTCTCTCTCTCTCTCTCTGTCTCTCTCTCTCTCTCTCTCTCTCTCTCTCTCTCTCTCTGTCTCTCTCTCTCTCCGTCTTGCTCATTCACTCGCTCGCTCGCTCGCCCGCCCTATATACTGCACAGTATTATAATCGGTTTCAGTGTGCAGAGGATGACTTGCTGCTCTGCAATATATCAGCCTTCATTTTGCAATTAGACAGGCATAATTTGCTCAGCTATTATAATGTGATTATGATTAATTATTGTAGCTTAATGTATCACTAAAGCATGTGCCCTTCCAAGTCACCTTGAATAAAGATGTCTCTCTGTTTTATTTCATTATGTAAGACTGAGAGGCTGCAGCAGCACTGAAAGAGTTACTTCAGATGTGACTGGCTAACTGAGAATTGCAATAGTATAATGAAGATAATAAACTGACACCAAAAGACTCATGGTGTGGACCAGTTGAGAGCCTTCCATATTTGATTCAACAGCTTTTATCCCAAATTATATCATTGGCATATCTGCAAAAGTATCGAGATCTTTAATGTGGAGAAAAAGCTTGGAAGGCAGACAGTGTGGCGCAGTGGGAAAGGCACTGGGAGGAAAGGTCTACTGAAGCATCTGTCTCACTGTATGGCCCCAAGCAGCTGCTTAACATGCCTAAGTGGTCAATTCTAAAAAGAAAAATGGCATATTGGTTTTGGTAAAGGTATTAACCAAATATACTGAGGTAGCTTTACATGACTGAAATCTAAATAATCGATGCAGACCTCAACGCTAACGTTAGCAGTGCACCATGCAATGTTTACATCTCTGTTATATTCCATTTGGTATGGGATTCGTGAAAACAGTTTTAATAATTGTGATGCACTATCTGTTGAAATGAGAATGGAATGCATTTAATTACTAAAAATGTTTGTGATGCACCCTCTGTTAGAATGACAGAGATGTAGCAACTGGTTAGACACACAGACAGTTATCCTTTTATTAAAGTGTGCTAGCTGTGCTAGATGGGTTAAAATGTCAGTAATTAACATGGACCGTTTTGTATTCAGAGGTAATGTTTGCAGTGCACTACCCATTCTAATGTGCAGTATTTGGTAATGCATGTAGTGATAAAATGTATTGCATTGTTCATTCTAACAGATGGCACATCACAAACATTTGTAGCAGTAAAAATACAATTACATCGTTCATCTCAGCAGATGCATTTTATTACATAAAATGTTTGTGATGCACCCTCCGTTAGAAGGTAGCAATCTGGTCAGACACTTAACATTTTATTAATGTGGACTAGCTGTGCTACCTGTCTAAGATGGGTTAAAATGTCAGTAATCAGCATAGACTGCTTTGTATTCAGAGTTAATGGTTGCAGTACACTACTCATTCCAGTGTATTTTGGTAATGCATGTAGTAATAAAATGCATTGCATTTTTCATTCTAACAGATGACACATCACAAACATTGGTAGCAGTAAAAATGCATTACATCGTTCATCTCAACAGATGCATTTTATTACATGAAATGTTTGTGATGCACCCTCTGTTAGAGGGTAGCAACTGGTCAGACACACAGACAGACAGATTGAAATGCCAGTAATCAGCATAGACCTCTTTGTATTCTGTGTTAACATTTGCAGTCCATTGCTTATTCTGTGTTACTTGGTAATGCATGTAGTAATAAAAAGCTTGCCATTTTTTCACTCTAACAGATGGCACATCACAAACATTCGGCGTAGTAAAATGCATTATATTATTCATTCCAACAGATGGTGCATCGCAAACATTAACACTTCTTTTTACGAATCCCATACCATATGGAAGATTATTGATACCAAAATGAAATACGACCCTACTTGTTAACAACATTTAAATGTAATACCTATGCATGTGGTGCATTTCATTTTGGCATGCGGTTATTGTGTCGTAAGTTAAAACATCTCAACCAAATGACCGATTGCTTTTGACTACAGCATGCAATTTCTTTGTCAGTTTTTAATGTAAAATGAAATACAAATGTGTATTACACTTTAATTCATGTCTGCAGACCGCATGTTGTAACTAAAAGCAAAGCAAACATTTCAATTCAAGACCACACTACAATCATGCCGAAATGAAATGTAATCCAATGACAAATCAGCAACATTGGGACATTAACAAGTCACCCTTGATGAGACTAAATGGGCAACTTCTCCTAAATGTGGTTAACTGTAATGATAAATTGCTCAGGGGTGCTGTACAATGGCTGGCCATGTGCTCAGACCTGCAAAGGTCATGTGAAAAGACAATTTGAAGCACCTTTAGAAGGGGAAAGGAGCTATATAAATAAAATGTATTATTATTATTATTAATTTCCCCTTGGGGTTTAATACAGTGTTCCAAATACGAAAATAAAAGATAATGTGAGATAGCAGCATCCAGGAGCAAAGTGATAACACACCGTAGTTCACAATGTTCTCGAGCTCAAGTTGTGTGTTGGTCCAGTAACAAGTTCCTTGAAATGAAAACCTGCAACAAGTACAAGAAATCTATTAAGTTCTTAGCCAATGCCAATATGCTACTTAAAACTGCCCGTTAATGTGACCCTTAAAATACATAACTAGTCAATTCTGTTAAAAATTTAAAATCACGTTTTCCAGCTTATTAACAGTGAAGACTGCTATTTGTTAGAGTCCTAACATTCACAAGTGTGTGCCTGAAATGCCCTGATAGCTCTCTCGTCAATGCGGGCTCTGGCTGAATGCTGCTTAGCGAGATTTTAATTAAATTGTTCAGATCTGTAGAAGGAACATCCTTTTCTCAACAATGACATCTAAATCTTTTGGTAATAACCGTTTCAATTGGACGTGCACTTGAAATGTTAGGCACTCTTGACTTGAGATTCAGTGACACATTATTTATATCATTTGACTGAATGCCATTCTCCTGACATTGCCGAACAGCTCTGAAAGCAGATTTCATTTTACCAGCTGTATCTTTCTGGTTCGGATGAAGCCTATCTCTTTGGGGGACCAGTTGCTAATACAGCCGAAGTGGTTTACTTTGCCAGATGTCCAATTAGAGAAGATGAAGTTGACCAGTTACTGTCCCTTTAAAAATGTTTCAAACTTTACATGTTCGTTTTTGTTTAGTTATGTGTCAATGTTCTGCAGTGCCGGTCGAAACCCATTTGAAGCCCTGGGTGGTATGGACAGACGTTGCCCCTCGCTGTCCATAGCGTGTAGTCAGTGAGACTTCAATGACCTGTAGGGTTCGCAGTGTGCGCCTCTTCAGTAACCCAAATGACACCCCTTTCTGTATAAACTGCTGAGTTTAAGGAGCGTGTGCCCCCTTGGTATACGTAGCTTACACACTTTATCTTTCACTAACGGTGCCCAGTGGTTCACAGCACCCAATCAATATCATTAGAGTTCAACGACTCTGCTTCTTCTGTGTCTGGAGCACACACCCCTTAATTTTCACAGATGGCACCCCTCAGATGATGGCGCCCTAGGTGGCCACCTGTATGATTGACCAGCTCTGATGTCCTGTGCCAGAGTACTAACAAACCACAATGCATCTTCTCTCATTTCAGCGTTGCACACAATGGAGTTTGTGACAGTTGTCAGTTTATTAGAGCTGTGTTTCAAGCTGTCATCTTTGGCTTTGGTGTCTAAGTTGTGTATGACGGCTGTCGGTGTCATCTGTCTACCTGTCTGTCCCATCAGACTTGTCCTGTAGCTGATAGTTGATCTTTTGGGGGCAGTTATAACCTGTTCTTTATTTCGAACTAACTTGGTTCACTAAATTGCCCAACCTCACCGCTTGAGTTGTGTTAAGTTCAAGAAATACTTCACCCAAACATCATGTGTTTTTATATCTTACTTACTCCATGTAGTTTATAGTGGTGGCCAACAGAAAATTTGAAACTCATATCTTCATGGACGATGCAGATAAACTAGAATGGGAGCCTATTATTGTGGTTGGATTCTTCTTTCTTTTGTTGTGCCCTTTTTGAATGTGATCATCATCTTCGGGTTGACTTTTCCAAAGTTTTTAGACCCAAGGAATTCAATTCCGCAGTTTGTTTTTACCTGAAGTTTAGAATTTGTTACACTATCCTTTGACAACATTTTGTTTGGACGACAGGCATTGCAATTTTCTGGATTTGGAGTCGTTCATTACCTAGGTAATGTTTCCCAGAATTCACTGAGATGGCGTGATGATGATGATGTCATCAACTATTTACAAATCACACTTTTTTTAGTTTTAATTTATCTAAGATTGGAATCAAAACCTGCAAGCCCCCTTTTGACTGTTTTTTTAGTTTTGACTGCGATTTTAGTTTTGCCCTTTTTGTTTTGATGGAAGATAGGATTGCCTTTTGGTTATGTAGTCTCCGACTACATCATTTTTTGTTCTGGTCATTTTCAAAAGTCTTTCTCTCAAGCTTAGGCAGAATGCCAATGGTGGCCAGTGCAGGGCAATAGCAAACTATATAAAAAACTGTCCATGGAAAATCTTCTGTTACTTGCGTTGCATAATCCACATGTTAAATCATCTAGTTGTAAGCGCACAGCATGCAAAACAGATGCAGGTTTTTGCTAAAATATTATTTAAATAAATACCTCTGGAAAATGAAAGCAATCCACAAATAGGAAGCCCCTTCACACCTACATTCACTCTTTCATTGGTCAAGAACCCTGTCTTTCATTCAGAAGCGTGGCCCTGTCAAAATTGTTTTAATATTCTAATTTTGATGAGAAGTGGCCATCCAGCCACTCAAAAGAGCTCTCTAGTCCTGTCCACTTAATTCCTTCAACAGGCTGCCTATTTACGGACTGCATTCATTTTCCAGGGGTATTCATTTAGCAATATTTGGCCACACACTACATGCTTTTTGCATGTTGTTAGCATACAATGGGATGATTTGACATATGAAAGTACAGTCCCCTGCGGCGCTCCTGTGTTGCTGACCACAATGTCAGACCTGCAGTTCCCGAGACGCACATACTGAGGTCTGTTTGTAACATAGTCCACAATCCATGCCACTAGGTATGAATCTACTCCCATCTCTGTAAGCTTGTCCCTAAGGAGCAGAGGTTGGATGGTGCTGAAGGCGCTGGAGAAGTCTAGAAACATAATTCTTACAGCACCACTGCCTCTGTCCAAGTGGGAGAGGGATCGGTGTAGCAAATAGATGATGGCATCCTCCGCTCCCACCTTCTCCTGGTATGCGAACTGCAGAGGGTCGAGGGCATGGCGTACCTGTGGCCTCAGGTGGTGAAGTAGCAGCCGCTCCATGGTCTTCATCACATGTAACGTCAGAGCGACAGGCCGGAAGTTGTTCAGCTCACTAGGATGTGATAAGTTTGGGACTGGGGTAATACAAGATGTTTTCCAAAGCCTCGGGACTCTCCCCTGATCCAGGCTCAGGTTGAAGATGTGCTGTAGAGGACTCCCCAGCTCCAGCGCACAGACCTTCAGCAGTCGTGGCGATACTCCATCTGGACCTGCTGCTTTGCTGGCACGAAGTCTCCTCAGCTCTTTGCTCACCTGCGCTGCTGTAATTGTGGGTGGGGATGTCTCTGCTATGCTGGTATCAGCAGAAGGATGGGTGGAGGGTGTAGCACTCTGAGGTGAGAGTGGGTTAGGGTGGTCAAACCTGTTAAAGAAGTTGTTCATTTGGTTTGCTCTCTTCACATCTCTCTCGATGGTGGCACCCCGCTTCGAGCTGCAGCCAGTGATGATCTTCATCCCATCCCACACTTCCTTCATGCTGTTATTCTGCAACTTCTGCTCCAGCTTTCTCCTGTACTGCTCCTTTGCCACCCTGAGCTGGACTCTGAGTTCCTTCTGCATGTGCTTGACACAGCCCGACACAGTCCTTGGGTTAGTTAGTGATGAACTCATCCAGGTGTGGCATTAATATGGTCTAACATGCCCACAAAATTAGCCTAATTCACCTCATGACTTAACCATAGTCCTAACCTTGGAGTGTAGGTGGTCCGTCTCACTCACGGAGTTAGTACGATCCTCTTTTGAGCTAACTTGTAATAAGTTGATCCAAGTGTGGAAATCATCGGGCCCGTCTCACACTTTCAGGAAGCTAGTTCAGAATTGACATCAAGCGTGTGCACTTCTCAGATTAGCTACTAATTCATCCATCTGGCTATGAAGTGAGGATTAATTTGTCCAACTCACCCATCTCATCCCTTGAGCTAGTTAGTAAGTATTCATCCAACTTTAGATAAGTGAGCTCTTCCTTTCATCTGCTTTTTTCACTTTCACCTTCATTTGAATGGCACTTTACTTTGAGTGATTTGGCAACATGGCAGTTATATTAAAATGATTTTACTGATGTCCTTGCTAAAAATCAAGTCATTAAGTAATTAGTTTGTTAATTGAAGGACAGGTTTAGCAATCATGCAAAGGCGATAGCCAATAAATGAGACTCGCCCTCTTATTTTAAGACCCCCTCTATTCCTGCTGTGCAATAAGCAGTTGATTTTCGCATGCTGTTCCCTATGAGTTTAAGAGAGCCATGACATATTGGACTTTATCTCAAGCAGCACATAATGTTCTTACACATAGAAATGGTTAATTAGTCAAGATTTGTAAAAAAAAAGCAATTAACAGAAAGATAATTGAGAAATTAAAGTTGCCAATTTAAAATCCTTCAGAGAAAAGGTCAATAGGTCATATGCAGCCATTATGTTTTCTCTTCAACCAGTCGATCCTTCCATGTCGTACGTCTGCTCCCAGGTGGAGAGCCCATATCAAACTGTGCACACAAGGATCATATGGGGCCCATAAGGGTTAGCACACTGTTACTGATTGCCTGGTAGAGATGAGCTGGGAGCGAGCAAAAACCTGGAGAGTTTGGGGGTCCCTGAGGACTGGTTTGGGAAGCCCAGGTCTAGAGAACATGTACCTTAATTTGGAGTAATCGTTTAAAATAACAAATGATTTATTAAGTTACGTTTACTTATTTGGCTGACACCTTAGATACAATTGGTTATTTTCCTTTTTCCAATTGGCACACAGGCAGGTCAAGTGACTTACTCATGGTCACACAGTGTCAATAGCGGGATTTGAACCCACAGCCTCAGGGTTTAAAGGCTGAAGCCTTAGCAGGAATACTACACTTATTTATGGAAAGAATATCCGGACATTTTTTCTCTGTGCAAGGATATGAATTTGCTGCTGATGTTCTTTTAATAAATTCTGTAGTTTATGGGTGGCACAGTGGTTAAGGCTTTGGACTTTAAACATTGAGGTTGTGGGTTGAAATCTCACTAATGAGACTGTATGACCCTGAGCATGTCACAATTGGAAAACCAAAAGAAATGTCACCAATTGTATCATAAATGTTGTAAGCTGTCTTGGATAAAGGCATCAGCCAAATAAGATGTATAAGTTAAAACATTTTTAATTATTTTAAATGATTGCTTCAGACTTAGGTATATGCTGCCTAGGTCAGGGGTTGCCAACCCACTGCTCAGAGCCCCCCAAACTGCCCAGGTTTTTGTTAGCCATCAGCACATCCAATCTTGGCAATAAGTAACAGTCTACTAACCCATATAATAATAATAATAATAATAATAATAATAATAATAATAATAATAACCCATATGGGCCCCATGTAATCCTTGGGTGTATAATTTAATATGGACACATTTGTAGACCTGGGCTTGCTACCTGGACTATCCCTAATCAACGATACAGGAGGATAGAAATCTAGGAATGCAGCCTAGAGTAGGGAACCCCTGAAGGCCACCACATCGTGTTTATACTTCATGCTCAGAACGTGTACATGGGTGCCACATGTTCCCAGTGTTCATTTGATGCACCCTCTGAGCAGTACCAGCAAAAAGTCGGGGGGGGTGCAGTGTGATAAAAGTTGGAATGTGATGTCAGAGTCTCTGTTTACTATCTACATGCGACAGAAAGCGGCTTTGCGGCTCCTACAAGATCGGTGTGCGCGCTTCGATGTTTGATAAATGGTTCGATGTGGTGAAGCAAAATGCCTACATACATATGCATTCGTGGTGCTTTTATATTGAAGAGTTGCATATTCCCAATCGTAATGACACGATACTTTTAGAAGTCTCACATACCATCTTCTGTGCCATCTTTTTTTCAAGGGCTTCCTCCGGTCCTGATAGCAGCGGATCGCCAGCAATACATCGCCACACTGCGCACATTAAATGTATGATATTCCAACTCTCTGCACATTTAGAATCCTTAGATTTATACTTGATATCACTTTCATGATGAAATGCATTAACGTATGTATGTTACATTTTACAGATAAATCGTTAATTTCATTTAAATAATGAATACTGTTAATAATTACACATATGGTGGTGACACGGTGGCGTAGCGTTAGCGCTGCTGTCTTGCAGGGAGTCACGTTGCTGATATTCCCTGCCTGGAGTTTGCATTTTTTCCTGCTGGGTTTCCTTCCAAAGATATGCAGGTTTGGTTACACTAAAATGACGCCAGTGTATGTGAGTGCTTGTATTCACCTTGCGATGAGCTGATGCCTCGTCCAGGGATTGTTTCTGCCTCGAGCCCAATGCTAGCTGAAATGGACAAATCCCTGGACTGATGGATTTAATCATTAAACATCCTTTTCAGAGATATTACGGTAAGGTGTTATTGGAATTTAATGGGTGTTCCAGGCAATTCACAACACAGCGAAGCCGATCCTGTTCTCACCTTGATAATATCTCGCACTGCCACCTGGTGGATTCCTCCAGATTTAGATAGATAGATAGATAGATAGATAGATAGATAGATAGATAGATAGATAGATAGATAGATAGATAGATAGATAGATAGATAGATAGATACAGTGGTGTGAAAAACTATTTGCCCCCTTCCTGATTTCTTATTCTTTTGCATGTTTGTCACACAAAATGTTTCTGATCATCAAACACATTTAACCATTAGTCAAATATAACACAAGTAAACACAAAATGCAGTTTGTAAATGGTGGTTTTTATTATTTAGGGAGAAAAAAAAATCCAAACCTACATGGCCCTGTGTGAAAAAGTAATTGCCCCCTGAACCTAATAACTGGTTGGGCCACCCTTAGCAGCAATAACTGCAATCAAGCGTTTGCGATAACTTGCAATGAGTCTTTTACAGCGCTCTGGAGGAATTTTGGCCCACTCATCTTTGCAAAATTGTTGTAATTCAGCTTTATTTGAGGGTTTTCTAGCATGAACCGCCTTTTTAAGGTCATGCCATAGCATCTCAATTGGATTCAGGTCAGGACTTTGACTAGGCCACTCCAAAGTCTTCATTTTGTTTTTCTTCAGCCATTCAGAGGTGGATTTTCTGGTGTGTTTTGGGTCATTGTCCTGTTGCAGCACCCAAGATCGCTTCAGCTTGAGTTGACGAACAGATGGCCAGACATTCTCCTTCAGGATTTTTTGGTAGACAGTAGAATTCATGGTTCCATCTATCACAGCAAGCCTTCCAGGTCCTGAAGCAGCAAAACAACCCCAGACCATCACACTACCACCACCATATTTTACTGTTGGTATGATGTTCTTTTTCTGAAATGCTGTGTTCCTTTTACACCAGATGTAACGGGACATTTGCCTTCCAAAAAGTTCAACTTTTGTCTCATCAGTCCACAAGGTATTTTCCCAAAAGTCTTGGCAATCATTGAGATGTTTCTTAGCAAAATTGAGATGAGCCCTAATGTTCTTTTTGCTTAACAGTGGTTTGCGTCTTGGAAATCTGCCATGCAGGCCGTTTTTGCCCAGTCTCTTTCTTATGGTGGAGTCGTGAACACTGACCTTAATTGAGGCAAGTGAGGCCTGCAGTTCTTTAGACGTTGTCCTGGGGTCTTTTGTGACCTCTCGGATGAATCGTCTCTGCGCTCTTGGGGTAATTTTGGTCGGCCGGCCACTCCTGGGAAGGTTCACCACTGTTCCATGTTTTTGCCATTTGTGGATAATGGCTCTCACTGTGGTTCGCTGGAGTCCCAAAGCTTTAGAAATGGCTTTATAACCTTTACCAGACTGATAGATCTCAATTACTTCTGTTCTCATTTGTTCCTGAATTTCTTTGGATCTTGGCATGATGTCTAGCTTTTGAGGTGCTTTTGGTCTACTTCTCTGTGTCAGGCAGCTCCTATTTAAGTGATTTCTTGATTGAAACAGGTGTGGCAGTAATCAGGCCTGGGGGTGGCTACGGAAATTGAACTCAGGTGTGATACACCACAGTTAGGTTATTTTTTAACAAGGGGGCAATTACTTTTTCACACAGGGCCATGTAGGTTTGGATTTTTTTTCTCCCTAAATAATAAAAACCATCATTTAAAAACTGCATTTTGTGTTTACTTGTGTTATATTTGACTAATGGTTAAATGTGTTTGATGATCAGAAACATTTTGTGTGACAAACATGCAAAAGAATAAGAAATCAGGAAGGGGGCAAATAGTTTTTCACACCACTGTAGATAGATAGATAGATAGATAGATAGATAGATAGATAGATAGATAGATAGATAGATAGATAGATAGATAGATAGATAGATAGATAGATAGATAGATAGATAGATACTTTATTAATCCCAAGGGGAAATTCACATACTCCAGCAGCATATTACGTAAAGTGCGGGCACAAGTATGAACAGTACAACGCTTGCGTAGCAGGAGCGTCCGCTGCAGCATGCGTCACGTCGCGTGAAGTATAACCCCGGTCTTAGGTCTCTGGTGATGATAATAATAATCCACCACACAAGGGGGTGGCGCTGTTGTCGAATGCCATCTCTCTTCCTCCCTCTGCAGAACAGAAGACTGACATCCATTCCACCGCTGACGTCAGTTCCGTTATCTGCCCTCATGGACCCGCCCCTTCCTGTCGGGATCCTATAAAATCACAGCCACTGCCATTTTGAATCAGTTCTGTCCTGAACTCACATTTGGAAAGACATTCTATCATTATTTTTCTTTACAGTTACACGGGGTCACCCGGTGGTATTCCTAACTCTTTATTTACAAGTGGATCCTTACAAGTGGAAAACGAATTCCCACCCCAGTACTTCAGTGGATGTTAGGAGGAAACAGAGGTCCCAAAAGGAAATCCACAAGTATACAAAGAAACCATACAAACTTCACTGAGAAGGCCTCCAAGGCGTGCTTTCTTTTCTCATGTGGATGCTAATGATGGGCACTCAGTTTATGAGACCTTAAATCCACCTGTCTGCAGTGAAGCAAGCAGAACAATTTGGCAAAGTAGTGCTTTTTGGTAGCGCTGTGCCACCTGGCATTGCGGCCGTTCTAATTCCATATGCACATGTGGTCAGCATCTGTCTTCTCTTTGTATATCTCTCTGCTCCGCTTATCTTTTCAGAATTATTTCCGTTTTCTTTTTCTGAAATGCCAGTCATAGTGCTTTTCATGCTTTGTTCTCTCATTTGATGAGATATCCTTCCCTCTCCCTTTGCGCAAGCCCAGATTTTCCACTTTATCACCTGAGATGCCTTTGTCTCTTCCTCCATCGATGAATGCAGATAGACGGAGCGGTACTTAGATAACATAATCCAGCATTTGTGCTTTGTTGTTTTTCAGGAGGTTAGAGGGCTGCTGTTTGTTAATTAGCTCCCTACTCCGTTATTTCACTTCATTAGCGAGACAAATGAAAGCTGTTAAAACAATACATTTGCCAGAGCTCAGAAGCAAATGTGGCCCTGTGATAAGAGGAGATGGAAATGACGAGAGACTATCAGCTGGGCTTGGGGCCCCAACTCCGGTGGCGAAATTGAAGAGGAGTAAACCCCCCCCATGGCCCCCCGCATAAATGTCTTTCAGATGCTTTGTATTTATTGTGCTGCAGTGTTTTTTGCTATAGTGTCAAAGATTATATTCAAGCCTGTAAGCTTCACTCATGCATTATTACACTTACATTGCAACAACCTGCACTGGCAGTGTAATATTCAGCTCAGCCCCTAGACATTTGGTATAAAAGAATATTCATTTTTTTAAATGGAAAACAGTGAAGGAAATGGCAAAGTCTTTGGTCTGGAAGATAATAATGAAATGGTGAAACAACTACATGAACATACAGATCAATCTCCTGGGGTATGGGGCGGGAGTGTAATGTTTGTGGCATTTAGTGTCATATGGCGTGTGCATACTGGTCTTCTTTAGTCTGCTCAAGCATGTGAACACACTAGACATAATGTGACAAGAACTGAACGGACGTGCGAAAACACAGTGAAGTAAAAAGGCACACTCACTGTGATTGGGGTTTTTGTGCAATGTGACAGTTACATCGAACTCGTTTCTTCATGTGACACTGGCTGCATAGCCTGATATTGTGCCATGATCTACAAAGCCACCGGTTCAGAATTAGTTTGTGACTTAATACTTCATTTATACAAATATGGAAACAAATACAATGTGGATTTAGAAGTCAATTTGACTCTGTTCACGGTAACAGGCTGAAGTGACTCAATTGTGATTTTTATGCCTTAGTGTGACACAAATCAGCTCCTTTCAGGGCTGTGTGGACACAGAAATCCAATCTTTCCAAATCAGATCTGAGTCGATTTCACATGTGGTCCTAGATCGAATATGTATCCAACTTGTGGCCAAGTGACATGAATGAGAACCGTCAGATTAGAATTCAAGTGTTGTTTTTGCCTATACGCAGGGGCTGAACGCTGCTGTCATCATCAACCGGCACCAGCAGCATGGCAGAACAACCATGGAGGAGTGTTACAGCTGTGACAACAGTTACAGTCCCACCATCGATGGCTTCTTTGTCATACCCTCACATGTCTTGGTACAGCAGTGCCAGCTATAGCTGAGAAAACAGCAAAGGCTAGCCGTCTGGCTTATTTTGTCTTCCTGATCTAATCATGTACGGCTGATGAACTGTTCTGGTCCTCCAGAGAAAAATGCAATGCATACACGAGCTACTAGCACATCCATTTTGTTGGTTTTAATGCCACAAGTCATCTTACAAATACTAATTTTTTGTTGTTGGTGACACAGATGACTCGAGCACAAATGTATTAATGTATGCATGCGTGCTGTTTTGGAGGACAAATGTGTTCACATTAGAGATAGATAGATAGATAGATAGATAGATAGATAGATAGATAGATAGATAGATAGATAGATAGATAGATAGATAGATAGATAGATAGATAGATAGATAGATAGATAGATAGATAGATAGATAGATAGATAGATAGATAGATAGATAGATAGATAGATAGATAGATAGATAGATAGTGTTGTTGACTGAGAGGAATAGACATGCCCAAGTGGAATGTTGGGATGCCAATTGGACCACCCAATTTAGTGAAATAACAAGTTCCAACAAAATTAGAGATGTACGATAAAAAAGTAATGCCTGCTTTCTAAGTTTAGCACCAAGGTTCTGAAGGGTGTTTAAGCTTCAGGTTGTAGCTCCAATTGGTGGGTTGCTCGTCCCCAAATGAGATGCCTCTTTCTGGTATTGCTCTACTTTTGTAGTCCTTGGACCTGAGTCAGCTGCAATCATTGGGCATCTTCTCTGAGCTTTAGGTGGGAATAGAGACAAGACAATTAGTGACTGTGGCCCCTTGTGTCTTGGGGCAGTAGTGCTTATATCTGATGACCCTCTGACCCACATGGGTGACGATAGACAGACAGACAGACAGACAGACAGACAGACAGACAGACAGACAGACAGACAGACAGACAGACAGACAGACAGACAGACAGATAGATAGATAGATAGATAGATAGATAGATAGATAGATAGATAGATAGATAGATAGATAGATAGATAGATAGATAGATAGATAGTCCCAGTCCCAGTGAGGCATTATAGAGGAGTATTGCTGTTGGTATAAAGGAGCCCACTTAGCGTTTCCTGACCCACTTCTGCTGAATAATTCATTGTCTGGAAGTCCTCAGTGTTGGTGTGTCAGAGAGAGGATGTGCAGCATCATTCATAATGGCACTCAGTTTTGTTTTAATTATTTATTTTTCTATGACCTGCAGGGGGTCCAGAGTGCATCTCATAATTGAGCCTGTCCTATTAATTAACTTGATAATTCGGTGAGCCTCTCTTGAAATGATGTTACCACCTCAGCACAACACAGAAAATGCCACTGACCATCACAGAGTTGTAGCAGATGTGAAGGATCTCACTTCCCATATCAAAGGAACAGAGTTGCCTACAAAAAAAAGAGTCTGCTCTGCCCTTTCTGCTATGTGGCCAGTCCAGTCTATTATTGATGTAGACCATCAAGTACTTGTAGGAGAGAAACACCTCTTCATCCGTTCCTTGAGCAGTGACTGGACATGGAGGCTCTTTAGTGAAAGTCAATAAGCAGTTCCTTGGTTCTGCTGATGTTAAGATGCAGACAATTCTCTCAGCACCAAGAAACAAAGCTTTCCACTTGATCCTTATACTCCAGATCATCCCCCTAGTTGATACACCCCATAACTGCAGAATCATCTGACATGAGATCAAGTGACATGAGCTGCTGTTATATTTATAGTCAGAGGTGTACAGGTATGAACAGTAAAGGTGACAGGCCTGTTCCTTGTGGTGCTCCAGTGTTGCTCACATCCATATCAGAAACACAGTCCTTGAGCCTCAAAAACTGCAGTGTGCCTGACAGATCCAGGACACCAGAGGCTCATCCACCTGCAGATCTCTGAGTTTACCCCTTAAAAGGGATGGCTGGATGGTACTGGAGGCACTGGAGAAATCAAAAAACTTCATCCTCACAGTGCTACCGGCTTTGTCCAGGTGAGAATAACCCTTGTGGAGCAGATAGATAACTGTATCCTCCACTCCAATCTTTGTCTGCTAGGCAAATTGCAGTGGGTCCAGATGGTTTACCACAAGAGGACTCATGTAGTCCAGGACCAGCCTCTTGGAGGTCTTCATGATGGTGAGGTGAAAGCGCCACTGGTCTAGAGGTGCCTGCCAACTTTGGAATAGGAACAATGCAGGATATTTTCACTTTCTGGAGCTAGCCTTAGGGACAGACTGAGCAGGTGACAGAGGTCACCACAAAGATGGTCAACAGAGATGTTAAGAACTCGAGGACTGAGTCCATCTGGTCCTGCAGCTTTTCCTGTGTGTAGATTGCAGGTAGATAGCTTAGCTACTTATGAATGTCAAGACAGGCAAATTTATTCTTAGCAAAAAATCATAATTGAGCAATGAGGCTTGTAATGTGAATGTAGCATAAGGGTAAAAAGCATCCACTAAAAAGAAAAACCTGGTCCAGAAGGGCACACCGTGTCCCCCATATTCTGGTCACTATAACTGGCAACACATCGAGTGTGGGAGTAATCAGTATTCAACACATCAACATTTTTCTCAATAAACTTATTTCCCATGCCGCCGTGCACATGAAATGTAGAGCAGACATTGGTATTAACTCAATAAAACGACACAGCCAAACAAATCATAACATTCCAATCCATAAAACAGTTATGTGCAATAAAGTGGAATGACACAGTAAGAAAAAAGCATTAAACCGGCTGATGTCACAAATGAGTTCTCCTACCTGTCAGCTGAATTAGTGCATGCTGCTAGGTTAGTATTTATTTTACTTACTATTGAATTTTACATGTACTGTACAACAGTCCAGAAATGGTGTTCTACAATGTTGACATCAAGCTTCGCATTGTCTGTGCCTGATGAATATTATTTTAGAAGTTCACCGCTTTGCTTATTTGGCTCTGGGCCGCTGATTGCCTCTCTTGTATCATTAAGACTTATAGTTACACTACTGTCCAAATGTCAGGCTGGTACCACCATTGCTGTCATCATCCATCGGTCGCCCCATCTGTAACCTGACTGTCACACTCTGAAGGTGTAAACACTTCTAGCCAGGCTCTTAGTGTGACTCCTGCCATCTTTGCACACTGACCCCTTGGCTGGTTGGTCTTCAGACTGTGAGGCTGCCCTTCTTGGTAGCAAACTGGTTTGGTTTGTGCCCCACTAAACAATTAAACACCTCCTTCCAGAGGACACAGCGTCCATCCCTCGTTGTCCTCACATTTGTAATGAGTGTAATGACTTACCTCTGAAACACAACCAAGTGTCATGGACCTGGGCAGCCACTTAGTGTGAGAATGCTGTGGTCCTGCTGTGCTTTGCAGTTATTATAATTAATTGTGATAGAACTTCACAATCCCTTACTCACCTTTTTTATTTGTCCCCAATGTGAAGCAACGTCACTTAAGCCAGGTGGTGCATGAACATGTAGAACAGAGTGAAAGCCATACGCTATTCGGCCCCCAAGTGGATTGTGGGGAGAACGGGCAAGAGAAAGGGTGTTAGCAAACCATGGACAGCTGTAGCAACCTGCAAAACTTGTTTTAATGTTAAATAAAGTGTCTGTGTGTTAGTGAAATATGACAGTTGTTTCTTTATAGTCCTTCCTTTATTTAATTTTCAATAACTGTACTGTAGTTAGATTTGAATTTTAGACAGCATCTATAAAGGTTTCCACAACCATCAACAGGCTAGAGGGGCACTTGGCTTAACAGATTGCCACACATGCACTTTACTGCTGTTCCTCAAAAGCATCCATCGACTGTGTGTCTCTTTTTGCAGCGTGGACCAGTTGGTTTAGACATAAAAAGCTTTGAGGTGCCACAGATGCCAGTCTGAACAAGTGCAGTAACTTGGTCCATGTGTGTGAGTGTGGATCTACATATATGTGGACAATCCAAATGTTCACCAATGCCATTTCTCCAAGAAACATCAGCCTGCCATGTGTCATCTCTTGTAGGTTTCTACCACTTACATCTGGGGGCTGCTGTACTGATGAATTGAATAAAAGCAAAACTTTATTCTGTGATTAAACAAAAGAAAATTCCGCATTTTGGTTTCCGAAAGAGTATGCAATCAAGCAATAGAAATTCATGTACTCATTTTATAACACTTCTACTTCATATCATTCTGTAATCCAAAACATCTGTAATTCCAAAACACATCGGGCCCTATGAGTTTTAGATAAGGGCAGGGCTTTTTTTTTGTGACGGTACTCGCCGGCACCTCAGCCATAACATTACATGATTCTGTCCTATCCATTTAGTCAGTCATTATCCAACCTGCTATATCCTAACTACAGGGTCACGGGGGTCTGCTGGAGCCAATCCCAGCCAACACAGGGCGCAAGGCAGGAACAAATCCCTGGGTAGGGCACACACACACACTAGAGACAATTTAGGATCGGCAATGCACCTAACCTGCATGTCTTTGGACTGTGGGAGGAAACCAGAGTACCCAGAGGAAACCCATTCAGACATGGGGAGAACATGCAAACTCCACGCAGGGAGGACCCGGGAAGCTAACCCGGGTCTCCTAACTGCGAGGCAGCAGCGCTACCCACTGTGCCACCGTGCGGCCCTTTACATGATTCAATATAATCAATTGTATGCTGTCCAAATAATATATTTGCACCCATCCACGTGGTTCTGATACGTAGTACATTCATCCATATTGCTTAATGGCCTTGTTGGTTCTTTTTTGGTTTTATTAAAAATGCTATCCCTGCCTAATATTCCATGGTGATGTCACTGCACCACCACTGCTGTTTATGCTGCAGTGCTGTCAACAGTCAAAGAGTGTAATAATAGTGTAAGTGTAATAAAACTTAACAATTTGTTCAAAAATAGCAAACGTGTATGTACTGTATATGCAGTGTAAAGGCCAGCCATGACACAGACAGGCGTAAGACACTGGTATCAAAGCACACAAGCGTTTATTTTTTCTTTTACCTTGTTGGCAACGCCTTCCCCGTTTCCACAAGCACAACACAGTCCCAAACCACACAGCGCACAATTCTCTTCTTTCTTTTCTCTTTCCTCTTTCTTTCTCCTTCACTCTCCCTCCAGCAAGCTTCGTCCTTCTCCTCCTGACTCCCGGCTGCTGGCTCCTTTTATGACGTACCCAGAAGTGCTCCAGGTGCGTGATGACCTTTTTCCGGCAGCACTTCTGGGTGTGGCGGAAGAGCTGCTCTGTAGGGCTCAGCGGCAGCTACAGCACCTGCTGGCAGCGCCCATGGATCCCAACAGGGCTGTACCAAACTCCCACAAAGCCCTGTGGAAGTTCTAGGCACCACTGCAACCCAGGGGGGGCTGCCATCTAGTGCTCAGGGGGAGGTAACGCTCTGGATAGGCTGGCTCCCCCGGTCCTCCCAGCATGGAGGTGTCCTGGCTGGGCAAGGTGCTTCGGTAGTCCGCCACAGCAGTCACGACTTAGGTTTCCTTTAGCTGCTAAGTACTAGAAGTCCATCGATGAAAACATGCATAAAGTTTGGAATTTCTTTAAAACTCAAATTAAGTATTGATTGATTTTTGGGACTACCTATGGTTCATTATTAACTTGCAGTTGATATTGCTCAATTTTGGAAACTCTGTATTTATAATTTTAAATTGTCAAGCACAATATTGTGCAGTACGGTACACTTGATGATTTGTCATTTTCAAATTTTAAATGTTATATTTTTTCACCAAATAAAGAAATCATGCAGTGCTAGGACTCTCGGCCTCTGTATATCTTCACAGTACCCCATACTTGATCCGAACACAATGTACCGCCACCTTTTTCTTCGCTAAAATAGCACTGGAGAAGGGATTTTGGGCCTGTAGTGTAAGATTAACTTGTTAGTGTTTGCTGAGGTTTAGATCCCCCTCTGGTGTAAATGAGATAAATCAAAAATAAAAACTGAAGGCTGGGTTGCTGCTGTAGTTCAGGAGTTCTAAAATGTGTCCTTGGCCGTGTTAGCCAATGGGCTGGAAACCATAAAGCTGCTGCTTCATTCCTCACCACATGTTCACTGTATGACTCTGAGCCAGCAGTTTCACCTGCCTGGGCTCGAGTTCTAAAAAGAATTTCTCAGAATCGAGTGATGTATTTAGGAACCCCTTATTATAGTGTGCACAAGAGAAAGGCGCTATAGTTAATAAAGTATGTCTTTGCTTGAACTGGTAGCCCTGTATTATATCACCTTCTCTTTTAACTTATGCTGGGATATCAATTTATCATTCATCCCAACCATGATGGGTGTAAGTTATGGACAGAAGGGAAGTTGTTTTTTTCCTATCGGTGCACACGATGGCACTGGATGTACACTCAAATGGATACCTGCAGGGCAGGCTGGGAATTGTAGACCGATGGAACTGCTCTTTCGGGTATCTTGTGTACCACCAGGGTGAGCTGCAGTGGGTCGTTATGCCCTTTTTGAAGGGCTTCTGCCTGACCTGGAAGTGCTCCCAATGTGCAGTGCAGTGGCACTGGAATTCTCCCGGGTCTGGCATAAAAGAAGCCGAGTTTTCTGCGTGGGTAGTAAGAGTCAGTTGGAGAGTGGACGAGACTATGTGGAAGGTGTGGAAGGAGGTAAGAAGATTTTGTATTATACTGTTGTAGAAAGGATTTGGAGGCATTGTAAATTTAAAAAAATTCTTCTGTTTGATCCCAGGACTCTGTTGTGTACAGTAGTTGTGTCTGGTGGCGTTACTACACCCCCTGCTGGTCATACAGTTTATATGGCTGATTCTAACACTTCTGACTTTAGAATTTAATGGCTGGACTTTTAGTCTTGATGTTTCCCTATTAATTATTGTACACTTACTTATGTGCTGTCTTTGTGTGTATATTGTGAAAAGGTAAGAGGCACATAGATAAAGTGTTTTGTTGTGGATACCCTTTTAATGATGATACTGTTGTTAAAGTCTAAATTAGTGAAAGGGGCCATCCTGTCCATTTTATGGCTTCTTTATCCAGGATGCAAAGCTCTGAGGATGAGGATCTGTCTCCCTCAGTGGCTGGTCCATGAATGAATGCCGACTTTCAGTCCAACCATTTCCTTAAATAGTGAGTGGGGTGGAAGGGGCAGGACCTCTGGGTGTCTGAGAGGAAATGACATCACTGGTGCTCCTGGGCATCCTTCACCAGTCTGGGGTTAAAAAGGGAAAGGAAGTTAATGACTGTGTCATACCACTCTCAGCCCCACCTACCTGCTTAGATCTTGTAAAACATTCCTTGTGATAATAGACAAGGACGAGCTGACATCCCATCTAAGATGGCTGGTGTTTCTTTTCTAGTTTGGGATAATATAATGGATGGAGAGGAAGAGGGCTGTATGCTGTCCCAGTATGCCAGGGGTCTGTGTCCTTCAGCTGGGGTTTCTGTATGCACACCCACAGGGCTGCCTGGGAGTTATAGTCCAGATAGACAGCCCCGTTGGGTTCCTTGGGTGCCAGCAGGGGGGGTTGCTGGCAGAGGACTTTCAGTTTGAGCAGGCTTTACCTCACCTCCAAGTGCTTCCTGGGTGCAAAGTTGTGGCACCAGAAATACTGGGATAATAGAAGCCACTCTGCCTCACCCAGCTGAGGTGAAGTTGGGAGAGCAAGAGGAGGACAGTAGTTGCCAGGGGTGGAATTGAGGAGGAACAGGTAAATAAGAAGACCTGTGCTTTTGGGGAAGAAACCTGGTGGTTAGGAGGTATTTTGTTGAAATTAAAGGTCTTTTGAGCCTGAGACTCTGCAGTCATGTCTGGGATTTGGAGCTCTAAGATACCTTCTATAGGTCTCAATATAGAATATACTGTGATGGATGGCCTTGACCATTACCGGGCTTGACGCCAGCTTGTTGGAAGGACCGGAGCAGAGAGCATCTTTAAGGCACTACCTCCCCTGGGATGCTAGAGGGCAGCTCTCCTGGGTGGCTGTGGCACCACAGATTCCCGCACAGCATTTTGGGAGTTGGAGTTTGGTACAGCCCTGTTGGGTTCCATGGGTGCCGCCAGGGGGAGCTGCAGTGGACTTCCACCACAACTGGGAGTGATTCCAGGTAATACTGATGATCCACCTGGAGCACTCCCAGGAGCTGAATAAAAGGAGCCGCCTCACTCCATTTGGGGAGCCAGAGTCAGGAGGAGGTGGACGAAGCTTGCAGGAAAGGGAGTGGAGGGAAAGGACAAAGAGAGGAAGAGAAAGAAGAGAGCTGTGCTTTACTGTATGTACTGTGCTGTGGGGAGCAGAGAAAAGCACTCCCCAGTTGTAAATAAGCATGACTAGAACTCGTGTCCAGCCTGTCTGTGTTGGGGTTAAGGTAGCTGTTTGTGCCACGGTGGTCCACAATACATACAGTATATATGTACTGTATATATATTGTAAGTCCTATGCTGGACCCTCTCCCAGCCAGGACACCGTGATGGAAGGACTGTATGAAAGGAGGCATGACCCAGCCGGGATGGAGCTTTTTCAACATCCCATACACGGGGATAGATTAATGGACATTAGGGGGGAGATAAAGAGCACTTCCTCCTCCAGTAAAATAGATGTCAGTGCTCTACTGGTGTGGATCAGAGTAAGGTATTTATGGGAGTCTTAGTCCTGAGGGACAAGCCTATCAGGGTCCTTGGGTGCTGCCAGGGGGTGCTGCAGGAAGGGAGATGCCCTGTTTCTGGAGGCTTCCCTCTGACTCAGAATTGTTTCTGTCAGGCTGTCCCCCTGCACTAGAATTACTCCCGGGTCTGACAATAAAAGGAGCTGGCCAGCCTCATCGGGTGAGTCAGAGAAGGCAAAACTCACCTGGAGGAGGAAAATGAAGGAGTGTATATTGTAAGGCTGTCGATTGACTTGTACATAAGACATTTTGTGAAAGTAAAACTGTTTAGTTTGCACCTGGGACTGTGTAGTGTGGTGTGTCTGGGGTTTGGGGGCTCAGGGGCGCCCCCTGTCTTTTATATTCCTTTGCTAAATATTGTTTTCTTGCTTTCATTTTAAAGCACATTATCATATCTTAATAGTAAAATATACTTAAAAGGTGTTATATGGAATAGATTAAAGGATTAACATAAAAGGATTGACTCTTCCTCTGGTGGACTATGTCATTTTATGTACACGTCTTTAAGAGTTAGTTTTGACTGCAGTCATTTGCAAAGATAGTCATTGGAGAAGGAATAGGAACTGGCAGGACTCTAAAGAAAGCAAAAATTAAAAGTGCAGCCAAACGGCAGAATGTCAATTAGTCCTGCCGCCTGAACACGTACAACATTTAATAGGTTTGGGGATCTAACTGGAACAGCTGTCTTTTTAACTTAAACCTTTAATTGGATACCAGAAAGCATAAGTGAAATGAATCCTGCCACTCTTTTATTAATGACTTGTAAATAGCAACCTGCTTGCCTCTTGCCTCCAAATTGCAGGTTTTAGCCCCACACAACTCTTTCTCTGTTCCCACTTTAATGAATTGCACTTCCGCAGCCTTGCTGTCCCTTTTCAAGTCACCAAGTGTCACATTTATTATTAAAAAATGAGAAAAGTCACTTCATGAATGAAGCCAACTTGTGGGGTTAGGCTACTGTAGGCTCACATAATCAATCTTTCTCTGCCTAGACTCTTTCAGACTGCTGAGCATACATTATATCTTTGTATAGCAGTATAGCGCCTTTCAAGTCTTTGTCTAGTCACAATGCTGTAAGCAGTCAGTTTGTTTAAACAGTGTGTTTTACAATGAGTATTTAGCACAAAGTTAATCTTTGTGACCAAAAACTGAATAAATAAATAAACCATATTACTAGGCTGATGCCTTTATTCAAGGCAATTTACAACATTCGAGATACTGTGGAACTAGTTACTTTTCTTTTGCTTTTTTGCAGTTGGAACACAGGTGGGTGAAGTGACGTCCTCCTGGTCACATAGTGTCAATAGTGGGATTTGAACCCTCTACTTGCAGGTTTGAGGCCCAGAGCCTTAACTATTACACCATACTGCCTGCAATATGTGCAATAATAAAGTGCAAAGGGAGGAATTGTCCCAATAGATAGATAGATAGATAGATAGATAGATAGATAGATAGATAGATAGATAGATAGATAGATAGATAGATAGATAGATAGATAGATAGATAGATAGATAGATAGATAGATAGATAGATACTTTATTAATCCCAATGGGAAATTCACATTCTCCAGCAGCAGCATACTGATACAATAAACAATATTAAATTAAAGATTGATAATAATGCAGGTAAAAAACAGACAATAACTTTGTATAATGTTAACGTTTACCCCCTGTGTTGGCTGGGATTGGCTCCAGCAGACCCCCGTGACCCTGTGTTCGTATTCAGAGGGTTGGAAACACAGGGCACAAGGCAGGAACCAATCCCGGGCAGGGTGCCAACCCACCGCAGGACACACACATACACACCCACACACTAGGGCCAATTTAGAATCGCCAATCCACCTAACCAGCATGTCTTTGGACTGTGGGAGGAAACCGGAGCGCCCGGAGGAAACCCACGCAGACACGGGAAGAACATGCAAACTCCATGCAGGGAGGACCTGGGAAGCGAACCCAGGTCCCCAGGTCTCCCAACTGCGAGGCAGCAGCGTTACCCACTGCGCCACTGTGCCGCCCATATTATATTATATTATATTATATTATATTATATTATATTATATTATATTATATTATATTATATTATATTATATTATATTATATTATATTATATTATATACTTAAACACTAAGGTCTCTGTGTCCAATTCCTCAGAGCAATCTGACTGATTAGTTTGACTTTGATGTGATCAGTCAGTTTGGCTTTGGTCTGATAGGTCTGTTTGGCTTTGGTGACGCTACAAAAGAAGATGTGTGAGTGTGAGATGCAAGAGGAGGAGTAAAGGCACATGCTGAGAGAGTCGCTTCAAAGATGGAAAGTATAAAACCAGACAGGACAGGAGAAAGGCACCTTAAAAATAATGGCAGGGTCTGAGAAGCAGGCTTTCTGAGAACGCACTCGAGAGAGGGAGCGTCGTGTCAAAAAATATTCACACACATGTGAATACTGAGGAAAGGTGCTCATGTTACATGTTGAGCAAGAGATAGGAAATATTTTAAATTATTCTACCATGGATAATTATATCATACTAAGCTAGCTGTGCTACCCATCTAAGACCGGTTGAAATTTAAGTAATCAATTTAGACATCAGCAGTGCACTATGAAATGTTTATGTCTCTGTTATATGCCATTTGGTATGTGATTTGTAAAAGCAGTGTTAATGTCTGTGATGTGTCATCTGTTGGTATTACCATGCAATGCATTTCATTATTTTAAATGTTATGTGATGCACCATCTTATGAAATAACAGAGACATGGCAACCAGACGGACACATAAACAGATACACTGACACTTAACCATTTATTATAAAACTAGCTGCATGTGGTCTAGCAGTTTTACTACATTGGCGAACTTGCAGAGGCATTTTATCTAAGTGGGCTGGGACAGATTGTATCTTGTCTGAGATGGACGTGTAGTCGAGTGCAGCTGTGGCACAAATTGAGTGGGACAGGCTGGAAGCTGTCTTAGGCAAACATATAGTATCTCGATGTGTGAACGTACAACGTGAAAGTACCACAAAGCTGAGTTTGTCTGCTTGGGCTGAATGAGAAGTGAGGTGCATGCAAGCTCCAAAAAACTTAAAAGCGAATGCATACGCCATTTCACCAAGTGCAAGTCAAACTTATATAAACTTCTACAACTTGCATAGAATTGCCACCGTCTCCAACCCATATAACATAGCTGGTCTCACTACCGTCCTGTAGACCTTCCCTTTCACTCATCATATTATATTATATTATATTATATTATATTATATTATATTATATTATATTATATTATATTATATTATATTATATAAAGAACAAATTTATTAAAACAATATCAACAGTAAAATCAACAATAATATAGTATAGTACTCACAAAAATCTAATAAGACTTTATTTTATATCGCACTATTCATAGTGTAACTGTTGCAGACTGTCGCAGAATGTGGGCAGTCACCCACTTGTCATATAGCATATATTTCTTAGGAGCCAATATTAAAAGCATATTCTGACTTACTCATTTTTTGTGTATAGCACCTTTCATAGCCATCACTATGTCATGCTAATTTATGTGATATTGAAGTAGACTTTATTTTATACAGCGCCAATTGCTAATGGGCACAATGACAATGTGATATCCAAAAAAAGTAATCTTCATATGATAACTTTTAACATTACAAAGAGTCTGACAGTCACGTGCCTGTTTATAGCATATACAGTAACTCCTCTTTTAGCATATTTCATATATCATAAAACAAATAATGTCCCAAAATGCATTTAATGTACCCAATGGCAGAAATCAAGCTTGACGTCAAGAGTGTAAGAGAACAAGACGGGATGAGCAGATGTTCTGCATGCTGCTGCGTCCCCAGGGGTCCAGCTCTTCGGTCTGATAAGGAATGGGGGGACACTGATTGTTAGAGAGTTTGAGAGTAGGACACCACAACCCCTCAATTCTCAGGTTTCAAGAGTCGTTTCTTGAGCGTACCTCAGTATACACAGCACATCCCAGCTGTTCCATGCTGCCCCGATCACGGCATTCATTGGTGGATCAGCCCCGTGGCAAGTCGCTTAGCTTTCAGTAGCTGACCCCGCTGCTAAGATTAAGTAGTGGCAGTCCAATAAAGTAAACTGTACTCACTTGGCTTTCTAGGGCAGCCATGAATTAAAGAGTCCCATCAGGAGCAGAGAGGTTCTGATAATGGGTTCAAATGACTGGCTATTGAGTATGACAGCCTTCCCTTAATATTGCAGATGCAATTTTGATGCCTGATCACAGGGTTATGGGCAGACGCACAATCAAAGCTGACAAGAGTGGGCCTGGATTGCAGGCTCGGATGCCGTTTTTCTTTCTGTATTTGCAAAATGTTTGCAGGGCCTGCTATTAGATGGCTGAGAATCCACTCTGCCATGTTAGTCTGTTGAGGCTTTGTTTGTTCTGTCCTTTACATGGATTTGCAGAGGTTTTCTTTTTTTTTCCTCCTTCTGAGCACTGTGTTTACCACCAAACAGATGCACAAATGACACTAAGCATCTGCTGCTCTGCAGTCAGAGTAAACATAGCTGCCGTGTTATGATTTTGCAGAGACAGAGAAATGGTGAGAAATGTGCTATGGAAACGCATGGCAGGCAGAGCAGAAGCCCGGCACGCACCATCCTCCCTCATGGTCTTGTCACTTTAATCTATCTGTCGGATAATCTTTTTTCTATAACGCCTTTTATTAAAGGCCATGATCTCAGGGTGGCTCATGTGTTGCCCTCCTGCTCTTGACAGAATAATTGAAAAATTGAAACGAAAAGGTAACCCCTGCCCTTAAACGAAAGAGGAGCAAGGCCTGTCTTCCACCATCCAAAAGTGGCACCTTGCTCAGGACAGTTAATAATTAGCCCTTCTACTTGGGTGAGAAGTGTTTCAAGGAATACTTGTGAAGTAATAATCTTTGTTTTCCTGTAAAAAAAAAAAAAGAGAGAAGTGGCAGCATGAATCATAACTTGGGATCTGCACTACAAACGCAAGCTGGGAGGTTAGCGACTTGATTTTCTATTTTCCTGTACACAACACTGGCAAGCACAGAGGAATGGCACTGGGATTTAAACCTCCTTAGGTCCTAATGCCCACTTGTATAATATGTGTCACAGAGAAATGGTCATGTCAGTCAGTCATTTTCCAACCCGCTATATCCTAACTACAGGGTCATGGGGCTCTGCTGGAGCCAATCCCAGCCAGCACAGGATGCAAGGCAGGAATAAATCCCGGGCAGGGCGCCAGCCCACTGCAGGGCACACACCCACACACCAATTTAGGATCGCCAATGCACCTAACCTGCATGTCTTTGGACTGTTGGAGGAAACCCATGCAGACATGGGGAGAACATGCAAACTCCACGCAGGGAGGACCCGGGAAGTGAACCCAGGTCTCCTTACTGTGAAGCAGCAGTGCTACCACTGTGTCACCGTGCCGCCCTAGAGAAATGGTGATGTTGACTGTACGTTTTTTAAACTACTGCAAAGTCACTGGATAGCAGCTTATTGTCTTGTTAGAGTTCTGAATAAGCCACGGAAAGACAGCAGTGTGGTTTGAAGCCGCTCCATTTTGTCTTCAGTCAGGCTTGTTTGTCGTTAAACATCAGTGTGTGCCTAAACTTCTGTCTGTATGACCAGAAATGTGAAATACCGCAACAACAGCCATGTACTTTAGTATGGCAGAAGTAGTTAAGTATGACATGTCTTCAACCTTTCCCTTCATAGACAATCCATTTTGGACACTAGGTCCTTGTATCTACATATACAAACAAAAGTTAAATTCAGTTTATTCCAATTAAAAGTCTAACCTGGTAAAATCATTGGATAAATCATGTTTTTGAGAAATGGACATTCAATGAAGACTTGCATGTTTGGACTGTTTCCCAGTTGGTATGATAGGAAAACCTTAGGGAGGCAGCAGTGGGAAGACACAGCGTGGTACTGGAACATCGAGGAGTGGGCAACACTCAACGGGAGGAAGACAGGAGGAAGAACTGGTTTGATTTATTGTTAGTTTAATAGATCTGGTATCGGGCAGCCGGGGCGCCTCCATGCTGGGAGGACCAGGGGAGCAAGCGTGGCCGGACGCTAGATGGCAACCCCCCTGGGTTGCAGCGGTGCCTTGGACTCGCACAGGGCTTCATGGGAGTTGGTGTTTGGTGCAGCCCTGTTGGGATCCGCAGGCACCGCCAGGGGGGTGCTGCAGCAGGAGTCGCTGAGCCCTTATGGGCAGTGCTGCCAGAAATGAAGTCATCAAGCACCTGGAGCACTATAAAAGGAGCCAGCAGCCACTACTCTGGGGGCCAGAGTCAGGTGGAGGAGGAGGAGGACGAAACCTGCTGAGGAGGAGTGGAGAAGAAAAAGACAAGGATAAAAATATTGTGTGGTATTGTGCTTGTGTTGTGCCTGTGGAAATGGGGAAGACGTTACCCACGGGCAGAAAAAAGAAAAATAAAACATTTATTTGTTTTATCTGTGTGCCTCCTGCGTCTGTCTGTGTCGGGTCAGGCGCTGGTATAGCGCCTTTGTTACAATCTTTAAAGGGTTGATAATTGTAACAATGTATGGGATGAATAAATGTCTTTTATTTTCTCCTAGAAATGTGTTGTGCTTTACTGTGTCTGTGGTTTGGGGCTCAGTGGCGCCCCCTGATGGTTACGCTAGATTGTGTAAAGAGATGAGTGTGAGAGAGGTGGGCTTTCAAAGTGCCCTCTTATTGCTGTATAAAAATGAAATAGCAGCGTAATTCTGTCTCAAGGAGGAATACTTAAATAGGCCTACTGTCACGTGTGGTAGCTCAGTTTCCAAGGTTTGAACTCAGTGAGGCAACAGTGAGATTTAAAGCCGTAACGTTTGTGTCTTCTAGCCTACTTGCAGGCATTTCTGTACATAACGAAACGTGATGAATATTCAGACTTGCACACCCGATGGTTCGATTTCTTGCAGTGGATGACAGGGCTAACAGTGGGATTTGGCTCTGGCACCCCGGGCACCTTGGGTGTTTCCAGTTACAGAATATCTGAAGTTTCAGTAGACTGCAATTGTCTGGTCTAAGGCACAAGTTTTTTCTCTTTTCCTCAATTAGTCCGACCTCTTGAATTGCTCAGAGGTAAGCTGGGGGCTGCAACAGGGCTGTCATTTGTCAGTCGCTCGCTCGTCTAGGTATAAATGATTGATCCTGGATTGTTACTCTCTTTGACAGATTCTTTTTTTTTAAGCTTCAGGATACAAAAGAAGAGAGCAAGATGGGGCACGCAGCATAATGCATGTGTGCTCACCTGTTTTATTTTCTTCAGAGGACTGAGGCATGTGGAGAAGATTGGGGTCATGGCCCTGAGATGACATGGTCTTTAGCAACAGTGCTAATGAAACCAAGACCTCTGCTGCAGCTCTTTGTGGTCACCCTCCTGATTCTTTGATTAATCAACGGGCTCTTTTGCTATTGGAATGCATGCAAATGTAAAATAATTACACTTCCCATACATTATCCACACTTTGTTTTCATGAGTGGGATATCTGTTTTCTGTTACGAGTTTCATTTGTTACAAAACAGGTTCTATGAAGTGGGTTACAAAGCTCAGAGGAGAAGTGAGGCAATGCCCCCCCCCATCATAAATCTAGTGCCCTCCCTTAAATGACTTCTGATTGAATGCCAAGATGTTCCCTCTCACTGCATATTAACATGGGGGCAGAGACCACCCTTAGGATTGTACTTCTCATTGTAAAGCAGCGTCAAACTACCCAGAACTTCGCCATCATATGAGAAAGCGAGACTCCTGTTGAAATTACACATCCCACCAAGGTGGTTTAATGGGGTATGGGGACTCTGTGCATGTTGTATGTACCATACTAAAGTTTCATTTTCAGTGTTTCTAGTACTGCAATGACTGATAATGTTAAAAAAACAAACAAAAAAAATAGTGCACCCTGTCTAGAGCTGGTGAGCCTAATTTGCCTCTAAAGTTCTGTTTATTAGCCACTTCGTGCTATGCTCGTTTTCTCCCATACTTTGTATTGTATTATAATTTTAACCAGTAACGGCACACTGCATGATAACCTGCAGTGAATACACTTGACTTATAGTTGTCATCCTCTTTCTCTGTACGTTTACCATTCGTTTGCTCAGAGGTCAATGCGCTTGCTGCTTCGTGAGCAGCTCTTCCTTTCTCCACCCTAGCGGCCCGCTTCTTTTCTTCTTCCGTCTGCATCTTTTTGCATTAAAACTGATTAAGTCAGTGTTTGTGTTGCAATTACTTAGTACATTTTGCTTCACTTAAGCTGGAACTTAAGTCTTCAGTCTGCCTCAAGAATGATTTAAGATATGAAGAGGAAGGGGAAGTGACGGCGAAGGTGGCAGGGATGAGAACGGCGCCCATACACATGCACCACACAGTCACCCTGCTGCCCGCTCAGGCCCGGTCTTAGGTATTATGGGGCCCTAGGCAAAAGGGGGGTCCAGGGGCCCCCCTGGAAGCTCTGTGAAATGTGTGAAAATTAGACCAATGAGTCGATCCGGGGCCCCCCGGATGCCGAGGCCCTAGGCGGTCGCCTACTTCGCCTATGCCTAAGGCCGGGCCTGATTGGGACAAATAATGCTGTAGTATATTTAAGTATATATGACAATTGCTCACTCTGACAATTTGTTTTGGGGGCCCCCAAGAAGGCGGGGGCCCTAAGCTATAGCTTGTGTAGCTTATACGTAAATCCTGCACTGTGCCCGCTGCCAAGAGTTGATTCTTCAATAAAATAAAATAAAAATAAAAAGAGGAATAACCTTGGAGGTCAATCATCACCCTGAAAGCGGATGGTAGACGTCACATATATGTGTACCAAATTTCAGGTCAATAAGTCAAACGGTTTGTGAGCTACAGGTGATTTAAAATCCTGGACAGACAAACGAACAGCCATGGTGGCAGATTATATAAGATTTTTTTTTTTTTTTTTGTAAAATAAAAAAGAGAGCGTTGACATTGATTTAAACGGCGGGTGGCACAATGCTTAAGGTGGCTACCTCACAGCTGACCCAGTCACCATCTGTGTGGAGTTGGATTATAGGAAAGTTAGTTACACTAAATGGCCCAAAATGTGTGGACAACCCTCCAAATTATGGAGTTCAGGTGTTTCAGCTGCACCCATTGTTAACAGGTGCATCGTCATCATCATCATCATGCAATCTCCATTGACAAACACTGGCAGTAGCAGGAATGGGTCATATTGTTGAGCTCAGTGACTTTAAACATGGCACTGTCATAGGATGCCACCTTTGCCATATGTCGGTATGTGAAATTTATGCCCTGCTGTATCTGCAGCGGTCACTTGTAAGTACTATTGTTGTGAAGTGGCAGCAACCGGGAGCAACAACAGCTCAACCATGAAGTGATAGACCACATAAACTCACTGAGCGAAGCCACCAAGTACTGAAACACAAAGCACATAAAAATCACCTATGCTCTAATTCAGCACTCACAACCACCTCTGGAAGGAACATCGGCACAAGAACTGTGCGTTGGGAGCTTCATGATATGCACACACAATGCCAAGCACCAGCTGGAGTGTTGTAAAGCATGCCGCCATTGGACTCTAAAGCAGCGAAAGTGATGAATCTCACTTCTGGTAGTCTGATGGACAAGCTGGATTTGGCAGATGTCTCTAGAATGTTACTTCTTGGACTGCATGGTGCCTACTGTAAAGTTTGATGGAGGGGGGATAATGGTCTGGAGCTGTTTTTCGGGATTTGGGCTATTCTTCTTGGTTCCACTAAAGGGTACTGTTAATGCTACAGCGTACAAGACCATTTTATATAATCGTACACTTTCAACTTTGTGGAAACAGTTTGGAAAAGGCACTTTTCTTTTCCACCATGGCTGTGCCCCTTTGTGCAAAGCCAGGTCCAAAAAGATATGGATGAACTCAAGTGGCCTTCACAGAGCTTTGTCCTCCAACCCTGCTGAACAGCTTTGGGGAGAACTGGAATGTCGATTGTGAGGTTAGGTACTGATGTTGAACGTGAAAACCCAGCTTAACAAATGCTGTTTTGACTAAATGAGCACAATTTGCCTCAAACTCACACCAAAATGTTGTGGAAAGCCTTCCCAGAAGAGCTGAGGCTGTCATAGCCTCAAAGGAAGGTGACAAACTCCATATTAGTGCCAATGGTTTTGGAATAGAATGTCCAACAAGCTCATATGAGTACAATGATCCCCACATTTCTATCCCCTTGTGACCCTGCAGCAGTTATTTAAACTACTAGTGATGACTATAGAGCAATACAGAATTAACATTGGTGCTATGAACTAGTAATTTTTTAAACTGCTTGGAGTTGAAGTGTCCAGTAAATAAATTAATGTATTGTAAAGAGGCAACTTTTCTGGAACTCAAGAGAAATAACTGGAAGTGAGACCAATTACTAACTGAATAATGAGTCAATAAATGGATCAATGTTTGAGATGAATGTGTCCAAGCGTTCACAACTCGCATTTAGTTGAAAAACAAATAAGCAACAAAAGAAATAGAATAAGCAGTGCTATAAAAATGCTGCTCTCTGAAACAAGGCAACCATGATGACAGGATGGACCACCTGCTTATTCACCTCTAGGACTTCCTTAAAGCAGTAGAGTTGGTTTAACATTCTTCATGACACTCTTAATGACCCCATACTACCCTCTGTTCAATGACATCCATGCTGCTCTCGATTGCATCCACTGCCGTCAAGTTGTGCTGTCATGACTGGCAGCCATCGGCGCATCAGTCTGTAATTATACATACTGTAAGGGTCGACTGGCAGCCCAACCCGACCAGGACACCCAAGAAATGGAAGGATGAAGGGAAGGCAGCTTCTTTAGGGCACTGACTCCCCCAGAATGCTAGACAGCAGCTCCTCCTGGATTGCTGCAGTGCCCCGGATTATCACAGGGCACCATGGGACGTGGAGTTCTATATCTCAGCCCTGTTGGGTACCGTGGGTGCTTCCAGGGGGTGCAGTGAAAAATGAGGAGCCATATGGCATGAGGTTTCCGTCTGACTCGGAAGTGCTTGCAGATCACGTGGGTGGAAGACCAGAAGCACTTCCGGGTTGGCCAATGTTAAAGGACCAGACCAACCTCACAGGGATGAGACAGAGCCAGGAGATGGAGGATGAAGCTTGCAGGGAGGAGAGGAGGAGGCAAAGACCAGAAGAGAACGAAAGAAGATTCATTGTGCCGTACTTGTGTTGTACTTGTGGCTGTGGTAGTGGGAAACACTTTGTGAAGTGTTTTCCTCAAAATAAAAAGGCTCTTTTGTGTTTTAACTTGTGCCCTGTGTCTGTTGTGTTGGATTTGAGGGAGCTGGAACACTCCCTAGTGTCTACAATACAATATCAGATCCACTTCTTCTCTATCAAATTTAGCAAGTGTAAACTGTTCTGACATCACTAGGCACAAGATGGGAAAAAACACTGGAATTGGACACACACATACAGGGACAATTTTGAGATACAAGAGGAAAAACAGTGAACCTGGTGGAAGATCACCATAGAAACAAAGAGTGTGTGCAGACTACGCACAGACAACATCAAGTTTGGAAATCGGACAAAGAGCACTGGCTCTGCAAAACCGCGGCACTAACCAATGCACCACTTACTCTTTATTAGCTTTTGTATACCGAGACAAGTGACAAACATATTAATAAAAGGCTGCTGTTGAGTTACACATTTGAAAAATCCTTAATTTTATTTCGTTTTCATTGACGAATAAATGGATTAGTGTACATTTGCATCAAATGGCTTTTGTGCAACTAAAACATCCACTCAAACCTCTCAGAGCAATATAGCTCATCAATCCTTCCTCACCAACTATCTGCAAAATCCCATCGAGCTGAGATGTGAGATTCCCCAAATTACTGCTTGGTAGCGCACTGCTTGGTAATCCATGTATCTGTGGTTCACCGTGTGAAAACAGCACGTTGTAACATCACTGCAGTAGAGGGCCAGAACAGCCAGAGAAAAGAAAAATCCCTGCACTAAGCGCTCACCCTGCAAATCAAACAGAGTTTAAGTGAAAAATAAGGTGAACACCAAATTCTAAATTTGAAAAACACTGCTAGAGAGAAATCATCAATCAAGAGTCCGACACTGTGTGAGGATTCACCATTGGTGATGTTACTGGGTGGTTAATTTATTTTTTAACTGAGGTGTTTATTTTTTGTAGTACTTTGTTGGTGTCGTGGGGCTCAAATGGAACAAATCCCACTGTAAAGTAAAGGCAGCCTGGCAGTCGGAAGTCTGATTAGTCACTTGAGCTGATGGAGTCCTCCGTTTGCTCAACTGACAAAGACAGTCACTTTCTACAGTCTGTGATGACGAGATTTTAAAGAAGAGGGATGCAGTATTAGAGTTGTCAGATTTTATGAGGCCATATTTAGGATGAGATTTGCTCTTAACGGTTGTCACACACGTACGATTGGGAGGTAGCTAAAGGGCCCGAATAATGGTAATTCCACGCCAGAACAGGAGGTGGTGAGGTGCACTGACTTTCTTTTTCAATCCCTTGCATACCATCCACGGGGAATCTTGGATGGTTCTGGCGCCTCTGATAACGTCACTTCTGGTTCCGGTCCCTCTGATGACGTCACTTCCTGTTTTGGCAAATAAAGCTGCCATCTTTGATAACATGCCTCAGTTCTGTTTTGGACTCAAACCTGTAAACAACTCCTAAGAACTACCCATTTGCAGCCAGGGAATATTATACGGGTGGCTGCCCCAAACCTTTCGTGATGTCTTTGGCTCATTCTTGTGATACGGTACATACAGCTCTCATAGTGAAGCACATTCACTGTATATTACGATTTTCTTATATATACATTTAATCATGAACTGTCATTAAAAGGACTTAACAGGCTTATGATGTGCTTAACCTCCTTAGCGTTAGTCCCAAGCATCATTTGGGCTTTAAAAAAGGTGTTAAAAGTGTTAGTCCCGTGTTACTCAGGCAATGGTATAGACACGTCTCATGTAAGATGCAAGGATTACTCGGGCTGTAAAAGTGCCAAGTGTTACTCGGGTAACAGTGTAGGCGTGACTTGCATAAGTGTCAGGCCCGAGTGTTACCTCTTACCCTCATAATGGTGTCTCATAAGAAGCGCCTCTCATCAGTAGTAATAACACGGTGA